>NC_143020.1:96199488-96499488 GCF_055824585.1 Amblyomma mixtum
TTCGACCAAACTGTATCCTCATTGATCCGTAGGTGACTATCTGATCTCGGAGTTGTGACGTCATTACCAAGCTTGGCTTGACAGACACACCACAGTAATTACTAGCGCTATGTTACATCACTTTGGAGCGATGGAATCGGCATCCGTGTATGCCTTGCCAAGAAAATCAAGTTTAACGTACTCGTCAAGTCAGTGTTGCCCAGATATGCTTTGGCTATAATGCATATATGGGCCACAGCGGTTTGGAACTCTTGAGATTATGCTCTATTTATTCACATTATCCAAGCTGGAATGGGCTAATTGAGATCGTACATGAAGGTCGCATGGTGGGCACTCTTCAAATAGCGCCAATTGCTGTCGTGCAATACGGTGTGACCGGTTAGTGCGCGTTGTTATCAGGAGTGGCTGTTATCAATTGCTTACCAATCAACCATGTGACATCAACATCAGCCTGATTAAGCCCACTACAGGACAAAGACTTCAACTATATCTCTCCAATTAACCCTGTCCTGTTCCAACTGGGGCCACCCTATCCCCGCAAACTTCTTACCGAATGAAAGAGCGGCTTTATACCACTCCAAATGTGCACAAACATTCAGAGTACTCTTCATCGGCTGCGAAGTGCGTAACTTTTGTTGTACCTGGTATACAAAAGCTCTGCAATTCGAACTTCGTTGATTCGAAATTTGGGATAATTCAAACTCTGATTTGCTTCGTTGAATTTTATGTACAAAGCGCCTCTTTAATTCAGAAGTAAATTGGTTCCACCACCGATAATTCATACTGTGCGCAGCCGTGCCCAAGTGGCTAAAGCGCATCTTAATCTCATCCGCCCACCTAACTTTCTGCCGCCATCTACTACGCTTTCTTCACTGAATCCACTCCCGTACCCTTAAGGACCATCGGTTGCCTTTCCTTCACATTACATGCCATGCCCAAGACGATTTTTTCCAGTTGATTTCGACTAGGATGTCATTAACATCGGTTTGATCCGCGACCGCGGTGGCTAAGTGGTTACGGAGTTCGGCTGCTGACCCGAAAGACGCTGGTTCGATTTCGGCCGCGGCGGTCGAATTGCGATGGAGGTGAAATTCTAGAGGCCCGGGCCCCGTGCGATGCTAGTGCGCGTTAAGCAAGCCTAGGTGGAGGATATTTCCGGAATCCTTCACTACGGCGTCCCTGTACGCTTAATTACACTGTGCTTAATTACTTAACAGTTCAGTACGGATATTTTATTTCTCGGCATACTTTGTCATTGTCTCTCGTTATCCACTTAACTATGCCTGTTACAACTAAATAATCTTACATTTAAACCACCGATTACATTCTGTTCTCTGATTCTCTCTTCAAGATCTCCTTTATAACTATACCTCACACTGAAGCTAGTATCGTATTATGCGAAAGCTTCTTAAACGCTTTTCGACACCGTAGGTGACTCAGTCCCCTTCTGTTTTTTGCTCTGAACGCAGAAATGCGACGGAAGACTCGCAAGCACTGACTGAGCCCCACCGGGTTATAAGCCATCCATGACGGAATCCCCGGAGCCGGCCACCAGTTCGGCTCCGGCCGCCGCCGAAGTGAGGCTGTCCACAGCACGGCTGCCGCTTCCACCGCCTCAGATCATCGTCGAGGAGCTCTCCGGAGACGACCAGTATGAAGACGTAGGGGAGGCGCCATCTTGTGACCGTTTCCTCAGCGTTGACGGTGCCTGGCTCGAGCAGCCACGTCGCGTCCGCAGGTCGTACAGGTAAGTCCGCCATCTTGTAAAAGTGTCGACTTCAGTAAACAAAAATGTGATGTGTGTGGGTAAAATATTACATAGTGCAACTATTACCATCAGTCAGTAACAAAAATATTTAAACCTGATGACAACACAACATAACAAGCGCCACAATACAGGGACAAGACATAAAATTTTGCTGGGTTCCCAGCCACATTGGAATCGCTGGCAGTGAGAAAGCAGATGAATGTGCTGGAAAAGCTCGGAACAAAGAAATAAAGAAAGTGTACATTGCCTACAAAGATGGTATGAAGTTGGTGCAGTGCAAATTAAGAAATAAATGGTAGTCGCAATCTAATATCGAAAGAAAAAATAAGCTACATTTAATAAAACCCATCCTAGGCGAATGGAAATCATGCACACACCAAAAACGATTCATCGAAGTTATTTTATGCCGTCTCCGCATTGGACACACACATCTCACACACAACTTCCTGCTCACAAAAGAAGACAAACCTGTTTGCGAGCAATGCGGATATGAACTTACCATAAACCACATACTACTATCATGCACAAAACTTGAATCATTAAGAAAAAAATATTTTGCAACATTTTACAAAGAACATATCCCATTTCATCCAGCGTTGATTTTAGCTGAAGATGCACCCGTTAGTATGCTTGATGTTTTTAGCTTTTTAAGGGAAGCCGGTGTTCTTCAAAACCTGTAATGTTCCGACCCTGTGCTTCTCTACTTAGAACGATACACCTCAGCCACTTTCTTAGTCCTGAGAAGGAGGCTGAGGTTTTTATGAGTAGTTGGGGGGCCTCGAGATCCTTGGCAAGCCAAGGATGTCCACGGAGGTTAACCAACTTTTAAAAGCTTCTGCAAACAGCCATTCCTAAAAAGTTTGTATTTAATCAGCCAGGTAATAAAAATAACTTTTAGGCCCTTTGCACCACCGTTTTTATCAACTTTGTTTTCACACTCTGCTCAAGCCAAGTTTCCATACCTTGTTCTTGGCGCATGATAGCCTTAGATGCTTATGCGCCAATAAACCCAACACAACACAAACACAAGTGCAACGAAATGCAACACCAAAGCAGAAATTAGGGAAAACTTAGACTTCTAGTGAATGATGCCAGAGATGGCTGTAAAATTTCGTAGTTGGTAAGCCGATTCCAGTCCGTTACTGGTCTTGGGGGAAAAGGATATCTGAAGGAATTGTTACTATTTCTTTATCGATGCTGCAATCCCACAAGAGATTTGTGTGTGCTGACCACATTATTTACATTCGAGCTTTCCTCTACAGCTCCCATTCAGCGCTTCTTGGAAGCTGCTACCGCCATCTTTCGTGACTGCAGTGGCGGTTTGGCTCTCATTACAGAGTCCGTTACCTAGGTGGATATTAGTGAAATAAGTATTTGCTGTATAATACGTAGGCGCTGAGGGAAATTCAAAATAATGTACCCGTTCTCTGCTAACATTTTATAATCGTTGTAATCATTGTAACGTAGGGGTTGCAATAACAAGCAAGCAAGGATTTCTTTCATGCCACATTTTAAGCATATTATAATCTTGCTCCATGCGGCTATTACACTTTCTATTTCGAAATATGCTCCTCGATGATAAATACCACAGAGCGAACTGCTGCATTCTCTGGAGCAGATATTGCGTCTTCTCTTAAACAGGCCTCCTGCTTAGCGAATAAAAAATAAACCTGTCGTGTAGCGGCACGGTTTTTTTTTTTTTCCGCCATGACGTCCTAGGGAGCATTCTTCGTAACGTGTTAGGCTTCTGCTTACTCGGCTGAGCGCATCGTTTATGCATCGAAAGAAAGAAAAAGTGTACTCCACAGGCTTGTTAACGAGATTGGGTCAGGTCTATAAAAAGTTTTATTTTTTGCTCTTTCTAAAACAAATTATATATTTTATACGTGCTTTGGCGTGCAGACTAAAACGTGCTTTTGGTTTATGTGCGAGACTCCGCTGCCGTTGTTTTTCTTGAGGCTAATAAATCGCAGTTTTTCCCGCTTGTGCAAAGCCCAAATGGCTATCTCCACAAGTAAACCAATGCTTTCACGACGCCCCTAACTCAACGTGCGCCGTCAACACACTGTTCTGACGAAGGAAGCACAAATGTTTAAATACTGTCTTCACTGCTGCTTTGCTTTTTCATATATGGCTTTCTGCGGCCATTGAAAACGTTGCGCAACGTTCTTATCTTTCGTGCTTCAACGCAAACCGCGCCGTTGTTATTGCTGTTATAATTTGGCGGCATAACTTAAGAACAGGCAAACAAAGTAAGGGAATGAACAGTCTTGATAACTGCCACTTGGAGAGGCCCAATACTTGTCTGCTGCAGAAAAGGAAGTGGGGAGCGAAAAATAGTTCATAAACTCTGCGGAGAAAAACGAGCCGCTAACTAGGAGACTCGAAGCAGAACAAACGCAGAAAAACACGGCTACTTAAAGAGAAAAAGGAACTAAGACATGCATTATGAAACCTGGCACCGCTACAGCGGGTATCGCTTTTGTTGGAGCGGTATGCGCAGCAAAAAAAAAAAAGTAAAATTTAAAAATGACTGATTTTAAAAATGACTTTCCGTACGTTTATTTTCTTTCGCTGTTCACTATTTTATGGTATCCAAGCTTCGAAATAACATCCTGCCTATACAGCTCCCGTTTTCCAGCGGTGCACGTTAAGAGGCTACTGGTAGTGTTCGTCCACCACTGCTGACGTCGACAAATTTGAGAAAATATTTATCCTCGACCAATTCACGAACATCATCCATCAAACGGTCTTGATTGATTTTTCTGACTGGATAAATCGTTTATAGGTCTTCTGACTGGTGCAGTGGTATTAGGAAAAACGTAGCTTTTACACTGCTATGTCCCACGAAATCAATTCACTGCGTCCTTCAGTAGGACGACCCGTTGAAGCGATTGTTCTCCGAGCTAATCTGCAGCACACCTTCGGTAAATTTACCTTCGCTTCAACAGATATCCGTATGACTCACGGGCTCATTTATGTACTATTACATCAGGCCTTAACTAACAAGTTGAAAGGTTAATTTTGCATCCCGTTTGTAAGCAAGACAGGTTAGTGAACACGTTGAGCTGTTGTGAGGCATGCTTTTTACAGTCTATCACTTCTCATATAATCACACTTAGAAACGTCCCCCTTCACCAGTCATGGGGCCAGAATGAAGCGAATTCCACAGCGGTGGCCTCGATGTTTGAGCATGCGTCTCGCATGCCGGAGGTCATCGGTTCAAACCCCAGTGCCACCGAGTACCCACCAGTGATACAATGGCGCTTGATGCTGGATTGTCTTGATGCTGGACTTCTAGAATGCTTTAGAAATGGATCTTTGGCCGCACGCTGTGTTGCCCAAAATATATCGTGTCATTGCGCTATCTGACCAAAACTGCCCTTGAACCATAAAAATTATCATTTGAATTAACCAAACAAAAATTATGCTGCTACTTGTATAGGGAGTCGAACCTTTGGCCACTCGACGGCCGGTGTGGGTAATATAGTGTCCTTTACAGGCTTTTTCTTCGTCTAGTCAAAACCACTTTACGGTTGGCTATATTTGGTTTGAAGTGGGCAGAACACATCCCAAACTCCTGGTTTTCTAGTTCAATCCTTTTTAGCTGTTGCTCGAGCGAACTATGGAAAAAATCTTGTTCGGTCGCTGGGCGTATAAAGCCGCTTTTGTGATCCTTCCGGTTATTTGACACTTCGCTGCTGTTTGGTCTCAAATTTAGCAAAATGAACGGTCTTACGTCTTAATAATTGATTAAGTAATAAATTGATTATTTGACTAATTCAATGAATGAGCGATTGATTTATTGACTGATTGAATGAATTAATAAACGATGGATTGAATGAATTAATAAACGATTGATTGATTGATTGATTGATTGATTGATTGGTTGGTTGATTGATTGATTGATTGATTGATTGATTGATTGGTTGATTGATTGATTGAAACCGTTGCGACGAGCGCTGATTTCCAGATTACATTATTGAACAAGAGGACGCATAATTATGGAATTATGGCCAGAGGCATCACCTCGCTGACTAGAATTACATCCCGCGCTGCATCGTAGTACAAGGAAACCAGCGGTGTATAAACGATGAGCAAAACATCTCGCATGTCAAGTAAACATATAAGGTACTTCAGTATTGAATGTAATTGTCATAAACAACAAAACAGAATGTATTCTACAAAAAAAGGGGAAAAGACTACCAAGCCCTTGTTAAACTTTCTGTTACCACAGTGAAGCAATGCGTTGACTTCGATCACAGGAAAAAAAGTAATGCTTGCCCACTTCTCTGTCTAAGACATAGCAGGTGACTCGGACCACGCAAGGCTTCATGTATTTTGCAACGTGATCAATAGCTTCAGTGCATGCGCGAATCGTCTTAGAAACAGGGACACCTAATGAGCGCCGAAAAGCAATCAAGGCGACAGCTCTTCGAAGCCAGGGGACTTCATTAACGGACACACGACGCAGGTAAACAAACAATCCAGGTCGGACTCAAGACAAATACTGAAAGTTTCTGCCTCGTTAAGGCCTTTTCTTTCGGTTGTCCCAATGGATATTTAGACAACAGGAGTCTCTTCTGACTAAACGAGCTGAAGATCTCAGGATTTAGTAATCTATGACGAAGAAGTTTGCGTTTCCTACAGCGGGAATGAATGCATTTTATGCGGGGTATGGTGTAGTGAGTAGAATGGTATTCTTTATCTCGATTTATATTTAAAAAGGAAGTGTCTTTTTTATTTCCATTAAATCCGCAGTATATGCTTTTAGTATAAACATAAGCCTGTTTTCCAATTATGATCCAAGAGACGTAACAAACAGAAGAGCTGCACATTCGAGTGCAAATACAATAATAACTCAAATGAAGTTCAAATAAGTTTTGTATGCTGTTGTCTGCTCTTTGTATATTTAGAGTGGTCATTGCTATCCTTTTACAATGCATTTCATACAGGGTGTTCAACTTAAGGTTTTACACAATTTTTAAAAATATCTTTTTGTAGTTAGAAAGAGCGCTTTTTTCGGCATAGCATTGTCAGCGGTGTAGCACATCAGTATACAGCTAAGGCGTGCTAACTAGCGGGATAGTTAACCAATATTGAATAATTTTTAACTATTACCGTTGCGCACCTTAATCATTCAGAGGCGTGTAGCGCACCGTAAGTAATATCTATACCGGTTTCTAGAAATTCAAAAGCGGTGTTACCCTCGCCGCTATGGCCCAACAAATTTTGCCTACATCACGCCAAAATACATACAATTTCCAGAAGCTTGCAGGCAAAGCAAACTCTCCAGTGCCCTTAGCTCACTGAAATAGCCCAATTTTTTTGGGCCGCAGCGCCGATGGTAACCGCTTTTTCGAAATTCTAAAAACTGATATGTATATTAATTAAGGTGGGCTACACGGCTCTCAGTAGTTAAGGAGCCTAACTGCAATGATTAAAAAGTTAATTATTCATTCCTAGTCAACCAGCCTGCTAGTTTGCCCATCATAGCTCTATTCGGATGTACTACATCGTTGACAATGCTATGCCGCAAAGAGCACTCTCTTAACTCAAAGCGCCTATTTTTAAAATTGTGTCAAATCTTAAGTGAGACATCCTATATACAGGAGGTATTAGAAACGCGACGATAGGGAATTCCTAACAACGGCATACTCGTCTCGCATCCCTAAGCAGAACTAACCACACCTAACGTCAAACAAGACGGGTCGCTCACATAAAGGCCTGCCCTAACCGATGCCGGAAGACGCTATACAGGCTGTCTCGGTTATGCCTACCAAGCCACGTTAACCGAGCGAGACAGCAGCCGCGCGAGGAGTTTTGACGTGTTCCCTCCCCCTCCCTCCAATCGCACGCAAAGGGAATTGTCCGGGTGTCTATCCAGAAGTTCAGGCATTTCCCGATCTTCCGCTTCACCGACGCTAGCACGTTGCCTCGTGACAGACACCAAGCGGGCGCGGCCGAGGTCTATTTTTTTTTCCCCCTCCTATCTACGCGTCTTCCGATATCGATTACCTACATCATTCCCGAGGCTGTATGTGTGGTCCACGCAGGGACGAGAGACGCTATATAGATTAGGAACCGAACCGGCTGAGACAAGAAGATAGAAGGGAGTATAACCAAAAATAATAATAAGCGGTGCTCGCGGGAACGCGATGCAGCTCCGGCCCTTCCCGTCACGGTGCGTGCAAGGGTGGACAGGAGGAAGGAAGAGGACCCATGGCGCGACGTTATACTGCGTGCAGGGGTGCGGGGCTGTCTCTGGGAAGCGTGTTGGCTGCCTACGGGTGGAGGCTGTAGGTCGATAATAGCGCCGATGCCCGCCCAAGAACGTGGAGCTGCATCGACTGGTATAATGAAGGGACCCGGATGTGGTCATTCCGCTGTGGTCTTGGGACGGTGTCCTGTTGGGCGAAGGAGCTCGGGTTTCCGCTGCGACATCCAAGCTGGGCTTCTTTTGGGATGGCCGTGGTAGCCGTGTTTCCTTGTTGGTAAAGTGCGAAGTGTCTTGTATTCAATGATTTTGATATGCTAAAGAAAGTGAGGAATTTTGCGGAAATTTATCAGGATTTCCAGCTGTACTGGACAGCGTCCTTCAAGGGAAGGCCCGCTTTCTTTGTTCAGTGGACCACCACATGCGGTAGCAACAAAAGAAATTTCCGCTTAAGGCAATTAGATGAGATGAGGTGTTCTATGAGGGAAAAAGTGACGGCGTTGTCGTCTGCCGTAACCATAAAGTCTGGCCTTAACCAGTTGCCCAAAAAGACACTGGTTCTCAGGTGGTTATTGAATGTAAGGGTCATGTAGTTTGCGAGGGGGGTCTTCCGGATATACTGCTATCTGTCATCATGTAATACAACTTGACTTGGGTGTCAGTGAGTCAGTGCATTTATAGTTCTGCAATTCACCCCTCGTTTTCATTCCTTAATTGGTGCATACAGACAGAGCCTAAAAAGGTAGGCCTCCACCCGCTCCCCTGCTGCATCGCGGGTCATTAACCCAGACAAGCGGGGTAGTCGGTTACTCTGATAAAGATGCGTTTTAGAGATTGTATAGATACAGAAAGACCTGAAGAAAGCCTTGAATGAAACAGACCGATCAAGTCGAGCAGCTCAAATTAAATTTTCCTTCTCAGCACGGGTCATAAACGCCACAAACCTATGCAACCCAAAGCATGGAGCAGGCGTACTAGTTAACGTTTTCAGTAACTTCACACTCCCCGGACATGCAAGAGTGTGTTTCAGATTTATCTTTTCCCTTGTGTGAAACCTCAATCGCTGCCATTTGTACGTTTCAGAGCAGTTTGAGAAGTCTGACCGTTGTGTGCGCTTCCCTTAGCGCCCTAGCTATGTAATGCGAGCATATTTCGCTTGGGCAGTGGAAAGACCCCCCCGCCGCCAGTGGAACGCAGGTTCTGTACAAACCCGTGGAGCTTTAACCAAGCCTCCCTATAGTTGTCCTTATACCCGTCTTCCAAACGTAATACCAAAACTAGAAATGCTCTTTGGTCTACCAAGATCACCTCGCACCCAATGTAAAACAAAACACTGATCATTTTGCTGGTAATGGTTTCCTGGACACTACGCTAATTGACATCGGCTCCTTGTCATTTCTCTTGCTTGACGACGTGGGAACCGCTTACGTATATGTTCTTATATTTATTTCTGATACCTTCATGGCCCACAGCGCATTATTTAGGGGATTGGTACATAGATATAAAATGAAACTGTTACAAAAAGGGGGGGTAACGCATACATAGAAATGTCTACAAAAAATGATACGCAGGATTGCAAAAAGAAAACTAGCTGCAAGAAAATACATGATTCGAAAATGAGAAACATTACGATAATTAGGAATACCAACACCAAAACGAATAAATTCACAAAAACAGTGACAAAAGTTGCAAGTAAACACAAAAATATGTACTAGAACGTCACCACTCGTAGAAACATTGAACGAGCAACTGGGTACGATGACAGAAGGATATAAATGAAACAAACTGCGTACGAAAAAAGGAGCACAGCTAAATAGACAATATTCAAAACAAATTGAAGCAATTGAGGCTATGGTAAACCATAATGTAATGACAACATTGTCCTAAGCTCATTAACGTCCTTTGCAGCTACAATATGTGGTGGTAGGTGGTTCCACTCCGACGATGTTTTTGGAATAAAATCCTTGCACTGCGCTTGGTGCACTGCGTTTGGTGCAATTGCACTGCGTTTGGTGCAGTTGCACTGCATTTGGTGGTCGCTGAATATTTTGGACGTAATACCTTTTGAGCTGTCCCTCTTACTGTTACTTTGTTTTTAACAGCGTTTGGAAAACGTGAAGCAAGACGACCGAAGGTTCTACCAAGCATTGCCTGCCCATTTGCAGACGGGGCTACTGTAACGGAAGGCGTAACCTCGTAGCCGCTAGCTCGGAGTCCAGCGCACGGTCATTAAAGTTGAGAAGTACAGTCTTTCGCTTAAACTATGCGAGAAGGTGCCTATATATGCATGGGTAAGCGTATGGCAGGAGTTTCATCTTTGTGCTTCGTGTTTTCTATCTTCAGTCCCAAGTTATCGCACGAAATCTCGTTTTATATTTCACCTTTATTAGAACGCAATGAATAATTGCAATTTTAATCGCATATTTTACCTGAAGGTTAGCACAGTTCACTGAGCTGCTTTAGCGCGTACTTGCATAAAAGAGGTATGTGCTCATCACTTAATAAAGGTGCGAGTTCCGTGCGCACTGCCATTCCTTCTTTTAATTCGAAAGAAAGAACGTTTCTGTGTTTTTTTTTTCTTAGAAGGGTACAATGAGAGCTTTTGGCAAAATTGCTTCCTACGCACCAGCAGAATTTGCATTCCAGAGTGCAATCGATTTAAATTCTTTCTGTGATCCGAGAATAGTGAGAGCAGGTTCATCAGCTATGCTGGCATTCCCGCTCTTCCTTAGAGCAGTACGCTATCTCCCATTTCCGTGGCACCTGTTCGCAGAGAGCTCCGGGAAGAAAGGAAACGTTACCTGCAGGAATTCCAATTCTAAGCTCTCCAGTCGTAATTTTCTAGCAAGAGGAATCTTTCAGAATAGCGGTGAGTAAGTTTTTTTCTTTTTGTCACTGCGCTAAGGCAGTTTAGCGCCAACAATGACCGATATTTATAAACCATTTAGGGTGAAACCACACTGTTTAAGAAATAAGAAATATTACTAAGGAAACGCATGCCAGACGTAAACACACTGAAGTTGAAAGCAAAACTAAACGCGCACTGACCACGATTTCCACACTTAAACGTGTTTCGACATTCCTGAAGAGACCAGGCGCTTGTTCATTAGTCAGTTTGGCGTAGGACGCAGCAGGCCGTCGGGAGGAAAAACTCTGCAATATCGTTAGGTATTCACACTACATTCAAAACGAGAGCAAACTACATGGTAATGAACGCATGGAATTCCTCAGAATTACTAATGCTTGAGAGAAAACGTTCCCACTCGGTCACATTCTTTATTTTTAAAGGGAAGCAAACGAAAACCTGAATACAAGTTCCCCCAAATAGGCCGACGATGTTCACTGAAAGAATATTGTTGGCGCCCTTTCAAGCCGGTTAAATTTGCATACGTTAGAGGCTACAGGGCACTTTGCAGTTGAAGGTCTCATTTAAAAATCAGGCATGAGGGAATTCAAGTACTGGCCTTTTCTGTAAACTTTCTTCGCACAGGGAAAGCCGGAAAGTGGGCCTCAGAGACGTCTAGGAGCGCAGTACATGGTACAATGCCATCTCACTTCGTGATGCTCCGTTATAAATATGGTAACAAGCTTGTGAAATGAAATATTGTCGAGGAGAGGCCTTATTATGTATTGTGAGTCCACCGGACTGCTTCCGGGGCACAGCTGGTAGAGCTCATGCCATGCAACACAGATATAGCGGCAACAAGAAGGAAAGAAGGTTATGACAACAAGTCCTAACTCTATCAGAAATAGTTTCGCAAAGTCGCACAGCTGCACAATGGAATGTAACTATCCCAGGGTCCCTCCGTTGAAATTCTATGCAGATATGCATATTTTCGAATGTTTCCTCCTTCATTACCTATGCACCTGGGACATCATTTGGAACTCTCCGTCTCCGTGACTATATTGCTGCCTTTCCAGCTTTAGCTCACTGTCGGATGTTAGCGCCGCAGGCGCAGCAAATAACCGCAGCTACCACCGATGTTATAATTGGCCTTGCAGGATAATATTATCGAGGCGGAATTATGAAGTGAGGAGAGTATGCTTGAAACATATTAACCCTCGTTGCATCTCTTGAGGTAAAAGTAAGAGGAGGAGAAACTTTATTAGAAAGAAGTGGAGTTGTTCGAGCTTATGGGGGAGGACGGTGGGGGGAGGGGGTCCAGATTTCTGGGCTGTACTGGCTTGAGCTGTCCTGCGGATATGTTGTTTTTATAGAGATTCAGTACATAAAGCACTGTTTTATCTATGTATTCTGTGCGGCATTGGTTAAATTGGCTCTGCCCGTCTCAAACTTAGTCAACAAGCTGCGAGTTAAAATGACTACTGTCGACGACAACGGTAACACGACACCGGGAGCAGAAGATGAACCGAAAATGCGGAGCGATGGCATGCTAGGCTAATGTACTTTAACCCAAAGAAGGACGAAGCAACATCGCAAACTTTCTCGCAGAGCCGTCGACTTGAGAGACCGGACCAGTTTCAGAAGCGTCTAGCTTACTTGACCATTCTCGCGTATTGGTCAAGAGTGCGCGGTTCCGACATCGCGTAGTTGTCAAGGCTGTCGAGCGCGGTATGCAAAGCTTGTTTGTTCTGGGACAATTTTAGGCCGGATGTAGGAGCCGAAGTGCAGGATCGTCTTGGCAACCAAAGGCATAAGAGACAGGGATTTCAGAAACCATGGCATAGAAAACAATGTATACTTGTTTGTCTGTCCATCGTCCTGTATTAGGCTTTCTGTGCCTGGGCGAACGCTCTCCTCAGGCCGTCGGGCGCCAGCTCCGCCGCCGCTCGCGGCTGCCGCAAGGAGGCGCTGTGTGAGTAGAATACGTCGCGCGCGGCGGGTGCCTCGATGCCCGCGCTCATCGAGGATACGAGAAGCTCGGCTACTGCTGATCGGCCGCGCGGAGTACGATTCTTGTTTATTTTCAAGCATCAGGCTGGGCGCACTTCTGCCGTGTCATTTTCAGCTGCAGGGCCAACCATTACGTTCATGAAGAACGTTTATTGGTGGTTCGTGCTTCACGACATCAGCAACACGACGCAGCACATACACCAACATTTTCCGGATGCTCGCCAGTTCGACGACAGTGCTGATCCGCGGCTTGAATGGCTTGAAGTCACTTCCCCTATGTATTTAGAAGGGCTAAAAAAAGATCTGGGCATACCCCGTGAATTTCTCACAGACGAAACCTATCAGGCAATTCTGATCACTACCTATTTATTCTACAGTAGCGTGTGTCAAATATCTGCAATAGGATCGTTGCTGAATTTTCGGGTGGGGACGAAAAAGAACTCTTCAGTCAGCATGCAGACTGAAGAGTTCTTTTTAGTCCCCACCCGAAAATTCAGCAGCGATCCTATTGAATCCCTGTTTGGTAGTTTGCGAATGTCATTCGGGTGTAACGACATGTTGGATGTTCGGGCTGCATTGTCAGGTCTCGAAAACCTACTGAAGACCGGGATCGCTGCGTCTAATTCAGCATCCAATATTGCCCACAAAGAATGTGCTTCGATGTCAAGACTCACACCCGCTGACGTCCTTTCTTCTGCGCAACCAACTTCTACTTCAGCTCCAAAGCCTCCTCTGACGTCGACTGTGCAAGCAGCGCCGAAGCTGTCGAGAGCAAGATTGGTGCTTCAGTGGCTTACGACCACAGTTTTGCCACAGCCCCTGCCGTCGCTTCAGACCTCGGCTATCGCTTATGTGGGCGGTTACATTGCGCGAGTTGTTGGCGAGCATATGGATTGCGAGAACTGCCTTACTTTGTGTACGAAGCCGGTTAGCAACCAGCCACTCCTTCAGTTCACCCGCAGCCAAGACCGAGGTGGGCTGCTCTACCCGTCAGATCAACTTCTCTTCTTTCTCGACACATTAAGAGCTTTTGGTGACCGCGCCTTGCAGGACGATCAGACCTTGAAAAAGCCTATCACTACATTAGTATAGCACGCTGTCCCAGCCCTTTGTGCTTCAAAGTTGCTGAAGTGCAAGAGCGATGGCATATCGACGAGCTCATGAACCATATCGGTTCGTTTCCTGATGCCGCTTCTCTGCAACTACGCATTCAATGTCAGTGACAAGCATGACGTAGTTAAACATTTCACAAAAAAGCCCCTTTCGCGAAAGTACGCGATGCTCTGAGGATTGCGTACGTTTTACTGTCGTGTGGAAGTTAGCCTCCACAATAAATACTTCTTTTTTCGAGTTTGAGTAAGTGTTGACTCACAACGCACTGATATTGAATATATGAACCTCTATATCTGCGCAGCGTTATGTGTAGGCAGATGATGCCGCGTCTCACGTTACATAGCTGGTGGCACTGACAGCAGGGCGCATTTTTCGCGCGTACCATGCACGATCAAGTTGAGCGTCAACGATGCGACTCGAGACACCATGCAGTCTTGCAGGAAGTGCGCGGCAGATCAAATGATGAAACCAGTTGGCAAAACTCCACATTTTCTGGCGCCAACTCTGGCTTCGGTGGCGACAATGGTAACTCTCAAAAACTTTACGAAGGAAACGCGGGATCAGGTACCGCTTTGCGTGCTACTTACATGTGTAAACAACAGCACGCGACGGAGCTCTTTCAGAGCCCAAGCTTTCAGTATTAGCTGCTGCCAAGCACTGCTTTCAAATAACGACCCTCAGACAAGCGAACTTAAAGGTGACATAACAATTTTCCACGCAGTGGATTTAAGCAGGCGCGCGCTGTCATATCAGCGCAGCAGACGACGAACGAGCGCATTGCACAGCAGTAGCAGCGAAAGACACGACTAAAATGGTCCGGTTACCCTTAGCGACAAGTGCTTCTGAGCTCCCTTTTAAAAAAAGTTTTGATTGTACTTGAAACGACATGAATGCAGTCAAAAACTCAACGACAGAACAGCTGCGAACGGTCTGCGTTTCTATGAGCGACGGCGCGGCAGTGATCCTACTCCGGTGGCGGCGCGTGGCGGCGAAAGGCCGTACTAGCCTCGACGGCGGGCTCCCATTGTTCGCAGGCGAAAGAAGGATTTAGGCAAGACGTTGATCGTGTCAAGGAACGTCAACTACTGTGTGGGACGCTGTTATAGTTTCACTCTGCTGGCTCAGATTTCGAAATTTTGTCTATTTTTGTTGCGAGTTCAGTTTCATCTCCTGATCAGGTAACTGATCTGTTCAGCCGAGTTTGGCTTAGTAAGGTTTGGGTTCGGGTTGGTTAGTAATCCACACTTGACTCGTTGCGCTAAGAAAACACAAGGACGAGTGAAGGCGACGGACAATCGCTATTTCCAACTTGCCCTTGTCTGTCGTCATCTCTTGTCCTTGAGCTTTCTGAGTGCTTACTGCCAAGGATTTAAAGTACACAGAATGAAATTGGTGTTCAATTTCAATATAATACATACTAAATCAAAACAAATTTCATGCATTAAATAGAAAACAACGCGCCACACACGAACCAAACTTGAGAGGGCCGTTTGGTTGCTAAAGTACTGGAACAACGCTCCTTCATTTTCGTTATCTCCATGCATCGTTACTGAGAGGAAACCAACTGCCATGTGATACACGTCATCGCAGGAGATATTTTTTTTTGTCCGATATTTCCTCGCATGTGTCGGGGTAGCGTGTCTTCTGTGCAGTTAACTGATTTTGCTTTTGTTCCCTTTCTTTGATTAGGTTTGGATTGTTTCTTTGCACTTTGTTTTATTCGTTCGGTTGCTAAAAACATTGTCATCACCTAGCCCTACTCTCCCTTTCTTGTTGAATTGTATCCTTGCACATATTTTGCCACTCCAGCCATAACTACGAAAAGGTAGCCAGCAATATTCAATAAATAAAAACAAACTGTGCTCTGACATAAAATACGCCTGCGAGATCTTGTCCTTTTTTCGTATTTGTAGCGCTTTTGATTGACCCCGACGTTTATCTGCCAACGTAAACACTATCCACATGTTCCCCTACCGACTGGTAGTCGTTAATAATAAGACAGCTGATGACGCCTCTTTGTCCCATCTTTCCTCATAAGGTGGTTTTTAGATCTATGCGCTGGACGAAGAGGGTTAAGTGAAAGTAGACTCAAGCGCATAGTCATAACTCATTGGGCGTTTGTCAAGCACATGCGAAAATGCTTAGCTTTACTTTAAAAAAAAAAACAAAGTCGCTTGATAGTCAAGTTTGTTGTAAACTGTAGTATATCCCATCCACATTCCCTAAGTACTAATGTAGTAATTACTTGCCTCAGAGAGGTAAAAAAAAAAGTTTCAAATTGCTAAGCCTCTAACGCTGCAAGTTTCTTTTCCTTGTCATCTGCAGGAATTCAGTTTCAATGGATACGCACAGGCTAAAGCCTGGGCGGATTTTTTTGCTGTGGTATAAGGCGTGTGGGCATACGGCAGCGCTTGAGTTCAAGGCAAATCGCGTTCTTTCGAAATCTCTAGCGCTCTATATTTTCTAAATATTTCAGGGCGCCGTTTTTGCTGCTAGGTTGTGCCTCATTATTTTTTCATCTTTTTTCTTAATTCCAAATTACTCAATGTTAACTACCGTCTAAGTCTTGGTTGGTGGGGACGCCATTTTGCCAGGACTTAGCCAATGCGTAGGTGATTGAAAACTGATGCTGTACTTTGTTGGGGCCAGAAAAAGTCCACTCAACAAATTGTAGTGACTAAAAAGGAACAAGAAACGAAAAACGAAAAGAAAAAATAGCAGCGAAAAGAAAACATGTTTTTTCAAGGCGCTAAAGAATTAACGTACTTTAAAAGGCATATAGCAGTGTTCAGCCCCCTTCCGCGCTACAGATAACAGTAATCCCGCAAGCCGCTTTACATAGCCTTCATACTTGCATTTGGGGCCTCCTCTCCTAAGCTTCTCGGTGATGTGCCTTAAGTGTGCTGCGATATTTAACTTCAAACCATTGTGTTAGCCTTCAAGGTTTCGTTCATTTCGTTACAGCGGGCCGAGGAAGTCAGTTGCATACGTACCTCAGCCTTGACAGATATGTGTGAGCAGCTGTTCACACCTTGATAGTGCTGTTAAATGCCCCTTTCTTATTCTTCGAATTTTTCTTTCTCAAGACCCGGGTCCGAGTCACTGCTTCACTTGTGAATACTCCCTTCAAAATTCCAATAACTTACAGCCTATCGTTACGTGCTGCTCCCTTCCCAGACTTTATGTGAAACATTTCTTTGATTATCTTCAAATTCAATCCTATACCTACCGTTGTAGTTTGCGGGTCAGGTCTTTAACTATGCCCGTAATTCCACCTACAATTTAATGCTGCTTAACCCTCACTTCAATGTACTTTTTTCTTGCAGGTACTGTTGCAACTTTTTCAAAAGAATATGTATAAAAAGTACTATGCGCATAAAGGCCACTTCATTGCAATTGCCTCTTACAGTCCTAACTTCTTTTTCATAGCTGTTGCGTTTACTGACCTCCACACACAGCATGCAAGGGTAAAGTGTTTCACAACATCACTTAGGCTTTTGTACGGCGATTTAGCAAGCACGGCAGCGTCCTGTTGCTTACGCCAGTGTAGTTGATACTCTGCTACTCCTCCTGAAAGCAAGCAATCCGGACATCACCCCCAAGCAATGCACTCGCCTGTTCATCGCTCAAACAATGTATTGTGAGGTCAACGATCCACAGACTGAAGGTGCAATTTTTCTCGAATCGCGCGAACGAGATCACCGTGCCAATGTTCCGACGCGACTGGCCGTTGGCGCAATCATCTCTAAAGGGAACATCATCTTTTCCCCATTAGCTGGCCAGCTCGGCAAAACGTTTCAGTGCCGGATCACGGGCATGCCTGTCGAAACCGTCTCTATTGTCGCATTTCGGCGATCAGTTACCACTGCATACAGAACTCGCAAACCCGGCTGCGCAATTATCCGTCCCAGCGTCCGAAATGCTTTGCGCCACGAAAGCATTGGGTGCGAAACCAGAGGCAGGCAGGTGCGACTGAGAGCACGGCGCCTGTAATTGAACGCCTGGCGCTTCAGGGGTCATGCGTTAGATTTGAAGCGAACGCTTGACTTAGAGCGAGTGCTGTCAGAGTTGACGCCCGTAGCGTTGCACTTTCTGTGTTGCTTCAGTGGGAGCTCAGAACGGCATGTGCCTGACTTGTTATGCTGGAACGAATGCTTCAATCTATGGCGTTCTAGATGAACTTATTCTTTTTGTGTTATGCAGTTACTGTACGTATGAAAGTTTTGCTGGTCAGTGATGCGAAAAAAGAAGCTCTTCACATCGAGTTTCCACATTTACTCTGCATTGCAGCTTTTTACATCACTCAGATGCATACTAGAACGAAGCTCCCGGTATGGCGAGAGGAACCGGTACGTTTGGAACGCTTTCAACCGTGACGTCTTCATTGTTCCACGTGCACGGACTGACTACGGCAGTCAGTGAAGCGCTTGACTTGGCCTAGTATTCTGACTCCCTGGAAATTCATTACGACACTTTGATATCCCAAGGAAGGGTGTATCTCACTATTTTCCCTCTCTACATATCTTAGTATAATAGGGTTAGACAACAATACCGTTATTTGATTCGTTTCATTGTGTATGGGCGCTTGTTTTAAAAATCCACCATCGTTCTAGATTCATATGAGACTGTTTTTGCAGCACAGCGAGATGCTTCAGCGAGTATTTATTAGCAGCCATCTTGGACTGTTTTATGTGCAGCTATATGTAGGAGGTGGTCGTTTCAGTATACTTTGATGTAAATTTTTTGACAAAGCGCAAACCCGTTTAACCTTGTAGTCCTTTTGTTTATTTCTTGGTTTGTATTGTCAGAGCCGTAAGGGTCGCAAGCGAATTGGTAACGGTGAGACAACCAGCCTACAATCAAAACTCACCATCTCCTTTGGCAGGCAGCCTCACAACCCATGAAGTCACTGAAATTCCCCCGGTCTATATCAGTCAGTATGGACGAAGCGGCGGCACAAATTACGACATTTTTTTCTTGTAATTTGCAGGATGCGATATTCCCACTTGACGAGAGCCAGACAGTGATACATTCTTTAGCCTGTCTGTGTATTTATTAAGGCATACAACATGTACACTAAGCTGTAATTGCTAATTATATTTCTGTCCTGAACGGTTAATCAGTTGGCCCCGTTGGCGTTGCTATTATTCTCTACTTTATTTATACCTCTACTCCAGGAGAATGGAAGCATTTCCAAATTCCTTTGACGTAAGTCGTACAGCATATGTCAGAGGTGAGGAATTACGACAAGTTCCAACACCCATTTCAAGCCACATTCTTAAGAAATTGTTAGACAGGCTATAGACTGTTCATAGACGTTTCTCTATAAACTGTACAAACTTTGTATAGGCAAATCCTAAAGGAAGGAGCTAGACACCGCAGCGGACACGGGACAGAGAAAGAAGACGACACAGGGCGGTACTTGCAACTAAAATTTTATTTTAGTTGCAAATAGTTTAAGTCTCTTTCGCTCCGGAACGCAGTGTTACATTCCTAAATTTGCCCATCAAGCTACAACAACACGGGCGACAACGTGCCGCCTAGATTTTCGCACTCTTTCTAACTAAGCGGCTCTCCCAAACGCCGTACGCGTCCTTACTACAGCTGGGTCCAGGCGCGCGAATAGACAGAACAGGAGGAGGGTCGTGACTGGGACGCACCTGGCTTTGCGAACCCCGCCAGGGCTGCCTTCAAAACGTGATGCAGCAGCGGAATGTTTTCGCTTATGCTTCAGTGATTTTTTATACTTGGCTGTTATTCTCCCTCGCTCTCTTTCCAACCCTTTCTTTTTTATTTTTCTACACGCGCTCGTGTTCTGTTCTCTGTCCACATATGAGCCATTGTGAGTCGTAGTCGTCTTGTCCAAGCGATAGTTTTTCTCTTGTGTAGTTTTTTCTCTTGTGTCGACCGGCCTAGTCCGATCTCTTCGCGGGACGACTTTGTACACGGGTATTCGTCGTAGAAGAACGCAAGTGGTTTCGTGAGACATAGTTTGACCGTACCAGTGAATGTGCCCACGTCGGAAGGTGACATTCATGCGACTGAAGAAAATATTAATAATCTACCAACGTGCCTATGATACGGTTGTTCTCTGAAGTCCGGTTCCTTCAGTGTTTCAAGCGTCGCTCTTTCCGGACAGCTGGAAGTTCGGCGACATGGGCTGCTGTTACCCGAGGTGAGACTGCAGCGAATCGATGTCTTGTTTTATAGACATAGCGTTGAATCAGTGGCCATTTCAGTGACAAAACCTAAGAGGAAACATTGTAAAACGTTTTCAGTGAGAAAAAAATACTCGGGGTTAGAGTTGAGCGCCTCGCACAAACAATCACGAGCGTCTGATTGATTGGAATTTACACGTTCGCATTCGAAACGGTAATGAAAGATGTTTGAAGCCTTTTTGTTTAATCTGAAGAACACGCCTTTGACCGCCTACACTTAAGCAGTAAATTGTTCTTACGTTTACTAACAACTAAAGACGCAAAGACGCGACAATGCGAAAGCAGGAACTCCTTAGTGTCTTCGCAATTATGGGAAGAGGAACTTGAGAGAAAACATTCATTTGAGAGGAAACATACTCACAAGTTCTCAGCGAGAAAAAATACTCCAGGTTGTTTCAGGTGAGCGCCTCACACAAACGACTAAGACAGCCTGTTTGATCAGAGTTTACACGTACGTATTCAAAACGGTAATAAAAGATGTTTGAAGCCTTTCTTCAAATATGAAGAACATGCCTCTGACCGGCTACACTTAAGCAGTAAATAGTTTTTTACCTTAACTTAATAACAATCAAAGACGCAAACACACAACTACGCGAAAAGAATTAGTGTCTTTGATATTATGTGAAATGAACATGAGAGAAAACATTCTCTTTAGAGGAAGCATTCTCGCTTATTCTCAGTGAGAAAAAATACTCGGGGTTGTTTTAGTTGAGCGCCTCACACAAACAACCAAGAGCGCCTGTTTGATCGGATTTTACACGTCCGCATTGAGAACAGGAATACAAGATGTTTGAAGCCTTTCTTCAAATCTGAAGAACACGCCTGTGACCGCCTACACTCAAGTATTAAATTGTTCTTACGTTAACTTAATAACAATCAAAGGCGCAAACACACAACAACGTGAAAGCAGGAACTGCTTGGTGTCTTTGCAATTATTTAGTATTTATAAGCCTTGTGTACTTTCTGTCCTGGTTAAAGAACTAGACTAATGTGGACATTGAAGCACATGAAGTTCAGGATTAACGAAGTGATAGGCAAGTCCTTTATTAGTCTGCTTATCGAAAGCGCTAGTTTTCCCCTGAACGTTCACCCTTCTTGTGCGGGAAACTGTCGCTTGTTAAATCTACACCCCGCCTGAATAGTTAGTAATAAGTAATTTTTTTGCGAGCAAAACAACAAAAATCTCTTTGCATCATGTCCTAAGACTCGAATAGAAACAGCTCAATTTTTTTTGTCCTCTACGCACAAACAAAATTTCGACTTCGAGATCGAAGTATATGGCAAATGAAGCAAGCTGGCTTGAAAAAAGTTCTTTTTTCAACCTAAATCTTTGCTTAGCTTCTTTTTTTTTTTGCTCTGTCAAGAGTACGAAAACCCACCCTCTGTCGTTTCCATGCGGATAATTACCATGCCGGACAGCGGTGCTCTTGAACGTATTATCTACTGAGCGGCTGGGCTTATCTCGCAAAATCTCGTCCATCAAAGTCAGCCACTGGTTGCCTAATTAGGCTGCTCGAGATTTCCTCCGTGCCCAAGATTCCAGGGAAACCTAAAAGGGATACATTTTTGCTCGGTTGATCAAAGAACTCGTCATTTCCTCTACTTTAAACTTCTCCTCGGCGTTCTCATTATACTACGCCTTACCATCCTTAATAGCAACCGGGCCGCACTGAAGAGGGTGCAGAACCAGCGAGAGATAACAAGTACCGGAACTCAAAAAGAAAAAAAAACGAAAACAAAAAACGTTACAGTTTGACCGACGCAAGTTATTTCCGAAGATCTCGACTGCCGTGTTGTTCGGCGCCTAGATTTTTCACCGAATGAGCGGTCGTTGAACGATAGAAAACGTTATTTTAGTGCCAGGCGAATCACGAATGCGCCTCTCGATGCAGGGTCGCTAGCTCTAACGGCTCCGACTCTGCGCATCTATAACAAGAAAAGAGCATGAGATGGCTAATGTCGTAGCATTTGATCGATATCTTAATAATGTCTTTTTTATCTTTTTAGCTGACATTGAAGTGATTAAAGGTTTTTCTGAATAAACTAAGGAGCACCGGGAAGCAATTCCTCCTTTTTGATGTGGGGCATGTAAACATTTATTTATTTATTTATTTACAAAATACTGCGGACACTGAGTCCAAGCAGGGTGGGCGAACAAAGTCAATCAAGAGACAAAAAAAAAACGCAACATTTCAAAAAAGAACAACACAATATAGAAAAAATAATTGGTTAAAACTCTTAGGATAATGGTTTAACTAGCTCATTCCAATCTGTTATTGTGCGTGGAAAAAACGAAAACTAGTAAGTGTCTGTTCTAGCGAATATAGGGGTTAGAGAACTGGGATGGTGTTGACGAGTTTGTCTGGTTGGTGCCGGCAAGTAGCCAAATACTTCAACAAAGGGCGCTCAAATCCCTGCTCCTTACCCAGACCGTAAGGATTACTCTGTCACAACCATTCGAGTCAAGGAGGACAGATTCGGTCAAACTGCACGGTCGGTGAGAGGATGAAACCGGGGACACCGAGTCATCACATAGTGTGTGACAGGTTGTTGTGACATTCCGTGTATTAAAAGATACCGGATGAAACATACGTACGAATAAAGTTCGCCAGGGGCAAATAGTTCTGTCTTGTCATTGCGCGGCGTCTAATTTAACAGCTGTTTGACTGAACGTCAGCGGCGCGGTTTTTTTGGTTAGTTCATTATTTTATGATCCCCATAGAAGTCATAAATATTTCCTTTTTAATGGAATATTCTGTTTTTAGTCATTGCTGCGCGACTTAAAGAGCGAGTCTGGCTTTACGGGTGTGAGTGACAGTTCAGTGATGCATTTTCGCGAACTTAAGTTTCTGTTCCGTGTAGCCGTTGTTAGAGCTCACACTTGTTTGGGAGCATTTTTGTTCAAATTAGGTAGACCCATCTCCCAATACTGTACATTATCACGACTCATTTCAGGCTTCTCTTTGTTCCATACCGCCTGCAGCACGTTGTTCAAACAATTAAAAAGCTTCGTGCATAGAAATAACACTACTGTTATGAGAAGGAACATGCTCTTCATAGTTAATATATTTGTTAGCAGTGCCACATCTTTCCGTTAGCATCTGCGGCATTGTTGTTGGGGTGAGTGCAATCAAGGCAAAAGTCATAATGACACTTCTATATCTAAACATAGTAGTGACTGCAGCGATTTTAATATCTAGCCATGAATGGCAGCACAATATTTCAGTGATTTATTCCAGTAGTACCGTTACACGAGCTCTAAAAAATTAGTCATAATGCTGATCTGCTGGGCACTATTGTCTTTATAAGGTTTTTTGCCGAGCGACGAGTGATTCATTATGTAGTGGAAAGTGCGGCTTCTTCCCAATTAATTATGCAACAACTTTGTGTCGCAAGCGCTTTCCGGTCATTTATTTATTCATAACAAACCAGTAATAATTGCTGTGAGGCACTCACTGACGGTTCAGACAAACGTCTAATGTGTCATCCGTTGAGAACAAAAAATATTCTCGTCGAAAAGAAGCTGAATGTTGGTTTTCAAAGTATGCTAAAACAGAACACATAAGCCGCTGAACACGTGGCTTGTGAAGTGGAAACTGATGTAAATCACCAAAAACTGTAAAGACTGAATACACATTGACAGAGCGTATTAATTAACTGTGTTTCCTACCTCACTTTAGTTCGGCGGCCGTAATTTGTAATGATTCCTTTTCGAAGTTTATTTTTACTCTCGCTTTATAATTTGTATCTTCGGCCTCTGACGTAATTGGCATTGCGACTGGCTGCCTTCGGTGTCAGGTGCGGCGCGGTCAAATGATTAACGGCCAAAACGATGATTTAAGAAGAAATTCATTACGAAATACGGTCCCTGATTTCCACATCACGGGACGCCAACCATAAAGGTCAGTGCTTGCAAAAGTGAGTTCTTTTTGGGATTGCTTCAGTTCCGGATTTCGTCTGGATGCTTATACTGGTCTTTTTCTTTGTTGTTTAATGACGTCTTCGAAAACATTTGGTTGAACAGCGAACCTTGACTTTAAAATTAATCTTTTCAGCAGCACGATATGTGTCTATCGCGTGTAGCCTATTTCTTCTGACACCTTGGCTTTCATCAGCGCGCTCGGCTTTCTAATATTGACTGATTTCGTTTTCGCAATTTTTGGAATGTGCGTTTATTTTTAGGTAGAGGCTTTACAGCCAGAACACGTACTTGATTTCATAAGCCGTTTACAAGAGATCGACAGATAAACCTTAGAAGCGCTGAACTGTCTGCTAGTGGGTATGCGTAAGATAACTCTGATTGAAATGCTCAAAGGTTGCCTGGCGTCCCGAGCATTAATTTATAAATCAGTAAGTACCCATGGCAACGAAAGTTATTGTGAAAGACAAATCTCTTTTATTTTCAAGATACATGATTTTGTGAACACTTTGTTCTCAACAATATTGGCCCATCGAATTACCTACCTTAATTTTATGGCGCTGGCCGTATGTTCAGGCAAAGGTAACAGCCACCTATCATGAAAATCATCTCCTACGAACCATCTCATTACTTTCATTGCAATTATTCAGTGGCGAACTCTGAGTGGAGCTAGGAGCATCACATTCTTCGTTAAAAATCATTTAAGGTGTATTTTTTTGGACACCTAAAAACCTGATTGAACTCAGGTTTGCACTGTGCTTGGCGGCTTCGACAATTTTCTTTTCGCTTCCGGAGTTTATACTCAGGATATATTTTTCTCCTTTACATGAAATTTCAAACATGACCGCATATTGAATATTTGCTCGGGTTTTCTTTTAGGTCTGTACTTTACACTCCAGAGAGGTTTCTTCACAAACTTCATATCATGCGATTCCGCGTCCGTTAGTCACCAAATTGCGGTAGTGATTTAACGTATAGTTAAACCGAGAAGTGCGAAAGCATGTGTTCATTCTTCGCCTTTTTTTTTTGCATCTACATCTGCACTGAACCGCGTTTGTCGCTCTTCATCGTCAAACCCTCTCTCCACTTGGCGGCATCTGGCGCTACGCCCTCTTCCCATTGGCTGCAACTGGCTCGACGCTCCTCCGAACTTTCCCGAGCTTCCTGCCATTGGCTGCAGCTTGCGCGACGCTCCTCCGAACTAACCCGAGCTTACCCGAGTTACTCCGATGCTTCACACAAGATTCTTGATCGGGGTTGGTACGTCCGGAGTGGTGTTTTCGCAATAAAAGTTGCTGATTGGCTGAGAGAGCGCTGATGTCACCGGGTCACGTGACCGCGTGGCATCAACACAATCTGCCCACTGTGGCATTTGGCAATTAAATTTAATTGTCACGGCACAGGTCTCGCCCTTTCCTGCGCAACAGGAAAAAGGCGAAACAAGCAGGTTGGAACCAGTAGGAGGGAAGGTGTCGATGATTGGTCGAGCGGGTGTTGATGTCACAAAATCATGTGACCACGAGAGACATGCAAATTGGAAAGGTTAAGTGAAAGGCGTCGATGGAATGGGGTCCATCGACATAGACGTAGACACAGAAGAGATGTACTTGTAGCTGGACGTGTTGGTGCATATTTGAAACCGACATAGGAGCGCAAAAATACAAACACCCAGGTAGTGAGGGAACGGGACGAACGGTGTAGTATAAACAAGCTTTATTGGACGAAGGGCGTTTATATAGCAGCGTTTTCACCCATGAGCAAAAGCGCGGGCCACAAACATTGGCGTGTTTATAGACACGTAACAAGAAAAACCATTTCACTCCAGCGGAGAACCAATGACGGGTCACTAATACAATCATCTTTTTGTTTCTTGATAGCTCACGTTCTCTATTGTCATGGCTGTTCATCAGCACTTTACCATCCGATAGGCGAGGCTCTCAGGCGACACGATTCCAAGCTTGTCAAGCCTCCTCGGCGAATAACCGCGTCGTCTGCGAACCTCGTTTATTGGACTGAAAAGTGTTAATGAATAGTCATGACAAAACACAACGCAAACTTCTTGAAGCCTTTCACATAAAAAAACGATGAGATTATTGTATTAGCGATACATCAGTGGTTCTTCGCCGGAGTGAAGTGGTTGTTCTTGATGCGCATCTATAAACACGTCATTGTTTGTGGCCCGCGCCTTTGCTCATATAAACGCTCTTCGTGCTCATACAAACGCTCTATGCGATATAAACGCTCTTCGTCCAATAAAGCTTGTTGATGGTACAGCGCTCGTCCTGCTCCCTCACTGCCTCCGCGTACGTATTTTGCACTCCTATGTCTTTCCTAAACATAGTAGAGATGTTTAAAGACAAAACTATTATATACCCAGCGCATGATTATGTGCGTGTTAATAAAGATGCGATGACGTTTGACCGCATTGTGTATGTCGTCGAAGAACTTTCACAGGCACAGAAACACTTTGCAGGAATGTTGCTTCTAAAGCTGTCGCATTCCTCATTAAATGTGACATAAGCGTCACCATAACTTTTCGCTTACATTTTGTGGAGCTTTGCTTCCTGTGAAGCTGGTAATCGTATGTCGGTGTTATGCAGCAAAAACGCCTTTCTAGCATGTCAAACATTCTTGCACAAAAATTTTGAATGTTGGAAAACTGAAGGGTACAGTTACGAATATATTGAAGCTAATGGTTCATTCTTACGACGAGTAGCGAAATCTTTCTTTTAAAGTTTTTCCCATTGCTCACATCGATCAGTTAAGACTGGCATAGAAAACTAATAAGGAAGGTTCTTGACGATATTAAAAAAAATTGAGTGAGAAAAAATGCAAGCCTTCCGACAGACGATGTGCGAATGTATTGATTAGTGTAGTGAAGTCTTACAATATATAAAAAAAATTTCCGCTCCTAAACTCTTTTCAGTTCAAAAATGCTTTTGTCCAGAATTGTTGGCTATGTCTCGTCCTGAAGCAGCTAAACGAAAATTACTATGGTTTATTTATCTTATCAGTTAGTTTTCAAAGTTGCAGTTAAGGATATATCGTACGACCAAGTGAAATACTCTTTATTTCTTCTGACCAGCTGACGTTCAGTAACTTTTACCGAACACTCTCTAAAGGGCCATTTCGGCACTTCATCTCCATCCAAGTACGGTCAGCGTGACCGGATTCTAACCCGCGGCCTCTCATTCACTAGCGCTACGTCGTAGCCAAGCCACTAAGCTTCCGCGATGCTTGACAAGGAGAAAAATTCTCCCGAAAAACCCAATCGCGCTCAACCGCCGTGCTAAACCTTTGTTCCCTCTGTTTGCCATGAGGATCGGCCGAAAAGCTCGCAGGCTGGGAGGCCGTCAATCTGTGCTCGTACAGGGGACATCCGCCTCGTCGGATACCTTCTTCGCACTGACGTGACCGCACGCACTGCATTGTATGTGCTCGTTTACCAAGCGCAGGTAGCGAGAACTGCGCGCGAAAGGGACACGACAGGTCTAATCTTCCCGTGCAGCGAAGCGAAAAATCGTGTCGCTGCCTCGTCTCCCAGGGAGGACGTGTTGGAAATAAGCCGCGTCTGATGTCCGGTGGACGGACGGTTATGACTGGGGACTTATCAAACAGTGCGGTTTTTCATGCGGCTTTCGCATTGGTTTTTGGTGCACCTACTCAGCCGGTGCTTAATTACAGGACTAGGGAGCCATATTTATGGCTGTCATATTTGCTTTTCGTTGAAATAAACCAACTTCTCTTTCTCACTCCCTTTCCTCCTCGACTCAAGTTTACAATGAAGTGTATTTACCATGAGATGAGAGGAAGTTGCACATGTTAAAGATAAGTATAAATATCTTGAAACCCTCGTAAAGTTTGTCTGTAATGAATGTTCTTCCAGCAGACTCAGAATTCTTTTTTTTTTCCTTCGTCTGTATCACAGATATTCTAAAATATGCCCAGCGATCGAGTTGCGTAATGCTGTACTGGCCAATACCTACAGTATTTTTCAAATGTAATCCCACTCAACAGTATGCTTAACCTATCCCAATTACAGGACAGAACTACAAGTTATATTACAAGACATTTCGAGGACTGGTCAATACCGACGTCACGTTCAAATTACAGGAAACAGTTCCTTAAGTACACTACACCAACGCTTTTGAATTATTGTAATTCGGTCCGTTTTGATCTCTCCACGGCAACCTACAAGGACCTCCGGCAGATGTATTTGGTTTCTATGTAATGTTGTCTAGCCTTGCTGTTGTTTTCTTTTGCATTTGTAGCAGTGAGTTCCGCTGTTCTTTTCTGTTGTTTTAGTTTACTATGAGTACTATATCTGCACCATATTAAATATGTATGCATACGTTTGGGTATCAAGAATATGTTTGTATATGTGATTTTACCACTCTGCCGAAATAAGGGATTGTGGACCCGTCAAGCTGCCCAAGGACAGCTTTTTTTCTACAATCCTCCCATCTGTATTTGATGGCAAATAAAAGATTTCAAAGTACACAACAGGGGTCTACTTATGAGCCGTACAGCGCAGCTCCTCTTCCATACTCAGGGACCCTGATCTTACGAATGCAGGAGGAACTTAAGTCATCAACCCTCCCAATCTTCGCACTGTCAAATGTGCTTAAGAGCCCCGCTAAACGGCTTGGAAGAAAACCTCTTGGGCTATGGACTTTGACAACGACCGTACCATCTGACCCACATCATACAAGTGAATGAACCGGCGTGGTAGGCCTAACTTTGAACTGTTGCAAGTACTACATTTTTTGGGCCAACAGACCACTTGACACAACAGGTGCAGTAGCTCCTGAAGACTGCTAAGACCACAATAGGAGGAACAGAAAGAGAAACGTCAGAATATATGTGCGGTGAATGTGGAGAAACCAGAATGGCCACTTCTGCCCAGTAGACCACGCCCCTTCACGTCACGATACACGCACACTGATAGAGCTCATTGGTGACTTGCTTTGAAGGTTTCGTTCAGAAAAAGGTTATATCTTGAGAAGTATCCTCTGTTCTGATGAATTAATTTATTTCATTTAGAGATAATAGAAGACATTGAACATTATACAGAATGATAGAACACAAACCACAAAAGATATTGTGCCCAACGATCGAACCTGCGCTATAGACCGCAGTCAATGAAACCGGCCTAAACGTTATACGGCAAAATGTTCGCAAGAAATACGAGCACCTCTTCCCGTCCACCTCTCAAAGAAAGTGTGACGTAAAGTAAAACTTAGAGGGGCACTTCTTAAGCTCCGCCTTGTGGTTATGAGCTAACGGTGGTCATGGTTTTTTGACACTTTATTTCTTTATTAGTATCACTTTTATTAGGCACACTAATTAGCATACAACAATAGGCGTACTAAATCACATGATACACTACAATACACGCAAGTCCTTCCTAAAAGCAAGTCGAACGAGCTTATACCTCAATGGCCTTGGAGTAGCATGTCTGACTCGCAACCCTAGGTTCATGGGCACGACTCCCAACAAATTACCCCAATTTTATTTTCAGCGAAATTCATTTGCTTGCTTAAATCCGTATTATCGCAATGGCATTTAAGCAATGCTACTAATGCATCGTCACAATTTAACTCGAGTTTTTAGAATTTCATTCAGTTGCTCGACGTGTGACGTCACAACCACCGTCGACCAATCCTGAATCACTGTGGCAGCACGCACGGCTTTTGTTGCGAAAGCAACACTACGCGAGTCGCCGAGCCATTTCGCGGAGCTGACGAAAAGCCATACTGCACATGCGCGAGGAGCAGTGACATCACACGGCGGATAGCTGGCGCTACACCGCCGTCGCTACGCGGATGACTCAGAGGTGCCGCCGCCGCGCTCACCAGTTGCGCATGCGCAGCAGCTGCGCATATCTAACGTGCCGGGGCCGCCGCCGATGCCGAGCGCTCTCCATCGCTTCTCTCTTTCTCCTCGTTGCTTTCGCAATCCTCCAGGTTTAGCCAGTGCTGAACCATTGCCAATTTTTTTTCCGAGAATCCGCTGTAACCTTGCGGCGTTAGTAAGACGATTATATGCTCGAATCCTGCGAGGAAAAAACACACACACAGCAACACTTTATTCTTTGAATCAAGTTGAGTGGGCCAGGTAGCACGCATCCGACGTTCCATACCCGATGATGCATGAAGTCGGGCTGGCCAGATAACGGCTGCGTGTTTTAATGTGGCCTATACGCAGTAGTCGCCATCCATAAACGTCCCGTTTCGTCTAACGCATTCGGTCATATAACGATCCGGTATATAGACGGCAAAGCCAGCGTCTCCAATAGCCTGACGCAACCCGTCACGGAGGGGCAGGAAAAGGCATAATCATATTATGGAAGCCCGTGCTACGGCTGATGCAGGTTGAGGGGGACGGGCAGAGAAAATGAAATCACGGAATATGAGCAATAATGGGAAGAAAGGGAGAGACTACGAGATATGTACAGCTCCCGAAAACGAGGTATTTATGGCGGGGGTGAGGGGAGTGGAGAGGGGGGGGGGGGGAGTGCGTATACGCGGCTTCTCCGGAAGCCAGCCAGATCAATGCGGTAATCACTGGAAGATAAACCCAAGCGCCGAACAAAAAAAGAAGAGAGAAATGAATGGCTGGAAGCCGCAATTACCATTCTTTCCCCATATTCGCTAGGTGTATCGCGGGCGCCCTTCGTCTTCGGTTCAGTGCTCGAATAAATCCGATTAGTATCTCTTCTTTTTCTCTATACCAACCCTTACCCAAACCGAACGCCGCAGAGTTACTGCCGTTTCGCTAGAGTCATAAATAGAAAGCTATAAGGCTCGTGTGGTCGGCCGTAGCGGGTCGGAAAAAGGAATCAATCCTTAAGTCACTTTAATAGCACAAAGTACAGCTCTTGCTCTTCGTATTGTTTCATGTTTTGTTTTTTCCCCTGAGCCCATTAGTTTGAATAAAAATGCACTGAAGGTTATCGGTTTACGCAAGATCCTTTACCCCGTGTCTGAATGGTCTCGGAGGGGCTGTATATGGAGGCGTGGGTTCCCTCATTTGTGTGGGCCTTAGAAGCAACAATGTCCTATGTGACGCCCGCGGAACGAACAACGATGGTCCGAGAGCAAGATTTTGACACTCGGCAGCGAAAGTTACTTTTGAAAGACAGCTGTATACCAGCAGGAGACGTTGTTCAACCCTCTTAACTGCTGAAGTCACAACTGAACTGCAGCACAGTATGAAACTGAAGTCATAAAAAATATTACAGTCTGCTTTAACGAGTCTTAACATCTCATGCGTCAGCCATTTATTGGTCTGAGCAGTATAAGCGTGTCAAGAAAGGCCAATATTTCATGACTGACAATGATCCTGCTCTGGATTAGCCACCTGCAGGAAACACAGAATAAATTGCAAAGTATTTATAGGCAGTAATCATTATTTAACAATGGTGTTCATAATTAAGACAAATCATGCTACAGCTACGCAATATTATAAGTTATTAATTTATATATTTTCACGTACTGCAGCCCCGTTGGACCTCTATATCTCGGTGTTACATTAACAAACCACTTAAGCTGGAACTCTCACATTTCTAACACTTGCTCGTCTGCGTTACGAAAATTTTGGTTTAGGTTTATGGGGTTTAACGTCCCAAAGCGACTAAGGCTATGGAGACGCCGTAGTGGAGGGCTCCGGAAATCTCGACCACCTGGGGTTCTTTAACGTGCACTGACATCGCACAGTACACGGGCCTCTAGAATTTTTCCTCCAAAGAAATTCCACCGCCGCGGCCGGGATCGAACCCGCGTCTTTCGGGTCAGCAGCAGAGCACCATTACCACTTCGCCACCGCGGCGGCCCTTACGAAAATTTTGTTTGCTGCGACATGAACTAAAAATACACCACTTCAGGTTAAGATACTAGAATACGAAACCTTTATAAGGACTAAATTGGAATATGCGTGCATTGTATGGGACCCGTATATTGTCACTAACATAAAAACACTTGAGCGGATCCAAAGGAAAGCTGTGCGATTCATGTTTTCGCAATACAATCGAACTACTTCAGTCTCTGCATTAATGCTGTCGAATTTAACACCAACCCTTCAGTCCTGGTGCAAGTTTCTTCGGTTGAAATTCTTATTTTTGTAATTTAACCATAAACTTTGAATAAATTCTGCACCATATCTTATGCTACTGAACACCAGACGAACCCGACACTCCCACCCCCTTTCTCTGAACCCTACTTTGCAATAACTAACTTATTTCAGCACTCCTTCAATCCGCAAATCATCAGTGATTGCAACAGCTTACCAGCTTCGTGTGTACGGTCTCTTGACCTGATAAGTGACCATTGTTAGCTTTCTTTTTCTTTTCAGCTTGTTTTGTTAGCTTGTTTTTGCCTTTACATGTCATTTCCAGCTGCTCGTGTTCTGTTTGCATTTTGGTATTTTTGCTCAGTTTGTTATCTGTTTCTGTTTCCTCTCCAGCTTGGGCCTCCGGCCTGCAGTATGTCATAAATAAAACAAAATAAGAAATATTCGGAATGAAGAATGCAATAAAATGTAACAAAACACAGCAACAAAAATTAGGAACAATGACGTTTAAGCACAGGTAAAAGTGGTTCATTATTTCAGAAGTGTAGGGAAAAAAATTTTTGAGGCCATTTGGCCCATAATAAAAGGTAGTTCTTCTTCAGATCAGCCTCCTGAATGAAGCAAACATCGAAATAGAACATATAATAGAATTGAGAGCAATCTGCGCATTCTTGCCCCAACGCTGTGCATGCGAGTTCACTCCAGACAAAATAGGTGTAATTCTGCGAACGCCGCCTACATTAGGTATCCACTTCCAGCGACTGGCACCTGCCAAGAAATGTGAAAATAATGGAGCCGCGTTCAGCAAGCAATAACTCAAGCGAAAAATGCTGCGAAACGACTAATCGAAAATCCTCCCACCCTCGCTTCTTTGAACGGCTGGCAAGGGCCGTATTGCAGCACGTTCACGGATTCATTGATGCCGCGTAAGTCAATACAAATTCTTCAACTACAAACAGAAGTGTACTAGATGTGGTCCCTCGTGAACGTTTTCTTTCATAAATTTATCTTCATAAGCGAATAGAAACTCTGAATTCACGGCCTTTCTTTGAGGAAAAAATAAAGAGCGAAACGCTAAGGTAGCGTATGAGTATCGATCGTTGGCAATATCGAAACAATATTGCGTCATTAGCCATATTCGCTATATCCGGTACAAATTTTTCGTTATATCCGGATATCTACTTTTTTATTCCAACGTATACAGCGAAGACAAATCATTTGACACCACTTCGAATGTTCTACGTCAATTAGTTTGGCCGTAATGGACGTTTGAAGTTTCAAGAACTCACGGTATGGAGAACGAAAGGTCGTCGGTACGAATCCCTATCATATCTTTTGCTTTCATTTGAGTAGTAACCTTATGGTCCGTAACGAGCTGAATCGTTTGATACCGAACATTCTACGCCAATTAGGAGGTCCACAATCAGTCTACCAATGGCACCACCCACTGTTCCCACTTGCATGACTTTGTGTTTCATGCCAACGCGACCTTGCGTAATGCCAGCATTCGAGCTAGCCCTGCAAAAAAAATTCAATGTTAAAAGCCGCGGTTGCGGCCGGTACCGTTTGAAACTGGCGCGTTTTTGGAGTGCTCAGGCTGGCTGCTAGTGGCGCTGCAGTCGCATAAAGGGGAGAAAGGGGGAAGAGCTGGCGCGTGGGTGAGAGGGAAGGACAGGAAAGTGGGCCGTTTCAGGAGGCAAGCCGGTGGCGCGCGTTGGGAAGGTAGGGATGGCAGAATAGGGAAAGAGAGAGCGTCAGTTGAGGGAGGACTAGCGTGTCATTCGCGAACAGGGAGGCGAGGCAGCCGGCGCTCTTCGTACCGCGCGTCGCCCGTTACGCGTCTGCTGCGAGGTGTGCGTCGTGTTTGTGTCGTTGCACCAACTTCAAACCGTCAACCGGCACGCAACAGTCTTCACGGAATCGATGCGATTTGTTGCCGCCTTCGCTGGTTTTAAGATAGGAGAAGACAGCAGCGGTTGAAACGACGAAAGAACGCTTCTTCAAGCGCTTTCTTCGGATTGCATTCACGACGAGTGGTTCAGTTTCTCCCGTGAGGATAAAGCCAACTTACTCCGCAAGAACGGAACCAGGCACATGGTCTGCAGCCTTGGTCAGGGCTACCTGCACTGGCTAGTGAGTGAGAAAGACAACTAAGATAAGTATGCTAATCTAGTAAGTGACTCGGCAGAATCGGGCCTTTTAGGAAGATGGTGCAAGCTTTGGTTGTCTTCTGAAAGGTCTAGAGCCAAATACGGAGTGGTAAGCATTCCCATGCTGAAGAGGAGTCTTGACGATAGGGAAATTTTGTCCGATTAAGGAGTATACGCGTGGCACATATGGAGAAGGATAAGATACCGAAAGGTGCTACGCTGCCATTTCAGAAAACGCCATTTGCTCCCTATAACAAAACTGAGTATCCGCTCCAGGGAACTGTCATTATCTGAAAGGTAAAGTCCCCTACAGTGACCGCCTTTACCGACCGGATATTGTGACACAGTTGACAGCCGCTTCCTGGTCGCGGGGGGACGAGTACAAGTTCTCCGCGCCCCCAGCTTGTCCTTTTTTGGGGAGTACTACTAAAAACTGTGGCTCCGCTAAACCTCTACGGCTGTGTAGTGGGACCGGAGTGGCATTGTGTTGATTCGTCCAACGAAAAAAACAGAGAAAAAAACCTGCGAGCCTTCTAAGGAGTATGTTTTTGTCTTCTTCAGAAAAATTTAGAAGAACCTGCGCCAGCCTGGATGGCCTTTCACTAGCTTCACGGAAGTGGCCCTCAGCGCGATGGCATTTGGCTCGGCGCATACTGCTGAAAGAGAACTGAGCTGAAAGGCACTGCTCGATGCCTTAGAAAGGACGTGAAGTTTCTTCCCGGGGGTCTTTTATTCGTCCCGAAAGACAAGTTTCCGAGCGGACATCCCGACAGAAAGGAGCTTCGCCAAAGTTTGTTGCAACACGTTGAGCTAGCTTGAAGGAAACGCTTCGCACCGCTACCAGCGTAGTATCCAGACTGACAGAAACGTCCATCGTCAAAAGGAAGCGGGTGCATGATAATCGGATCCTTCCGAGGCGCACATCCTCGATGAACTTGAAATGTTGTTCTAGGGTGTTCCCTGCAGTCAAGAAGAATACCCATCAACACACTCCGTATGTTCACTGCTTGTGACGTTTCGGGCGTACAGAAACTTCCTGGCTTGAAGGGCGCCTTCCGGAACACTGGCTTACGTCGGAAACTCAATCCGCTTGTCAAGTTCCGAGTGGAGGAGACGATAGAGCACTGACGTAAGTGAGTTGTGTGGTTGACTGTGGTTGTTGCCTTTGTACTGGTGTCTCCGTTGTGACCAGTGAACCGAGCGTAGAAAGTGCGACCATGCGCAAGTCCTTCGAATAATCTCTTCCACCACCCAGCCCTAGCCCTCCAATGCGAACGTTTGCATGTTCGATGCTAGCATTAGTCGGGAATCGCGAGTGGGGGAACGGCTGTGGATGACACACGACGACCGGTTTGAACGCCACGTCGCCGACGCTTTCCGGCTCGCTAGTCAGTTCTTGCCGAGGTCGAGTTCCGACGGAACCACCCGAGCAGGCTTCTTCCCCGGGCACCTGTCAGTGAAGTGCGTTGACGGAGCCGGCTCGTTAGAGAGGCAGATTCGGTAGTCAGTGGTGGGTGCAGCCCGCCCCCCTCCTACTCAAGACCGATCGACGCGAATCGAATCAGAGAAACCTCGTGCGGCAAGCAGGAGCAGCTCAAGCCCCGAGGCTACCCCTCTTCGACTACGCTCTCTCTCTTAGCAACAACGACGTCTCCAACATACGCCTGGAGCACGGAAATACGACGAGCATTTAGCCCTGCCCCTTGGATCGCAAAAAAAAAAAAAAGCTGGGCTCGCAATTGGCTCGTTCTGGAAGCTCCAAGCTAGAAGTCGTGAAAGCCTGGGTAAGCCCGTTTCTACGGCGATGATGCGATTGCGACGTACGCTTCCCAGCGGGAACGACAACTTGGCTCTCGGCTAGCATCGCTTCGAGTGCAGCGAGTAGAGGATTGAGTTAACCCGCACGTGCCCGCTGGCCATGGGAAACTGCGCAAGCGATATGAAAGTTTTCTAAGCCCGCGGTTGTAGCTCCGAGATCGGTATCTCGGTTAATGTTCGAGTGCGAGACGCGTGGAAGAAAGCAAAAAAGTTTGAACGATGGCATCCGAGAGTTGGCGCTAATGGGCTAATCGCGTCTTTCTCGCGACGAGCGTAAGTGGGCGTCAGGCTGACTTAAGTGAGTCAGACTTTACCGTAAGCCCTTCTGTGTAACCAAACCAGATGCTGCAACCTGATGCTTAAGACGAAGTACAACCTGTTTGACCTTTATTTGTCTTCCCTGTAGAGAGACTGCGAGGTTTAGAAAGTCTTGTGAGGAGTGTTGACAGTGAGGAAATTGCAACTTTGCATTTAGGCTCAGGAACGAATTTCACAAAACATACAAGGAGAAGATCCATCATCTCGGTTTAGGCCACTGCGGCATTCTAGCGAGCTGCGAGCTCTGCGTCAGGGTGATTCCGAGATACGCTTCTCTTTGAGATTGCACATTTGCGCTGTTTTTTTTTTTACTTATGCAATGTGTAAGTTAAAATGCTTTAGCGCCTAGGTGTTCGCTGCTCTTGAAGACAACTTTGAATTCCTTGAAAACGCATTCCAGGTAGAAAAGAGTTGTGCGTTGTTGCTGACGCAGAAAACTCAATCAATCTCCGCTGTTTTTGGAAGGCGCAAACTTCCTGATCTGCCGCTACTTTCCTCATTGCAGTTTCTTCTTTCATGCAAGTATAGAAGCTCCTACAAGCAAGCGGAAAGCTGATCTTTTTTCTCCAGAATTTCAAAACCTGTCACAATTCCCGAGCGTTCTTCATCTCAACACCGCTCTTCTTGTTGTCCTGGAACATATTTGTTTCATGCCCAAAACTGCAAACGTATCTGCGCATGCTCCAACATCCTTTTCGCAAATTTCGCTCGCTTCTAGACAGCTGCTGAAGATGTATAGGTGCTTCCAGAAATTGGTGGCTTCCTGGAAAACCGGACTTCAGGGATGAACTATCTTCTCATCTCAGTTTCTGTTTCTTTCACCAGAAAGAATGAGGAACAACTCGTTAATTCGTTCATCTTTTCACCGCCTTTTCTGCTAGCTACGTTGCTGTAGGTCTGAGATAATTTTATAAGTAGAGCTAGTGTTAGTTCTCAGTAACAGATATCAATAACGGGTAACTAAAAGGAAAGGAGAGCAGATTCTACGAGAACAAACCTTAGGTACTGTCCACAGAGTTAAATTAGCTATCAATTCCTCCCGTTCTTTTCTTCTTGCGTTCGCGAGATGTAGCCAAGGGTTAGAGTTGCTGTGCGAGTTGTACTTTTTAGCCTGATTTCGAAAGGCAGACCCCGCGCCCTCAGCTCACGCCACTTGTTGATCGAATACGTTCCTCAGCTGAGGCTCGGTTGGACTCGGTCTTTCTTTTTGATCGCATCGAGGAGCTCCTGAAGGGTCTCCGGGGAAAAACCCGCAAGCGGCTCGAATTAGAAATTGATGAGTTTTCTCCCAACATCCAATCGATGAACGAAGTTTCGTGTCAGGGATAGGCGGCTTCGTTTTAGGGACTTCTTCAATCAACACCAAGTAGAGGGATCGCCTTGGGTTTTTGCTGTTTCTGTTTTCTTTCTAGATGTGTTTCTTCTCTGACTTGGTTGTTTAGGCGTTACTCACACGTCTAGCGTCAAGCTTATCTTGTGCACAATGCGGTCGAACACAGAGTCGTAGTTAATAATGCATAATGCACCTCTTCTACTATTTGCTTTCACTTAGAATACTTGAAGAATAGGTATTTGTAACTTGCCGTTTGGAGCCTGTGCGCAGAGAGTGAGATAGATTCACCCTTGGATAGTTTTGAGTGTAGTGCTCACTTTGTGTGAGGCGAGAAACAGGGTATCTCACTTCTGCTTAGGTTGAAAATTTTTATTGATAGTTAAGAGGGAAAGCTAAAAAATACCAAAGTTTGGTTTCTTACTACGATCCTTCAGCGCGAGGTAGAGGAGGCAAACCTCGCTTTCAATTTTTTTCTTCGCTTTGCGGAGAAATATTCTTTTTTAGATACCAACAATCCTGTTCCTTCAAAATAAACTTCCGTCCTGCGTACCTTGGAAAACAAGAAATCAAATCAAGGCTTCGAGAAGATCCCGATACTTGTGGTCGTGGCCCGTTAGTTCTTCACTTTTCCACTCATTCCGCTCGCGTCGGCAAAATCTTTTCTCTGCGCTGGAACTTGCGACAACTTCCAGACATTTCACTCTTTTATCTTATCTTGCTTCTTTCCCACTACGCTTCCTTATCTAAGAGCAAGCGAAAGACTTCCAAACCCGCCTCCTCTTAAGAAGTATCCCCGCACGGTTGCCGCTGTCTTCTATCTCACTCGGCATTTTCGATTCACGAGCTGCGCCGTTAACTGAGGCGAAATCGTAAAAGAAAGTTTACGAGCGCCATCTTCCCACTCACAAACGCCAGAAAAACGCAAGTGTCCTCTGGAACGGCCACTGCTCTTTGGACGACCGGTGTTCGGAACCAACGCTCTTTCTAACGTGCGGCCTAGGTGTGCGATCATCACAAAAAACGCAGGGAGCGTGGTCGAGAGGCGCAGCGTCTCTTATCGCTGCCGAACGGGGCCCCTCTTGATAGCGGCGTCACAAGAGCGTCGTTGCCTCAGTAAAGCACGAAGGCTTCTTTATCTTTTGTCCACGCCCCGATATCCGCTTCCTTCCTGGCGGTCCTGGTGTTGTAGCTTCACGAAGCCCTTGCGTGCAGAAAGAACGAAGCAGACGGCAAACTATAACACAATAGAATACGTGAAGTGTGGCAAAATTTTTTTCCGATATTGTTGCTGAAATTGAATTAAAAAAAAAGCACGCCAGAAGAAGAAGCGGAGCAGACTCCTTCTATTCTGAGCGTCGATTTCAGTTTCTTCAGGCTTGCGCGTCTATTCTGCGGGGCGTCATTGTTGTTCCAGGAACCGGAAATTGCCCAAGGCCACACGACGCAAACACACGCACGCAAGCGCAGATCAACGACGCAGCGCCGCCCACTGGCTGTTTGCGACCACGACGCCCTCGCTCGACTTGTCGCGCATAAAGCGATATTATCGCGTATTCCCCCCCCCCCCCCCCCCCCCCCCCCCCCCCCCCAACTTATAACCGCTTGGGCTGAGCAGCGGCTGCGATATTGTCAACGGTGCCAACACCGCCAGCTCGCTATGTACTCGCGATTTGAGGATGTCGTCATCCCAGTATCATCCGGTGCTTCCGCGCGTGACTCCATTGTTCATCAGTCTGAACATGCTTCTGCGCATTTTCTAGCCCTGTTTTTCCCTTCCTGCCACGGTTCGACTCTGCGCTGAGCAGTACGTGCGTGAATACGAGAGTCTGGCTTTCTAAAAACCATGGAGTCCGACAAACGGACACGCCTTAGGCTCTTCTGCAAGCGAGTCACGAAAACACTCCAAATGGCGCCCAGTTCAGTGAAGCCGGCAACGAATTTTCGAAGCGAACCAAGAAAGCTCGTTCTGAACGTGCGTGAGATCGAGGCTCCGGATTTCTAAAAACACCGGAGTCCGACAAACGGACACACCACCGGTTCTTCTTCAAGCGGCTCACGAAAACTCTCCAAGAGGCGCCCAACTCATTGAAGCAGTCATATCGTCCTCAAAGAGGAAGAAGCGAGCTTGTACTCAGCGCTAGTGGGTTCGAGAGTCCGGATTTCTAAAAGCACTGGAGTCCGAAAAACAGATACACCGGTGGTTCTTCCGCAAGCGGCTCGTGAAAACTCCCTAAAAGACACCGAGTACAGTGGAGCCAACAACGCGCTTCGATAGCGAAGTTAAGGAGCCCGGATTTCTAAAAACCCTGAAGTCTGAAAAACGTATACACCGCTGGTTCTTCTGCAAACGGCTCGCGAAAACTCCCGAAAAGGCGCCGAGTTCAATGAAACACGCAACGCCAATACACAGAGAAGGAAGTGAGCCCGTTCTCAGCTCCCAGCTTCACGGCGGACCAACTGGCGGCGAGGAGTCACGACTCTGGAATCCTTCACGGTCGACCCGCGAGTGCGCGCCCGAGCTCTCTCTCCCCGTATTTATTCAAAAACACCTCGGCCCGACGCCTATACGGTGACGAGGGGCGGAGAAAGGGCCCGCGAGCGCCCTACGACGCTTCTGGCGCGCTCGCGATAAGTGTGGCGCCAGGCCGATATATAAGTGATTGTGTTTGTTGTGACTGAGGGAAAGAGAAGTGGAAAGGTGAGAGTGAGAGTGAACGGAGCGCTCGCTTGCCGCAGTTCGCCGCCGCTGCCTACCGCACAGCCGAAAGTGTGCTCGCTTGAAGAACAGCGGCGTCTGCTAGCGCTAGCCTTGGCTTGGCAGGCTTTTTGCTTTCGTAGCGCGAAATACACAGCCAGCCAGGCCACCCCGTGATGCGGTGTTCTGTTTTCTCTGCCCCGTCTATCTCTCTTTCGCCGGCGGATTGACGGCTCGGCCCTTCGCAGTGTCTTCGGTGGTGATGCTATAGTGGTGTGTGCGCGCCGCTTGTGCCAACAACACTTTGTGCCACTGAAAAATCGCCCTGGTCCCGTGCCTTCCGCGGTATTGGTGGTGTTTGTCGTGTGTGTGCGCCTGTGAGTGTGTCGTTTGAACCGGTGTCGTGTGTGAAGAGTTTTATGTGGTGAAAACGGGTGCGCTTCTGGATTTTCCCTGAGCTGCTGAGTTTTGGGTGAGTCACTCGAGCTCGCTGCTTGTGTTTTACCCGTTGAAACGTGTGCCCGCAAAAAAAAAAAATAATAAATTCGCCCCGTGACTGTGTTTGCTGGAAACAACGGAGTTTGGTAACGAAGGTCGAAACGATTTTTTATCAGGTGTGAGAAAGGAATTCCGACAGCGTTAAAGTGTGTGCTCTGTGGTGAGCGTGACGACTGTGTGACCCTCCCGTTCTCTTCATCTTGGTGCTGACGCTAAGTGAGATGACTTGGAGTGTGCAACGTTCGACAACCTATGCATCTGACGGATAACTGCAGGTGCTTACTGGATTTGACGTCCGCTGAGAGCGAAATCAGCGACTGACGATATCCAAGTATCGCCGACTGTTCATTATTGTGAGGACTGAGTATCTTCGCACGCTCTTTGAGGCTCCGTGCGCATACTGTTGTTGTAGCGCTGCCTTACGAAGGATGCATGAATAGCCCGAAGAAAACCTGGAAAGCAAAAGCTTAGAAAGTAATAGATAGCTTTCTTTACATCAGCGGAGTGCGAATCACAGTGTCCACCACTGATGAACTGTGAAGGACATCTGCCTCTGAGCAACGATATTTGGTAATTGAACTTTTAATGCGTTCAGTGAGTCGCAGTTTCATGAAACAGCGTCGATTCCAGAGATAACCTTTGGGAAAAGGCCCCTGGTTTTTCAGCGATAAGTTGGAAACAAAAAGACAACGAACGCTTTACAAAGGCATTGTTGAGGTCGTCAACCGGACTTCAGCACCTCTTGTACAAGCTGTGAAAACACGGACTTCAACTGCCGCGTAAAAGTTGAAGTGCTCTTTCCGGTGGTCAGAATACTGTGGATTTCGTTGTCAACAAGACATGGTCTGTGCTAAGTATCGGATTCCCTTCAGATAAGATTATAAAGAGCATTCAGCGACCCACGAACTACTGGCCAGGTCGTTACTGACCGGTACCTGCAGGACAAGCTGTGAAAACACGGACGACGCCCACCTCACGGCCTGAAACACGCTGGACCCGTTGTTAGCAAGACACGCCTCCCACGCAATCGATGGCTTGCCAAAGATAACTCCAGGAAAGGCACGCGCACGAGTAGGTCAGGTCTTCGGCCGGGCATTGGCTCCGGTCGATACAGCCGTAAAGCCACGGACGCCGACACTGTGGACCAGAAAGTGACGGACCTGGTTCGGGGCTTCTTGTGCCAGGACATGCTTTGTCCAGGAAGTTCGACGGCGGGGCCGTCCCATCAGGGACTTCCGGGACGGTCCCGCGGCGGACCTCGAAGACCCGGATGCTACCGGCACCGTCCTGCCGTGCGATACAAGATTCGGCCCGGACTAAACCCCGGCTACCGAGACATCAGCCCTCAAGTCAGCGTTCGCTACTTCAGGTATGTCCGGCAAACCGCGCTTTTAGTCGGCAATTATGTTCTTAGGACCCCCCCGGAGGGGCCCGAACATAAGCAGGTTGTATTTACACACAATGGCCGTTCTTAGGCAGTAATAGTTTGGTTAGAAGTTTAATCATGCTTTTGGAAAGTGATATTCTATTGTGGCGTGTTGTTATTAACTGCCTCGCTGCCGGTGGAGATTTCAAGTGCGCCTAAATAGCGATTACTTCTTATACGTCCTGCGAAGTTCAGGGTTACAGTATTCTGTTTTGGTAAGCCGCAAAGGAATGGTGTTTCACATAAGATTATGGATTAATCGCAATTAGAAAAACCTGAATGGCATTTTTAAATTGCGATTCTCTTTTTACCTACTTGTCGTTTGTAAATTTAAGACTGTCAAGATTTCAGGCAGCACTGAAATACGATACTGATCAAGAACTTATCATCCGGGCACTGAATATAGCCGTGGAAAATGTTTAATTCTGACATCGAGCTTTTCTTTGGCACGTAGCTCTTACTCAAATAATTTCGGGCGTACCGAAATTTTCTAGAAGAATCAAGAGAACATGGCAAGCGAGTCTGCCTAGATTCAAGGAACGATTACATCTCGCTCTCTGCAGTTACACTTGGTTAAGCACCCCGAACAAAACGTTCGCAACACAAGATCTCCGCTTAGGAGTATCACCAGCTTTAACAACAAAACAAATTCCGTTACACCTTTAATGTTTGCAAGCTTTATTATGTTATGCAACTACCTTGTAGCGTGGCACTAATTAAACATGTTTTGGGGGAATTTCTTTGACGTGGTGTCCGTGACACTTCTAAAACCGTACCAATCCGAGAGCTTTACATGCTTAAATGCTTAAACTTTGCACTTTGCGGGCTATGCAGTGTTTTATTTCTCGATATCCTCCAATGTAGCATGAAACACACAACGAACTTCTATTACTAAGTTTTGTGGCACTCGCGCTGTGCTTCCGTTGCCAGCGCGCTGCTAACTTGTTGCGCTCGTATTTAAGGGGCTAGTTGATATCTCGGTTTCGAATGATATGAACTTGAAGTGCGCAAGCGGATAGCACAATTCTGAAACACGTTCGCTAGTCATGTTATCGTCACTGGCTTCGCCGAAGCTGGCTTGCTGATGCCTGCACTCGATGAAGAGAGTAAAAGCGAAGGGGCCGAAGACAATGACGGGTCTTGTTTCCAAGTTGAAACGACCGTCTTTGCGCGTGTCGATGGATGGAATAATCCGCGTGTCGATGGAATTCCACCGCCAGGCCTGGGGTGAGGCCTGATCTCAGTTAACAAAGCCGACAACGCCCTCCCTCATCAGAAGTGAATTTGGCCGCCCTGATGCAGTATTTGGTCGCAAGATCTTATTTATTTATTTATTTGTCTATTCATTTATTGCAGGTATCTACAGCGCCCATGAGACATTATTGTAGGGGGGATATTACTACATACGATAACATATGCAAAGAAGATATTGGGAAATATGTCATCAAGGATAACACAACTTCTGTGTTATCTTATGTGTTAACTTATGTGAATAAATTGAGGGCAACGCAGATAGATGTGGAGAAGTCAATGATAGGTGCAATGTTAAGAGACGACGAATGAGCAGAGTGGCTCTAAGAACAAGCGCTAGTTAGTGGCGTTCTAGTCGAAATGAAGGGGAAAAAATGGGCTTGGGCAGGGCACGGAATACGAAGGGAAGATAATCGATGGTCCTTAAAGGTAACAGACTGGATTCTAAGCGACGGGCAGTTAGCCGGGAGCGATTAAAAGTTAGGTGGGCGGATGAGATTAAGAAATTTGCGAATAGAAGGTGGTCGGAGCTGGCACAGGAAAAGGTTAATTGGAGATTCATGGGAGAGACTTTTCTCCGGCAGTGAGCATAGTCAAGCTTGTGCTGCTGATGATGATGATGAAGATGCACTTAAATTTTGATGCGCGGAATGCACATCTGTCCCATGAGGATTGTGGGCCAGCTGCGGATATTCTAGCGAAGAAATAGAATTTGGTTTGCTTTGTTTTGCGGGGTTTAACGTCCGAAAGCGACTAGGGATATGAGAGACGCCGCAGTGAAGGGCTCCGGAAATTTCGACCACCTGCAGTTCTTTAACGTGCACTGACATGGCACAGTACACGAGCCTGTAGAATTCTTTTGGTGCCCTGTTCAGTCCTATGCAATCTATATAGGATAATGCGGTATATGTTCACGGTGTTTTTTATGCATGGCAAGCAATTCCGAGCGCCGTCTGTGGCGATTATAGCAAGGATACCGTGACGCACGGCAACCAGTGACATCTGTTGATTTAGCAACTGAAGATATATCAGCGGGACGTGACAACCTTCAGTTCTTCGATGTATTTTTCTTTGTCACATAATGCAGTCTTATCAACTTTGTTGCAGTTTTCAACCAACACCCCATCACTGCAATTTTCAAGCAGCGCCTTCCTTTGAGAAGAGGCGAGGGATATCGCGCAAACTGTCGACTTAGCTCAAGGCACGTCTGTAAAGAGGCGCACATGCAGCGTTGGTTCTATCATTGCAGAATTTCGGGCGAGTTGCCAGTCCACTTAAAGAGGAAGGGGGGGAGCAAGGCGCGAGGCGAGCACGCATATGGGAGAGCGAGCAGATGGGGCGCTATTTTAAATTGCGCCTTAGTCAGAGGTCGCGGAGAAGGCAGATGGGGGGCACTTACGAAGCTGCCACTCAACTCCTCGGACTTTTCTCGACCGGCGATCCCTGCCCCGACTCGCACGTGGAACGACGAAAGCATGCATGTAGTGGCTATGGTACTCGGCTGCTGACCCTAAAGACGCGGGGCCGATCCTGGCCGCGGAGGTGGAATTTCGATGCAGGCAAAATACTGGAGGCCCGTGTGCTGTGCGATGTCAGTGCACGTTAAAGAATCCCAGGTGGCCGAAATTTCCGGAGCCCTTCACTACGGCGTCCCTCATAGCCTGAATCGTTTTGGGACGTTAAATCCCCACAAATAGAACCATAAACGATAAAATATGTTCTGAATCTCTCTCATATGTAAACTACCCCGTATCTCGACAATAATGTAGCGTTTCTTTTCGTATGTAGAGTCGCGAAAAAAATACTATGTTCCGAATCTCTCTCGTCTGCCAGTTATCCCGCATATCGTCATTAATACAACGTTCCTTTTTGTATGAACAGTTTCGATAAAACTTACTTGCAACGCTCTGGCGCCACCTTCTCCTGATTTGCGTTTGATAGAAAATGAACACTCTGTGCTGCATGGCGCCCGCCCGACTCGCATTGCTTCGTGAAATCAGCTTGTACCACCTGATGCGTGTTGCATGTAATACCGCGCACGATAGTACATCTACATTGGGGCCATTACTAATTTGTTACTGTCCAAAGTGCCAAGGCGAAGGTCGTGGTAAACACGGAGCGACCTAATCCGGTTAAGACGGATGTATCCGGCCATCATGTGCATCTTGTACTTTATTATTTCTTCGCCCCGTGTACTACACAGTTCAACGGTAAGTGCTCGCGAATGTTCGGTGCATCCCTCATCCGCTAGTGGAGGGGAAAGGGAAAGGATGGGGAGGAGTCGGTTCGCCAGGAAGAGACGCATGGGCGGTGCGGTGCATTTCGTCTTTCGGGTCAATAATGAAAACGTATCACCGTCGGAGCGCTGGACCGACCCCTGGCGTCATCGCTTGTTCGGCGCCGCTATTTTCCCCCTGTGGCGCCCGCTTGCACGCGAGCGGCTCCCGCGTATCGACCTGCTAGAACGCTGTGGGGTCCGAAGAATGCCGCTTGCTTTTCGTGTGCGTTGACTTGCAACACGTGCGACTCTCCGAACCGAGCAGCGGAAATTTCCTTGACGGAGTAGCTTTCGTGATGCTGTCAGAATGGTCAAAAGCAACAGGACCGTGACATCTGGTTTCGATGTGCAGTATGCGATTGAAAAAAGTCCTCAAATATTAATATTACGTTATCAGTTACCGAATCTTAATGTGCCAAACCGAAAGGAGTGGCTACGAAGTAGAACCATCGTCGAAAATATGCAGCCATGGCGGATTTGCTTGTTGTTCATGTGCATTATAAACATAAAAGAGTAAAACGGGATGAAACCATACCCAACAATTCTGGAAACAAGCATTTTTGAGCGGGGAACCGTTTATGAACGCAATTTTTGCATATAATGTAAGATTTCACTACCCTAGATTCTAGATATAATGTAAGATTTTACTGTAGACTATCCAGACCAGACGCAAACTGCTACAAGCCCGCCGCGGTGGCTCAGTGGTTACGGCGTTCGGCTTCTGACCCGAAGACGCGGGTTTGATCCCGGCCACGGCTGCCGAATTTCGATTAAGGCGAAATTCTAGAGGGCGTGTGCCGAACGATGTCAGTGCACGTTGAAGAACCCCAGGGGGTCGAAATTTCCGGAGCCCTTCACTACGGCGTCCCTCATAGCCTGAGTTGCTTCGGGGCGTTAAACCGCTATAAACCAAACCAAACCAGCAAACTCCTACAAGCGGGTCTGCGATATGGCAGCCATCATTGTCGTTTTCTTTTTGCGAGACACTCACTCTGGAAAAGTGTTTGCTCCTTGCATGGTCTGTAGGGGCTTCATTAGGGGGTCTAGCGCCGATGGGGGATATAAGTGCAAACTGGGGGCGGGTGTCATGAGGTGACCGAAAGGGAGATGAGGTGCATGAATTATATCAGTTATCTGTGAGATAGAATGTGTTGGCGGTTACGTCCAAGCGAATTCGCATGCGGTGGATGCGGGTTTGGATCCCCAGTGCCGCCGGGAACCCAGTGGTGAAACAATGGGTAAAAGTTTTCCTCTGCCTGGTGCTTGGCTTTTTTAGGGTGAAACGCTTGGGAAATGGTTCTTTCACTCCTTTTACCTTGTGTCATGACGCTCTTTGGCCCCAGATGTCCTTGCGTCATAAAAATTCATCATCATACTTCGATGTGAATTGCTAGCAGAACGTATTGTACGCATACTGATCGATGCACACATTGCTACATGCTCAGGCAATCAATCAGTGTTCGCATTTTCTGTCATCTTTGTTTACTTCGTTACGTTTACTAGTGTGGGTACTGGCTTTGTTCGTTGCCAGAGACGTGTGCTGCGTTTATTTTATTATCACTCCTTACCTGAAATAATATGCCGCTCTTGTATTTCTAGTCCTTGCGTCAATAGGCTGTATATTCACTAAACAAAGTTCTCATGTTCTACTTCGCTGTTAGATCCTTTGTATTGCTCACAGCTTCCCACGCAGGCAATACGTCAGGTGTGGTGCATGATGGGAAGGGGACGGGGGTGGGGATAGAGATCGGTGGCACGTAAGGCCAGAACACCGCTGGCGCTAATAACACCACAACATCACTGGTGTTCATTGTACGGTAGCAAGCTGTCGTTGTTGGTTTAGAAGAACGTCAATTTGGGCTAGATGGTGCATTATTTGAGACAGAACTGGTAATAGCGCTGCAATAAGACGTACACAAGAAAGACTGACACAGGACATGCGATAATCGAGTTGAGAAAACGACGGGTGGTCACACACAAAAGGGCCCTGGGTTTTCGAGAGATGGTTTAGAAGAACGTCAATTTGGGCTAGATGGTGCATTATTTCAGACAGAACTGGTAATAGCGCTGCAATAAGACGTACACAAGAAAGACTGACACAGGACATGCGCTATGTCCTGTGTCAGTCTTTCTTGTGTACGTCTTATTGCAGCGCTATTACCAGTTCTGTCGTTGTTGACGCGCCGATACTTGTTGGCCGCTGCGATTGCCTGGACATCCAGCTAGACATCCAGGACATCCATACCTCTCATGTGGGACATAGTGATTCGAATGTCGCAGCTTTCATGCTGTTACCTGCTTTCGGTGAAGAAATCGACGAAATTGTTTTAAACGCACAATTTGTCGTAAATGAGTATTGGCCGCAGAAGGGACATGTAATGTAAAACAAGAGTTAGTTAGTTTAGTTAGTTAGTTTATGGGGTTTAACGTCCCAAAGCGACTAAGGCTATGAGAGACGCCGTAGTGGAGGGCTCCGGAAATTTCGACCACCTGGGGTTCTTTAACGTGCACTGACAGCCGTGCACTGACAGAGCCTCTCTTTTTCATCATGGTTGAGAGATATTACATCTATAAAAGTTTAACTGGAACCTTTCTTTTATGGTGGGTACTTCTTAAGAGTTATATTCAGAGAGCTCCGGGCGCTTACGCTATATCGCCTGTAGCAAAAATAAAGATAAAGAAAAAAACAAAAAATAGACAACACAAAGGAAACAAAAAGATAAAAAGAAAAACGATGGTGGAAAAGAAACAAAGAAGAAGGAATTATGAAGAAAAATAAGGAAGTCAAGAGAAAACAATCAAAAACAAATTGGAGTAAAATAAGAGAAAGAGAGAAGATAAACAAGAAAGAAGGGAGAAATAAAGAAGCGTGTTTGTTACACTCCGCGCCGTTCTAATGGTTTGAAGATAACGCCTTGCGACTGCCCTAATTATTTCCCGCATCTAACAAGCATCGCTGTGCTGTTGATGGTAATGTGTTAAAGGCGTGAAAGGAAGAGGACGGAATGGTGAAAAGAATACAGTAAATTGCGCTGTTGTTCTGTTTCACTATTTTCACTCTAGCATGGCATACGCACGGACAGCCACTAACTTTGTGCCAACAAAAAAAGAATAAATGAAAACAAGTTTTTTGTGTGTTATTTGCAGCACAGGCAACATAATGACAAGGACATGACCACAAAATAAAGGCAGGAAAGATATGGGGGGCAAAAATAGAAAGCTGCATTACTCCGCCAGAGCATACCGAAATACAATACCGTTGTAGAGCATTTGCGATTTCTTCCCAATAAACACTGTGGTTACCTTGCAAAAGTGTAAACTCTGCTCAAGCAAGCTCATCTGTGAAAGTTACAACTGCTTACGAAAGCCGGTTGGTTTTTTTTACTGCAGTTTCTCTTTGCGTCTCGGCTCGCCACTCGCGCGCTTTAGAGAAGGATGGCGGAGTCTAGCTAGACGTAAACTTTGCATCCACGGAAAAAAGGTACAGCAGTAACTGCACATCCGCCTTAATACGTCAACACTTTATTTTCTAAAAAAGCACTAAATATGTTGTATTAACCCCATAGCGGATTTGGACAAGTCAGGCTCGTCTTAATCCAACCGTCATTTCTGGCTCAAGACGAGTCTACATTGTCGTTCGGTTTCGTACACTGTGTCCGGTTCGAGGCTAGTAGGGCACGTTCAAAGCATTTTTTTTTTTTGTTCGTCGACAGATGGCACAACTGGTACTAAATGGCAATTCGGGTATAATTTTGAAAAAAGAAAAAGAAAACATGAGTCCGTTTGGGGAGTCAAATGTATCAGTAAGTAGATATCAATGTTTTTTGTAGAACTGTGGTTTTATAGCTCGTTCAACAGTTAGCAAAGCGGCAATGACAACACGCAGGCACCGACAAGACACAACGGTTATAGACACACACATATATATAAACGTTCGAAAATCAACGTGAAGCATTTTTCGAAAGTTTAGACCCCAATGGAATTGTTTCTAAGGCGTGTGGTGGGCCTCCTGTAGCATTCGTTGAAGCCCTACCCGTTGGCAGCGGAAGGAATGAAAATCTCCTTGCCGTCAATAGACTTTGATCACTAAGCTTGCATTACAAGCTACACGGTAAGGCTCAGAAACCCTCTGGGCTCCACGCTTTTGAAAAAGGTGGCACCAAATGCTTTCTAGTACTTCATCATCATCGTCATCATAATCAGCCTGACTGCGCCCACTGCAGGGCAAATACCTCTCCCATGTCTCTTCAGTTAACCCTGTCCTTTGCCAGTTGCGGCCACCGTATCCCCGCAAATTTCTTAATCTCATCCGCCCACCTAACTTTGTGCCGCCCCCTGCTACGCGTGCCTTCTCTTGGAAACTACTCTGCTAACCCTTAATGATCACCGGTTATCTCGCCTTCGCATTACATGCCCTGCCCAAGCCCATTTCTTCCTCTTGATATTGACTATGATGTCGTTAACCCGCGTTTGTCCCCTCACCCACTCCGCCCGCTTACGATCCCTTAACGTTACACCTATCATTTTTCTTTCCATATCTCGCTGCGTAGTCCTTAACATAAGCTGGACCCTCTTTGTTAGCCAACACATTTCTGCCGCATAGGTGAGTACCGGTAAGATACACGTGTTGTATACTTTTCTCTTGTGAGATTTATAGTACTTATCGAGCACCAATATTAAGGTTACGTTTGAATGCGTCTTTCTGACCTCCCTGCGCCTTTCCTCTCCCCTATAAATATTATGAGTGTCTGACGTCAAAACGCGCTGCCTGCGACAAAAACTGGTGTCCAGAGCTACGATTGAAGCATACTTCTTGAATGAATGAATGAATGAATGAATGAATGAATGAATGAATGAATGAATGAATGAATGAATGAATGAATGAATGAATGAATGATAGGTAATCAGAGCGCTCGTATGGCTATTTAGAGAGGACACTTTCATCCCGCACGCATGAATGTAGTCACAACTCCTCGATTAAGCTGCCATCGGGGTTGTAGTGAGCCGCGCCAGGAATTGCCCAGCAAAGCAGCGATCGCTTGCGTCATCATCTGCGTCAGCAGCTTCGCCGGGACCCAGGCGTGGTCGTCGGCGGAAGCATTGGTAAACGCTCGGGAGAGCGGCCACCTTCTATACCCCACACGTTAGCGCTGTTTGCGGAGTACGGGAAAAGCTGGCGTAGACTGCCGGCGGGCTGTTGAAATAGAAGAGCAAGGGGGGAGGTGTGACAGGTGAGATGGACGAGGCGAGGACGTGACCACCGGAAGGTAGATTGGGGGGAGCTGTGCTGGCTGCGTGGCGACGGATGTCTATAGGATTTCGACTTGGGAGAACCGTGAGTCTGGCACTGACATATCACGAACCGGTTTAGTTGCTTTTTTTGAAGCGATGTATTGAAGCCTCGTTGGGTCAAATTCCGTCATAGGTCCTAAAGCTCGTCTATTGGCCAGAAGGATGTGACGTAACTTACGGTAAAAGAATCAAACACTGCTAATGCTGAGGCATTGCCAGTAGAAAATAAACGAATGAATGAATGAATGAATGAATGAATGAATGAATGAATGAATGAATGAATGAATGAATGAATGAGTCAGCTGTTTATTTAGAAAGGGTGGCTCAAGGCCGCCGGCACATAATAGAATTAGGTTTCCCTGTGAGTTCGTTATTATGAAGTTCGTTAAGAAGTTCGTTATTATGAGGTGAGTTCGTCATTATGCCGATTGTTCACTTTTAGCAGACCAAATTGGAAGGAAGTGTCAACGCGTCTGAATACAAGCCATCCAGTTTAATAACTGTGCGACGAACTACATTTCAGTTTTTGTTAAAGACGGTCTCGTAAATCTTACGGCGGGCTCCCTAAAATACAACGTACCGCAAACAGTCCTCACCTGAGGATGGATAAGAGGAGGTTTTAGAATACGCTTGCTTTCTCAGTCAACCGTGTGAGGTAAGGAGACCTCATGTAAGGTAAGAAAAGCGATCAAAGGAAAGGGAGCTTCCAAGGTTCAGATCATATTTCCGGACAATTTGGACAGGAGTTCTGTGTGGTTTTCTGTTCCCGAATTTCACTCCCCGAGTTGCATGCTCCGCCCCTCCCCTTTTGTTTCCAGTCAGCACCTGCTGTCAAGGTACGTTAATCCACACTAATGCAGGGAAGTTACAAAACAAATGCGGGAGGAAAAGCCATGTGTCAAACTGCAGATATGAAGACGACAAACAGACAAATGAAATACACTTGTTGCACCCATAAACAGAGCGTATACAAAAAAAATGGCAAAGGCAATAAAGACTGCTTACGTGTGGGAATGAGAAAGCGTTACTGTCACTGGGTGCATTATTTACGCGTAATTTTTGTGCACGCATTGAAGTTCTTTTCTCTGGTGTGACATATGACACCACCCACTCACTCACCCACCCACCCGCCCACTCCCCCCCCCCCCACACACACACGCACACAACGCGCACACACACACGCACTCACACACACACAACACGCCCACAACACCCCCACAACAAGCCCACAACACGCCCACAACACGCCCACAACAAGCCCACAACATGCCCACAACACGCACACAACACGCACACAACACGCTCAGAACACGCTCAGAACACTCACAGAACACGCGCGCAACACGCGCGCAACACGCGCGCAACACGCCCGCAACACGCCCGCAACACGCCCGCAACACGCCCGCAACACGCCCGCAACACACTCGCAACACGCACACAACACGTGCACGCACGCAACGCACACTCACACAACGCACACAACGCACACGCGCGCACACACACACACACACACACACGCGCGCACACACACACACACACACACACACACACACACACACACACACACACACACACACACACACACACACACACACGACGCACACATGCGCGCGTATGACGCCAGCCGGAACGCTGTACGACGAGCGCTTGCATCACAATGAAGGCATGACTACATACTATGTTACTCATTTTGTCGTGGGATGGTGGGAAGTTATTTTTTATTAAGCTGAAGGAGGGTATCAAGAGAACTTCGTTGCAAGTTCTTGCACAACACCAAAACTAGTTACGAGTGCCCACTGAGCCGAAGCTACCTGTGAGGTAGGAAAAAGAAAACAAAAGCGATGATTGAGATAAACAGTAGCCCATAACATAATTAATCTCTGCCTTAGTGAAGTAATTATCTGACCGCTGCTTCATGGCCTAAGATACAGCGTCCCTTTATGCCTCCTCCTGTTCTTCGATTAGCAGTCAGCACTTCCGCCGTATGTGCTTGGTTCGTGGAAGTCGGCAATATTTCAGTTCCCCCGTTTCGCGACAGTTCATTCGGGATTCGGCGGGGATTGCTGTGGGTCGATAACACACCTCTATTAGGGAACGAGCCCAATGTCAAATGAGGGAGCTGGTGCCTAAGGACACGTTGACTGTGAAAAGTTACGGAACGACTGCTGCCGGTGCATTTACTCCCATAACGCCAGTTGTATTGGGAAATCAAACGGGCCACTGTATAGCCGGTTGCGCAGTTCCCGACTTAAAATTGGTTTATGAGCCTGAAGAAAGTCGTTTTCTGAGTTCCGGATGGTACTCTTAATGTGTTGTTTAAGTACAGAAGTAGTAAAACAGTAATATGACAAAAGCCGCCGCGGTGCCTCAGTGGTTATGGTGCTCGGCTGCTGAGCCGAAAGACGCGGGTTCGATCCCGGCCGTGGCGGTTGAATTTCTTTGGAGGAGAAATTCTAGAGGCCTGTGTACTGTGCGATGTCAGTGCAAGTTAAAGAACCCCAGGTGGTCGAAATTTCCGGAGCCCTTCACTACTGCGTCTCTCATAGCCTTAGTCGCTTTGGGACGTTAAACCCCATAAACTAAACTAAACTAGTAATATGTCAAAGCAGTAATAAAATCAGTCACACTGTGCTCAGGAAACACTCTGCAAAGCCGGAGGTTAAACTGACAATTTTCTTGGGGGGCATTAAGCGTACTGATTAATGGTTGAAAAATTTTCCGAACCTCGAAAAAAGGTTTGCAGGAACGGTCCAAAACTATCCTGCTGCTTTCGAATCGAAACTACTGTCAAGCATTCCAAGAATTTTGTCGTGCTGTAAAATGTCAAGATACAGTCAGCAGTTGTTTTATATGCGCAAGGGTGTCCCAGCTAACTTGGACCAAGATTTATAAAAAAAACTAAGCGTTCTTCAGAACTGAAATCGCGTGGATGTTATTGAGGTTTATCTAAAGTTACAGTACCACTTTTTCCCTCCTCCTGTTTGAATAATTAGTCGAGATAAATAAATTAACTTTTTAAATATAGCTTGAAACGTTCAGGCGTCCATAGGAAGGTTGTGGAGCTCCGTAAATATCGTCCAACCCAGGCACTTCCATGGAGATAGACCTAGCGTGGCCATTTTTATTCGGGAAAAACGAAAGCCCGCGGATTTTAAAATATACCACGTGACAGCGCGCTCTGTGCGCCCAGATGCGCCGCGATTACAGCGCTCTCATCCGTGCTTCGTTAGAAACATCGCCCGCTTCGGCCCTTTCGTGCTGCCCAAGACAGGGCTTCGCGATGTGCTTGGTTCCAAGATAAGCGCCAGTGGGTACGGGCAGCGGAAAGAAACCGCGGCTCCTGTTTTTCAGCGTAATTCACACGACGTTATCAGGCTTGTTATATGCGTCTTTGCTTGTTGGAATCTTGCTCCCAAATTCAAACTCAGGAGATTGTCATCGTTCTTCCGCAAGCATTCTGCTAACGTGAGTGTGCAGTTATTGCCCTCAGAAACGGGAGCCGCGCTTTCTTTGAACTCCCGCCCGAACCCTCTGGCGCTTATCTTGGAACCAAGCACATCGTGAAGCCCTGTCTTGGGCAGCACGAAAGGGCCGAAGCGGGTGATGTTTCTTACAACGCACTGATGAGAGCGCTGTAATCACGGCGCATCCGGGCGCACGAAGCGCTCTGTCACGTGGTATTTTTTTAAACTCCGCGGGCTTTCGTTTTTCCTGAATAAAAACGGCCACGCTAGGTCTATCTCGTTGGAAGTGCCTGGGTTGGTCGATATTTGTGGAGCTCCACAACCTTACTATTGACGCCTGAACGTTTTAAGCTATATTTAAGAAGTTAATTTATTTATCTCGACTAATTATTCAAATAGGAGAACCGAAAAAATGGTACTGTAACTTTAGATAAACATCAACAACATCCACGCGATTTCAGCTCTGAAGAACGCTTAGTTTTTTTATAAACCTTGGTCCAAGTTAGCTGGAACACCCTGTATATACCTGCACTATATTCTCAACTGAACAGAATTAGTTCATTCATTGAGCCACTGGTCGGCGCTCTGCGGAGCTAACAGCGTGAATTCGGTGCAACAGTCGGTCGCAACAAGGGTTGTACGTAACGCACTAAAAGTAGTTGAGAAGCGGCAATCAATTACATTTTTTCATATTATTGTAACTCATTTATTACTTTTTACAAGGATAGGTTCTCGGTAATTCAGCAATAGTGTTTTCCTGATATCTGTTGCAGATAATCAGTTAAATTCTCTTCCAAAAACAACCGGTATAACTTGTAGAACCATTGGCATAACTTAGAGAACCGAAACTTGGCGGCTAACCCTATAGTTCTAGATTGAAATATCCATTCTCGACAGAGAGGCAGTGGTCAAGATGCAGGAAAGCCGCTTGGGAAACGATGTACGGATATGCAAGCTTGAGTGGCCTGCATTTGATTATCCACATGTTCTGCGGTTCTAGTTTCTTCGCGATGGCACAGCAGAATACCAAGAATTAGTCAAGGGTTCGACGGCATACCGTCTGGTCAGGAATCATGGCTTGATGAGATTCACTGGTCACTGACCATGGTCAAACAAAAAATGACGTTTCGGGAGCGCTACGGCTCCCTTGTTCACGATCTTCATGGTGAACAAGGGAGCCGTAGTACTCCCGAAACGTAATTTTTTGTTTGACCATGGTCAGTGACCAGTGAATCTCATCAAGCGTATGAGCCGCCGCGGTGGCTCAGTGGCTATGGTGCTCGGCTGCTGACCCGAAAGACGCGGGTTCGATCCCGGCCGCGGCGGCTGGAATTTCTTTGGAGGAGAAATTCTAGAGGCCCGTGTACTGTGCGATGTCAGTGCACGTTAAAGAACCCCAGGTGGTCGAAATTTCCGGAGCCCTTCACTACGGCGTCTCTCATAGCCTCAGTCGCTTTGGGACGTTAAACCCCATAAACCAAACCAAACCATCATCAAGCGTATGAATTCTAGCACACTGCAGGTCACGGAAGCCGCTGCGGTTCATTCTAGTCCATGTAAATTGGTCGTATGACAAATAAATTGAGAAGGAGCAATTGAAGGCTGAAATCCGCTACATTTCAGGTAAAGTAATTGTAATGTAATCTTTCATTCTTTTCGTTCACATGTACAGGACTGGTCCGGCCGGGCCTAAAGCTGAAGTGTAATTTCGCACGATTATTCTTCAGGCAAAAATCGACCGCCAAAAAGATTTGGGCATGCGGATGTCATTGACCGCGTTAAATTAGCAGCACTTGCAAATTTGTACTTTGCCGCCGCGGTGGCTCAGTGGTTATGGTGCTCGGCTGCTGACCCGAAAGAGGCGGGTTCGATCCCGGCCGCGGCGGCCGAATTTCTTTGGAGGAGAAATTCTAGAGGCCCGTGTACTGTGCGATGTCAGTGCGCGTTAAAGAACCCCAGGTGATCGAAATTGCCGGAGCCCTCCACTACGGCGTCTCTCATAACCTTAGTCGCTTCGGGACGTTAAACCCCATAAACAAACAATCAACAAATTTATACTTTATCGGCGATATGTTATCATTACTCACCTTTTCACTTTAACCAGTTGCTGTTGAATGTAACTAAATAAGTTTTCCCGACTTAAAAATCAACATTCCATTCGGGCCTTTCACGGCGTAAAATTTCCAGTGCAGTGCTCGAGTGGTCTTCGCTCAACGTTGTTGCCAGCCGAAAAAACCTCACTGTATCTTCCACTATTGCGTCACAAAACCACGAAGCAGTTTAATCCTCAAGGCGCATTCAAAGACTCGTCCTCGTTAGTGCTAACCAGCGAACGTGATCAAGGAGAGTCGTATGAACCGATGCTTGTCTCAGCCGAGTCCGGAACATCACGACCTTTCAGAAGTCTTCCTCCAAGCGGCGACGGCGCAGCGCTAGAGAAAAAAAGATAAAGACTCCTTCACATGAAAACTGTCTTGCTTCATCGCTACCGGGTAAACTGCAAAAGAGAAAATCCCATAAGCCAGTCCTCAGTCAAGTCCTGGAGATGTTATGCTTTTCAGAAAGGCGAACCCGTATTTCGTTCAATGCTTTCTGTGTAACGTCACAAGCAAAACCAAAACACTAAACGGAGCGGAACGCCTTCAGGTTTCTGTATCCCGTTGGGGACGGTACGACGGGCGGCTTTTCGATTCGTGACGTTTCGTTTGTAACATCAGAGACTTTACGTTCTTCCAAAGTCGATCCGTTGCTTTTGAAGCGATGGGTTTGGAAACTTGTGTTGGTTTTCATTCTGTATTTTTTTTTTGTCTGTTGTTCCCTGCGCGACATAGATTTCCCAGTCAGGTTAGGCGCTCTCCGCGTGGTATTTGAAGCGTGGACGAGGAGATATGTTCTCTCCTCCGTCCGTGCGTTCGAGTTTTGTGTGCGATTATTTTGCTTGTGTGCCTCGGAAACTGCGTGACAATGACGCGACACATTTTCGACACTTTATGTCGCTCGAAATCGAGCCGAAGGTGACTTGAAAGACTTTGAAATGATAGAAACGTGCGCCTCTCAGGGAATAAGGAGGGGGTATCACTACTGTGAAAACATAAAATGTGTGTATTAAATTTTAACTAACGCGTTAAAATAAACTTTCAGGACACTCTTTTCGCTTACTATCTTAACTGTTTTTGGTTCAGTGCTAGTGAATTCAGGCTTTTCGATGCAAGCCGACTTCTGGGCCTATCGGCGTTAAGCAAGAGCGGGCTGTTCTAACCTACGTTTATTGTTTACTCAAGTCTTTGCAGCCTAGAGAAAATTCGCTTTTGTTTTTTCTCGTAATGAAAAGTCGAGTACAATAATGCCACAAAAGTGGCTGTTCTACGTGTATAAACCGCGCAAGATAAAATGCCATTGCTAGAAAGGGGGGCGCGTAGTTCTTTCTGCCCATTAAAGTTTTTTTCTTTAAAACATTCAGGCTGCAAAATATGTCCGCTTTAGTAATCTGGTTAGTTAAAACTTATCCTAACTCATGTATACGCCATGTCAATGGAGGAAAAATAATGATTTGCCGGTGATGTCTGAAAGCTCCGCTTATCCCTTGTGACAGCCTTATACTGAGTGAGAACTCATAAACCCGTTCTTGACAGAGTGCCAAGCAGATTAGTGAGCTCGTTCATAACCTTTTGGAGCTTTCGGACCGAGCATCATCCAGTTGAAGCGTCGCTTGAAAGTCTTTATTGCAGCAGTGTGCCAAGCCATGATTGTCGCGTAGAGACCTCTTTAAACTGCAGCGTTTTACTTCGAGCTGCCTTGAAATCATCCCTGTTTATGATTTCGTTGGTGAGAGTTCAAACCAGACCTCACACCCTGCTACAAGTGAGAAACGAGCAACTTTCACACGTCTGTCAATGATGGCGGTTGTACGTGACTGGCGCCAAGAGCATAGTCAGCGAAAACTAGTGGGCCAACGACTAGGCGCAGCGGTAAGCACTTCGAAGCGTCTGTTCGCGTTTCGTAAAGCCCACGGCTCGGAGCACCGAGAAAGATATGCACTTTTCTTGAAAGTGTCTGCTATGCCGGGCTTTCAAGGACAGCCCACAGGCCGCAGAGACCACTTGATGCCGCTTGCGTCAAAGCACCGCAGTCTGTTTAGTCTTTTTTTTTTATCTTGCTTCTTGCTCTTCAAAGTCGTCGTCAAGGGAATACAAACATCCGGGGTTTCGTTTTTTATTATTTATTTTCATGTCCGACTCTTGAACGATCGTCGCTCCCCATCTGGACGGACTCTACCGTGGTGGTCCAGAGTCCTAGTAGTCTACTGGCCTTTTCACGTCCGTGCCATTTTAAGCGCTTCAAGACTGAGAGTAAATGGCTGTCTCTCTCTCTCTCTCTCTCTCCGACACTCCTCTCTTTCCGCACCCAGAAGTTTTCCTTTGAGAGTCGCAGCTCCAGCGATCAATACCGTAGCGCGCGGTCAAGTGCCCGCGGCTCGTTTGGCCAAGTCGATGATACGCCGCACCTCTCCGTTAAAATGCCGGCTCGCCGCTCTTCCCTCAGTGCTAGCGGCAACCCCGATCCCATGGGACGCACTGGGAAGCTTTTGCCGAGCTCTGCTCGTCAGTTAGTGAGAAGTTGCTTTACGAATTGCTGCAGTTCCGACACACAAAGTTGTCCCTTTGAAATTATCGACGAGGACTCCTCAATTGCGTTCGTTGCGTTGGGAAATATGGGGCACGCTTTACCGGGAACGTCGCTGGTACGTATAGAGTGATTTGGGAGGCACTTCGCTCGTGCACCGAGCCGTTAGGCAAATACGACTGGTGCTCAACGAGAAAGTTTCCACGAGGCAGCGGTTAGGTCTGAAGAGGAGAGTTAGATTAGGGGAGTTGATGTCGGCTCGTTCGGGGAACGGGGCAACAAAAATGAGATAAGATACCGATTTGAATAAAGATGTTATTTTGGTCATGTCTTGCTTGCATAAATCATCCCACAGGAAACAGCACTGAACTCAACTTTTAGGATGAGCTCAGTCTAACAGCTGAAACGTTGGTCTGCCAGGATTGTGGCAAATTTTGCACTACATAGTTGCTAACCTGACCGAAGAAGTAATTACACATCTGATTGCTTCTAAACAGTGCCTCGCTAAGAAGCAAAGCTACAGGCTGCCGTTATTTGTATTATTAATCATATGAAATCATTGTTTGAACCAGAGGAAAAACTAATGAGGCAGAGTTCTAATGACACGTTCACAACACTATTACTTGGACCAATTCCGCTACTGGTAAATCAGGAAATAAACTTTGTTTCCCACATACTAATTTCGGCATCATGCTATGAATCGAATGACGTCATTTTATAAATTCAAGCCTGTTCGCCTTGAATTTATAATTTCCATATGTTATCCAGTCATTCAAAGGTCCAATTTTTTATACGTTTTTTTTTCAGTGACGTTTATATTCTGCAACAACACAGATGGAGTGACCGTTGGTCTAACACACTTTAATGACAAAAATAACCACAAAGATCACGCAGAAAGCGGTTAGTACCGCGCATGGCTGCTACACTAAAGAATGAACAATGTAACAGATCTTCACATCCATTAGCAATAAACGCCCGTGAACAAACAGCAAGAGGTCCAGGATGGAGAAAACACGATAACAAGTTAGTAAAATGTAAAGGGGGTTCGATCCCCGCCCCGGGTACCCACCGGCCTTGTGGAAATGGGTACAAGCGTCCCCCCCGTGGGAGTCAACGCTTGGGGAAGCTCGCTAACTCTGCTCCATCCCGGTGCTAACTGCGTGTGTCGGTTTATCACGGAGCAATCCCGGTTAGGTCGTGGGGGATGGCGACAGGTGCTCCTGGTGATCCGCGGGCACGCGGTGCCTGGTGCATGTCTAGTTTCAAGTCTTCGACTCTTTAATGTCCAAAGTATGAAGGAATTCAGAAGAAAAGAATCCCCACCTCCACAATATATATCTTCACATTCACCAGCTAATCATTAAATTTGGTAACGGCACTAAAATTAAGAGTAGTTGGTAGATCATCATGAGCAAGAACTGGCACCTGTTTCACTTTGTGCAGCTAGTCTGTGTTGTCTAGAAGAACAAGCTGAAGTCTTAGGGCTAAACCAAAGTCCCACTGATAGTAAAGTTTTTTTTTTTTTTTAGTAAGGAAATGGCTTCCTATTTTTCCCGCAGCAACTGTCAGAAAATGACAGAGGAGAAACTTTTGGACACTGGCAGGAAGAAGCACATTCGCGCCACCTTCTGCTTTGCACAGTTTTCTCACAGGGGGCGTCACATGCTTTTACCAGGAGGCCTTGATGCCTAAGGAAAGGCTGACCTTAAACTTTACATGCAGGCTCCTAGTAATAATGAGTACAGGCGTGCAGATGTCCTGTAACGAATTCGCTGCACTGCGTGCTAAAGGGTAAATGCATACATTATAAGTATGCGCTTTGCAGAGCCGAAACGCTCATGCTGTCTATAATAACCACCACTGAGTCATATCTGCTTCTGAAGAACCGTGCTTACAGTGTTCCCCCTTATGATCAAGGACACAGCTGCCATTTCTGTCCACATTATCTTCAAAAGCCTCATAGCTTTTCGATTTTCTTCCGAGTTATACTGGGCGGATCTCGTCTCAGAGGCTGTAATCTGCGGTACGATCCCGTTTGGCGCGCTCTCGCGTGAGCATGGATATCAAACTACGTTGACGTCTAGATTCTGACACAGCTGGAGGTCATACGCTCTCATTTGACTGGAATCTTTACGAGCGGTCAATCAAGCGGAATAAAAGGCCCTTAAAGCGGCACAGAGCTGCTTTGTGTGGGTCGTTGCGATCCTCCCGCAAGGGGCAATCACCAATTTGCCTTGCGAGGGCGGACTTTGTGCCAAATCGATGCGATTCCGAGCCGCGCAAAGTTTCTCGGAACGAAGCGATTGAGCGCCCTCTGCTGACGCGCAAAGAATTCGTAGTACGACCTGCTATGTCGGGAAGGGGGGGGGGGGGGGGGGGGATGGTGTTTTCGTTTGCTCGCGGCCGCTCCCCGCGATTTTACTTTTTGGGTCCAGTCGAATTTCCTAACCCTGCATAGGCTCACCTAGAGGGAAAGCAAGCTTTGTGCGAGTGCTGGTTCTTTTTCGTCGCTTCCCAGTTTGCTGTCATTGACCAGGGAGGCAGAAGTCTACATCCTAGAAACGTCTCTTTTTCTAAGCTTGCAAAGAAACGCTCGTCCCTAGTGATAGAAGAAAGCAAATAGTACAAAAAACCACACTCGAACGACACAGTAATGAAGAAGCGTAGCTTGTTGGGCCAGTTGGTGCATGGTAAGTAGAAAACCAGCACTGGTTTTCTACTTACTTCGAACGACAGATGTTTTATAAATGAGCCTTCCTGAAAGAAGGAGTTCCGTGGAATTAAATTTTTTTTCCTCGTTCATCAGTGATTTGCTGTCAAAATTTCTAGTGATTTTTTTTTTCCAGAGGAGCTTTCCTCATAATCAGATTAGTTATTGCTCAGTTAGGAGAAATTCTGAGAATGTATATTGGCTATAACAAAATGCGAACGCAGCGGTTTTCCATTACTTCCTGGAATCAGCGCTGTGGGAAGGTATTGGCGTATAGGTTCAATACCTGGCTTGGCTTTCCTTCACGGGCGTCTTAAAGAGCAAGCACATCCTGCTTCTAGTTTTACGTAGGGTGCTCTATGTAGATGCCGGAAGGTGGCGCTATGTATGTCTGGGAGTGTTCAACTAATATGAGGTAATTTTTTATAAAGAAGTAATAAGCAAAAACAAAAGATTCAATTGAAGATGTGTGCTCTAGGGCGCGAACGCAACTTTAGCCAGGGGTAGATCAAAACGGCCTAAAAATTCTCAGTAATGCACTCGGAGCTTTGCATATTAGCTACGTTAAAAGTATCACCAGGCCGATGTAATGGTGCGGCTGTTCTAACTATGCATATTTTAGACACAGCTCCTGTGTCGTGGTATTTTCTCTCTCGCATCCTGTATTCGACATCTACCGAACGTGGACGATGGGGCAGACTGCAGTGTTTAAAGCTATTCAGTTGCGAAAATTAAGGGTATGTTTGATATTGCCTCAGATTCCGGCCTATGCCAGTCGGCGTTGTGATTTGAGAGCGCAGTAAGATTTTTTGAAGTTAACATTGCTTCTTAGGATTCAGGCACTAGTAGGATTAGTGCCAACTTCTCATCGTCATCAGCGTCTCATCAGCTTTCGCGAACACCACTCCAGCATAAACATCAATTTCGCACAAGCGCAACATGCGCATTCCCTGTAGCAAAACACTGTTTGCAAGCTCCTGCTATAACCTCGCGCAAAGAAAAAAACGCGAAGATAGTGACAAGCCTCCTATTTGAGGCGAACGAAGGGCATACGATCAACAAGGAAATTTTAAGGAAGGTTAGACGCACAAGGTCAAAACTCTAAATAACGCACAAAAGGGGTTCCTCCTTGTTTAGTTCAATAAAATCTACACTGCTCTCTCCCATAAAACAAACCTCTATAAGGCCATAGGTAACAGCGAACACGAACGCACAAACAAGCACACATATATTCAACAAATCTTTGCATGCTATGTTTGGAAATGAAGAGTGATAAACAAATCGGTCGTTGGACTAGTCGATACATGCTTGGCACACCTACATTGTCCCGCAGGTTTAGAGTGCGTGTGTGCCATTTTACATCGACATCCTGTTTCCAAACTGAAGGAAGATAGTGGTTCTATCGATTCCCTAACACAGCTCGCACATTGCGACCGGTATATTGGCGTCTCGATGACGCGTCACTCCCTCCTTCCTGTACGTGGAGGGACTGGCTATTGGTCTGATGCGTTGCTTCCAGAAGCTTCAACGCAGGTCGAAAAAAGGAGAGAGGGGGATTAGAGGGAACAATAGAAGCACAGCTTCAATTTGAACGACGGGAAAACCGATGCCTATCTTCAGTTTCGACAACACACTCTCCTGGGCGCGACTACGCGGACTGCGGCTTTCGGCTAGAGATGCAGCGCATCCTTTTATTCCAAGCACGATCCTAGTGGAGAGCCTAGAGCCAAATCGACCGGGAAGAGTATCTTTCTCGGCCCGGTTGCTGTCTTGTCGGAAAAATGTATGTTTTTTTTTGTTTCCTTATCTCATCCGCAAGAATATTGTTATTGACGTGGCCTGTTACATTTAGGGCACCTCGTCACCGATAGATGGGCGCACAGCACAGTAGATCGTAGGCGTGAGGGGACAGGCGACCACCCCGCTTCAAAGGGGGCTCTCTTATCATCCATTTTTCTGTAGGGCTTTTGCGCACTGAAAGATAGCATCCTCTAAACGTAGGCGCCACAACCAGAGTTCACTTTAGAAAATATAGTGCAGCGCTATCTACTGCTGGGAGTAGCAAATGATATAGATCTGTACTGACAAATGTGGTTTCGGTTTTACTCATTGTATACGCGATGCATGTACAACTGTTGCTTAAGGTAGGGGATTCAGCTCACTTCGACTGAATGCTTCAATCGAGTTTTGTTGCGAAAGCAACATTACGCAAGTCGCCGAGCTGACGAAAGGCCATACTGCGCATGCGCGAGGAGCAGTGACGTCACACGGCGCACAGCTGGCGCGCCGCCGCCGTCGCTGCGTGGGTGACTCAGAGGTGCCGCCGCCGCGCTCGCCAGTTGCGCATGCGCAGTAGCGGCGCGCAGCTAGCGTGCCGGGGCCGCCGCCGCCGCTGCCGCGCGCTCTCCATCGCCTCTCTCTCTCTCGTCGTTGCTTTCGCAATCCTCCAGGTTTAAGGTATGACGCCACTTTTTTCAAAATTTTTTTAAATTTTGAGCATTAAATTTTTATTTCACATTTACCTTATAAAGCACCATTTTATATGATATTCAAAAGCACAAAAGAGTGAAAAAAGCCATGCTGGCATTTATTATTCACAAAAAATTGCCCAAACATTGCTGTTATGCAAACATTCATAACTGGTGAATGAAGAGCAGGAATTGCAAACTTTTCGGCACAGCGTTAGCCAACTAACCATACTGTGCAACCAACTAGGATCTTTGCCATCCGATAATTAAGAAAAAAGTTACAGCAAAAATGCTAAAGAAAACAAAAAATGTGTCATTTTTGCCTACATTCCTCGACATAAAACATGATTATATCAAAACTCACGATTCGATTTCATTTATCCTAGTTCATTGCACAGACTAGTAACAAAGGAACGAGCATGCAACGTTTCATTGAAAAATATTTATGCATTTGGAAGTTATCACTGTTTGCGCAACACGAAATTGCGAAAAATAAAGTTTTGAGAAAAACAAGATTAAAGTTTTTCAATCCTTGTAGAAACAAGATCATCATGCCCTAGTGAGTTAAAATCCTCCAGGTTCATAGCTAGGGCCCTCCTTACCTGACACGAGCTCTCTTTTGGCATTTGTTGCTGCCCGTCTTTTCTTGCGGAGATGTTTTGCCTCGCCCGTTGATTGACGCTGGGCCTTCGTCACACGGTAGTGGTCACTGGTGCAACATGCTACGAGAGTGTGGTGGCCAGATTCGATGCCTGCTCCCTCAAAATATCTGCTGTACTTCTGCTGCCATCATTGAAGGACGAATCCGGTAGCATTCAAAGCGATAGCGTGAAATGCGCGCAAAGTAAACAACTGAGACCCTTGTAGCGTCTTGCATCCCTCTTGTGGAAATTTAAAGCAATGTTTTAAAAAAAGGAAGCCTTACAAATTGCCTTTGAATAATCTTTTACATATCAGACTAAAACAAAACAGGAAAATTTTCAACATACGCCACTGATTATCGCTGAGTTTCATTTCCTGTTACCAAACCATATCAGTTTCGGTTTTAGAACTGTACACCACCTTTTCGAAAGTTGGCTATAACTTTTGAACAAATTAAGATACGAACATTATTCATGCTGCAAAACATTTTCGAATGTTTTGGGATTCCCGAAATATAAAAAAAATGTCATTTTTACAAAAAAACGATTTTTCAAAGGTGGCGTCATACCTTTTAACCAGAGCTAAACCACTGCCAACTTTTTACGTAGCGGCGTCGCCAGACAGAATAGCCAATGAAACGCGCGGCGCTTTGCGATTCGCTAACGTTCTCCTTACCGGGAATCGTTGCTTCGCTAGTCTCTGGTTTTATATCATAAATGTCCAGGACACAATCACTGGACACTCGCAAAGCATCGCAACGATTAGGGCATCCAGACGATGGTGTGCGCCATTCCGAGATCCAGATTTCGAGTCACGTGACAGCTGCACCAAATATTCGGTAGACATGTTTCCACACCTCAAAGTCGAAAGCCTCTAAAGCGAACTTCGCAACTGGCTATGCAAAACTTCCCATTTTTTTCACTTTTGTGTATATATATATATATATATATATATATATATATATGAGCGAAGCCAACAGCCACAGAAACCAAGGGACACAGGGGATTTTTAATTTATTTATTTTGTGCTGTTGTTTGGCTTAGAATATTACTGAATATGTTATCCCTTAAAGCTAATTCATTAGAAAAGCAGAAGAAAAAACAACACATGCAGCCGGTGGGATCCGAACCCACGATCTCCGAATTACGCGTCCGGTGCTCTACTGCTGAGCTACGGCGACGGCTGTCAAATCTTCTTCTTTGTCCCTTGGTTTCTGCGGCTGTTGGCTTCTTTCATATTTATAAAGAGCCCCGCATTCTCCTTTCCTTGATTGCTAATTTTGTATATATATATATATATATATATATATATATATATATATATATATATATATATATATATATATATATATATATATATATATATATATATATATATATATATATATAAGAAGTTGGGGAAGTCACATTGCAAAACTTAACAGATTTATACAACGTTTCGACCAGGGACTGGTCTTTTTCAAGAATGATCATACAGTGCATGGAAGCTTCCATGCACTGTATGATCATTCTTGAAAAAGACCAGTCCCTGGTCGAAACGTTGAATAAATCTGTTAAGTTTTTCAATGTGACTTCCCCAACTTCTTATATTTTTAATCAGTTGCCTTGAAGATTTTGTTATCCCTTATATATATATATATATATATATATATATATATATATATATATATATATAATAAGGGGGTGCAGATCGGATGGATCCGGTAGAACTTAAACGTAATGCGGTTGACACACGGTAGAAAAACAACAAGTTTATTCTAACGTTTCGACCAGGGTCTGGCCTTCGTCAGAGTGATGGGGTACAGGCAAAAGTCTTTTGCCCATCACTGTGGCGAAGGCCAGACCCTGGTCGAAACGTTCGAATAGAGTTGTTATTTTTCTACCGTGTGTCAACCGAATTAAGATTATATATATATATATATATATATATATATATATATACATATATATATATTACCTTCAAGGGAGGGTGAAATGGTTTTTTGACGATTCGAGTTTATTCGAGAATTCGAATCTATGAAGCTTCTTGGTAATGCGTGCAAGGTAGTTTTGGGCTAGCATTTAAAGTGGCGCCGCAATCACCGATCAAAACGACGATGATTTTCAGGCTTCTCCTCACTGTGTTGGAGAAATGCGGGGAAACTCGTGGTGACGTCATAACTGTCTACATTTCAGATGTCCACTGCCTTCGTCTACATGCTGCCATGCGTCTTCTGGTGCTGCCAAGCAATGCTTCATGAGCTTCACCTTCGACGGCATTGTTTTTCATCCTTGAAACAACCGCTTCTTCGCTGGAAACTTAGCGCCGCCGCACATGACGTCATCACTGGGGCCTCTGCCTGTCGCTGTGCACTGCAGGGAATCCTGAACGCCGATGCTTTATTAGTCGGCGATTACATCGCCATTTAAAATCCTAGCGCAAAAAGATTTTGCATGCTTTACCTGCAAGTTTCAAGCATTCGGCTCGGCTCAAATCATCGAATTCTAAAAACTCTTCAGTTGCCCTTTAAGCGAAAATTCGCCAGTGAACAGCATCGTTCGCTTGTGGTTAGGAAACGCTGCGGGCAATCGTACAGTTATACGTTTGTTTATTTGTTAGTTATTTGTCCCCTTCCTCGTTGTTCCTATTTTTAGGCATATTGGGAAGCAGGGCAGAATAGTGTTGACTGAAGATAAATACAGCCCCACTTTCGGAGCGTTCCCCGTTTACCCGCGCTCGTGCCCGCATTATCGGCACGGGGACGGGGTTTGTGTGCGGAGAACAAACTGTTCAGAATTGCAAATGTGGAGGCATTTCTTGTTCTTATATGTTTTCTATTTGTTTTCTCGCTGCCGAGATAGGGGAGCGACCGTGATAACCACAAAGCGACTCTCTTCGTTCAACATGCAAAAGTTCACGCACTCAGTCTTGCGAAAAAAAAACATCAAAGTGGCCAGAGTGAAAATAATCCAAAAAAGAAATGCGCCAGCGACAAACGCCTTAGTTTTATGCCATGAAAAATATGGAAAGTTTCCACGGTTATCGCCCTGCCTCGGCGGGAAGATATCACAGCGACATGTTTGCATAACACCCCCACTTTCTGCGAGATCACCCAAGCTCATACTTAGATCGCAGGGCCACCTTGGGGGGATAGGTGACCCTGTGGCCACTGAGTGAATTGATAGAGCGTCATTCTTTATCACGGGGATCTTATTATCCTCAAGACCAGAGTGATGGGAATCATATAGCCTTTTGTGCATGAACTGATTTAAACACCTGCTTTTGTGTTTTCTCATGTCAGCACATTATTACTTTTTCTTCAGGCGGAAAAACTTCTTGTTTTGGTCCCGAAAGAAGGCCATCAAGAGCAGCAAGGAGTCGCTCACCATAAGCCACGAAAGAGACTTTAAGCGCGTATTGTTTTTACATTGCCCCATATAAAGTACGTGTATCGTACACAGCACTGATTGCGTACTAGCGCGGCGGTAGGTTGTCCTTGGTTAGGAATACCTTACCCTACTAGTACAACGTGGCCTGGCGCAGATCGCATGCATTCCATGCGGTCGGGTAGAGCAAAGGTATCATGAATAGGCCTTAAACTTTAATTATGTATTTCAGACACACTACAGCATGATACACAATCATAGAGATAAAAATATTCGCTTAACATTGCCCGTTTACTTTATTGTTTTTCACTTGCCCTAGAGAGGGAACCTGTACAAGAAATTTAAAAACTATGACTTCCAGTGAGGTGCCTTTAGCTGCATTTCTTTTTTTTTTTGAGCGATCAATGTGCTCATCTTAAAGTACAACACCAGCCCTTCGTTCTTTCACTGTCGACCCCTTGCCCACACCAAAGTTCTCCACATACATTCATTATAATACCGAGCACCCAAAAGGCCGGAAGCGCTAGCATGATTTTGCCTTCGCTAGTCGGCATGATTCTTTCTTTTTTGTTCTGCTTTCTTCAGAACAGAAGCAGTAAAAGAAAAGCGTTTTAAGTTTACGATGCGCCCGTGTCTAACAATGCATAAAGGAAGAAAGACCGATGTGTGAATGGTATTACTTTCCATCGAGTAAAATCAAAATCAAATAAATACGAGCCAGCTGCTCCCGATGAGAATGCGGAAAACTTGAACAGCGAACGGGGTTGTACGAGCAACAGGTCAGAAAACGTATGCGGTAAGCCATTATCATTTATATTGGCTGATCGGCGCGCGCGCTCCAGAGCTCATTCTTTGTCACCTTCTCCTCAGGTTTTGCTGCTTCGTCTTTTAATCACATTTTTTTTCTATCTAAGGGACAAAAACCCTTTGAAGGAAGTTTTGACACGAGGCCATGCTCGTGTATGGCTTTCATCGGGTGCACAGGAACGCTGTGCGATGATGAAATTTCGAACGTCCAGGCACTACGGGACTTCAAATGGGCGAAAGCAAAATACGTACTATAGAAGTTCGTCGCCATAAGCTTTATTCACAGCTAAAGCTTTATTCACAGCTGAGTGGAATAGAAAACGCAAGGATTAAATATACCTATATCAAAGCGAAAAATCGGACTTTGCGAACCCATGAGACCTTTATAATTGAATATTTTCTGTATTTTATTCCATAGCTAATGCCACAGAAGTCGTATGTGTGAACATGCGAAACATATTACCAAATACAATAATGTTTCCTATATGCAGTTTAATCCCAATAGCTGCCATTTTTTAGATACGGCATGCCCATTCTTGGTAACAACATTTGCTCAATTCTCAGCTGGAAAAGAATTGGCAATATTTATAATTTGCCCTAGCGAAATGCTCTGCAATATCATGCCAAAGTGTCCCCATGCCCCAATAGGTCGGAATTTAAATTGCCAAGTGATTTCACCAGTACATCGCTAAGAGATGGGCGCTAGTACTGTGTCCTGACATGAATTAGACGCGTTATTAAATTATAATTTTGTACTTGGCTATCAGGATATGGAAGTTCGTATGGAAAACAACTCAATACACGTGCAGATATAAAACATATGTTCTCTGGCAAAGTCAGGGCGCTGTCTACTTCATTGAATTAAAATAGCACCCTCCTAAAATTGAAAATATTTAGGTGAATAATTTTTACTGCTCTTTCGTGCCGAGGTGAAATTAGCTCATGATTAGCTAAGGATACAATTCTTTTAGGTGTACAATCATTCTTCAGAAAGGGTCTTCAGCACAAAAAAAAAAAAACAGATTCTCAATGCCGGTACATCATGCGTGGTTTCCACAGGCTGTGTAATCCAATAAAAATAACGTATCTAAGGGTTCGTCAACAAGTAGTAGTGCCGTGAGAAATCGTAGAGAATGCGACACACTCTCGCGCTGTGCAGTGCACATCTTCATCAACGTGCACTTCCGGCGCGAACAGTTCAGATCAGCTTAACCTCGATAAGAGCTGAACTTCAGTCTAATATCGTCTCCATTAAGCCCGAGGACATCATCATCACCATTGTCGCCAGATGTGCCGACGACCCAGCAAAGCAAAACCACGAGCCAATCAGGCTAAACGCATGCTTCGCACGTCTGCTCGGTTTAGCTACCTTAAAACCGCAAGACATTTGTTTCATTACTTTTCTTATGGGTACGAGTCGCGAAGCCCTGTTTGCGCCTTTTGCGGCGCCGACCAAGCGAGGTAGTGGCGTCTGACCACCGAAGCCTTCTTGCGACAACAGAGTGTCACCGTCATTTCATTTCCTGGCACGCCGTTTCGAGGAAGAAGGAAGGTCAACTGAGCCACACAAAACCTAGCTGCGCCTTTGGAGTGTTTCTTTCTTTACGCGTCCGAGTAAACTTCATCGTCAGAACTTTATTCAAGGGCTCACTAGCTTTCCACAACAAGCAAACAAATGGAACCCCCGCGGACTCTTGATAATTCGCAAAAAAAGTGAGAGTTCCTATGTGGTTCTCCTAAGCGTTCCTTTTCCGCCTTTCTTTCCGCTGTGCGGCTTTAATCTTGAATGGCAAAAAGAAAAGAGTCACTCTGTTAAAAGTTTTCTTTCTATGGTCTTAGCAAACTGCCTTCCTGCCAATAAAGCCAAGCGCTGATATGGTTATTAAGAAAGAGCACAAGTAATCATTTTTTTTCACAAACATCAATTGCTGGCAGAAAATCGTCCTCAAGTTGTCAGCCGAGCCTACTTCGGGGTGCGTGTAGATGTTATGCATGACCGATTACGTTGTAGGTAATAACGAACGCCGAATGAAATTAAAAAACTTGAGTACGAAGTCTGGTTACATATTATCTTGGTATCAGCGCCTTCCTATTCGTTGCAGCACTGTCACTTTTGAAATGTCATGTTTACCTAAGTCGCCGTTGTGAAACACCTGGTTCACCCATCCTTGTCTCTTCTCCACGCTTCTGCTTCTTCCTTGCAATAGGTTAGCTTCTCCCGAGTGCGACAGCGGCGCCATATATGGCAGCCATAGGGCATGCACGTTTTATTGCTGTATACCAGAGAACACTGAGAACGCCACACACCCGCCTAAATGGGGGAAAGTTCAGTGAGCCATAGATATCAAAATGTACTAAGTGTAGCCAACACGCATCATTAAAATTCGATACTTTTCGAAAGGTGTATACTTCGAGACGAGCCGATTTCTCATGACAGGATGTATGCGACAGTTGCTTTATAGCGCAACGGTTTGCGAACGAAATACGAATGTGCAGTATCACTAGTCAGGCCTAGCTTTAATAATGGAGCCAGTGAGGTACATTGCTTACCGGGTATGATTCCTATTGTCACAGGCGAGCGCTACCAATAATCTAGAGGACGAGGAAAGATTTCAAAGTGTGCTGCATGCTTTATAGGTTGCCTGTTTCAGCCCAGTCTTCGTACCCTCTGTACAAGACGCACCCAGCGGCATCCAGGGAACTTAAATTTGCATGGGCTTATCAAGAGCCAACTTTTGAGAGAAATTCGCGGCAGCCGACAAAACTTTATCAAAAGTGCCAACCGTTCAGACGTACTTATCACACTTTTAGTCAAGTGTACAGACTTGGCATTGTAATTGAAATCTACAGCATGTCGTGCGTGTAAATAGCGTGGTAGTTCTAAAAGTGAGCTCGCTCTTCAAAGGGGTGCTGTCGTTGTACTTTAATTGGACACTCTTCTAAACGGAGGAACACTGGCTTCTAGAGTTCTGCCCGTGAGACAAAGATGCCTTAATGAATCGGGCCCGGCTGAGATGGAACAAAGGCGCTTCGAATTCTTCCGCTTGGCGCCTGTCTTCGGCAAGTTGAAGCGCAGCCGAAAACTCTTTTAGAATCACGGGCAATGTCGTACGTTCTATAGATTTAACGCTTTATATAATTCGGCTTCTTCTCACTCAGTGCTCGCAGATCTAGTGATATCTAAGTGACGAATGATTAGCATCTTGCCTTCGCGTGGTATGGTCTAGCAATTGTCAGCTCTCCAACTGAGAATCGATGACCATGATGACAATTTATCATGCCGCAAGGGCATCTGCGCCCAAAGAGCGCAATGGCACAAGGTGTTTTCGTCTTCTCAAGATTGGGTCAAAGACCCATTTCCTCAGGATTTCTCCCCAAAAAAGCCGATCACCGGGCCAGGGGAAAGCATGTACCCATTTTGCATCGGTGGGTACATTGCATCATCAACTGATATTCGAAGCGCCTGAAATGCAGCACATAGCCGCTCTGAAGAGCCCAAAACCACTGTCATCGGCTTGCAGAGTTTTGGAAGAGATACTACTCGCGAGGTGTGTTTTTGAACTCAAGTTTCAAGCATATGATCAATAAGGGTCGCGGAAGCTCTCATCCGCTTTATTTTTCTTACGCAGTTTAGTTACTGACTTAAAAAGTGCCGCCTCAGCTGTGACCGACTTTATTATTTTAGGCAGATCATTTACTCACTTATGAGCAGTAAGCGCCCTTCAGTCTAAATGTATGCCTTAATGACCTTGTTTTCATGAAATCCTGTAAAAAAGGTCTCTTTTTGTAGGAATATCGAACATTTCATTGCCAAACTGACAACACCAACGGTGCCATAGCCCGAGAACTGTCACTGGCCACTCGAAAACTTTTGTCTCCCAATCAGCTTCGCACGATCATTATCTCACCGGCATGTAATTCGGTCTTATCTTTAAGTGCGCATGACATCCATATTCTTGTGGTGCTATACCAAATGTATCGTATTTCCTCCATCTACTTGCAGCTTTTGTCACACGGTTCATGGTTTCTCCGATTATAAAAATAGATTTTTCACAAGTCCTCCACGAAAAAAAAAAAGAAAAAGTAGAGGCGAAAATTTAAGGCATTTTTTTATGCTTGTCTTGAGCCCGTACATGGTTTACGTAAAGGGGACCCCTAGATCGACAATACACAGAGGCTAAGACCCTCGGAAGCGCCATATAAATCTGTAACAATAGTCAAGCGTACTCAGGAAACGATGGCTACAAGAAGGTACTTCCTCGTGGCTCTCAATATAATAATTTGTAAACACGACCTTCTTGTTACGCTCGTAAAGGTATTTAGTAACCAAAGGTTTTTATTTTTGTGAGTCTGACCCTCAATTTACACAAATCGCACGTTTGGCAAATTGTCTCCAATGCCTTTAGAACACTAAAAAGCGTCCAGGCATTTAGGGCGGCGTTAGGCTTAGTCTTCCTGTATCCGCCAGAGGATAAGCATATTTCTCCTTCTCACAGCAAAGGTTCTGCGTGGCCCAAATTGAATTACGTGGATGCTGATCACCGTCTTATCTCCTGCAAACAAACCGAAGCACGCCCACAGCTACCCCGATCTTCCGCGGCACATACGCAGGTATTATTAGGTACATATCTCAGCGGAGAATAAACACAGAGAAAGCAATGCACTTGTACGACATCTGACCTTGTCCTTGATCGACGCTTGCTTTTTTCCGGGCGGCAGGAATCCAATTACCGCCGGAGGACACTGCGGCCCGCAAAAACAAGGGAATGACACCCTTGTATACATACGCTGCGGGTCAGAGGGGCAGCAAATGCCTGATGCATAGTTTACAAAACGAAAAAAAAAAAACACGCAAATGGCCAGTGGAACAGCAAGAGTGCTGATAGAAAAAGCAACGTGCTTGTAATGTAAGCTCCTTAACTCTCTGTTAATGCCGACGCCGGGCACATACAAACGACTAAACGAGGAAACAATGCGCCCTAATTCTCCGCGCTGAGACAATGGCTGCCATTCCTCTCTTCCTTCGCGTTCTCCTTCTCATGCTCTTTTTTTTAACCTCCTTTCCCATCACTCCCGTGTACGGCTGGTTGAACGAGAACAACGACTGGAAGGGAGATCTGCGCGGGTGTCCCTGGTGCGCCATTGTTCTGCGTACTGATGAGACCAGCACGAGACTTGGTGTAAGACTCGAAATAAAACGGAGCAAAGGAAACAGGATAAGCTTAGTTTAAACAGCTTGAGGTTTTGTTTTCTTCAACCGCAGCATGGGAGACGTTGGTTTTGGTTCGGTGTGGGGAGAGGAGGAAATAAAAGTTTCTCCTGAGTGACCGGTCTGAATGTGAATGAGAAGTTCGGCGGCCTTCTTTGACAGTCGTCGCTCTTTCTGATCTTTCTTATCTCTTTCATCTCATTACTGCGTTTTCTTGTGATCTAGTTACGAGAGGACGTGGGCTAGCATAAGCGCAGGAAAACATTGCGTCGTGACCTTTCTTTGAACATTCGGATTTTTCTCGCTTTAATTTTAACATTCGAGGCACTCGTGAACTGGTTTGGAAGGAAGAACTGCTAAACGTCAGCATTTCCGAAAAAAGGCAGAGAAAATTTCGTCCAAGCAACACAAAGCCAGACGTCAAAAATCAACGCCGAAAGCTCCAACGGGCTTAATTAGAGCTCCCTGGTAGATTAGGAGATGCTTGGAGCTGTGGAGAGAGGCAGTATGCTCGCAGATAAGGCAGTTTCGGGTGTGGGTTCGATATAAAGGGTCCTGACGAGGGTGGCTTAATGTGTCGGTAGTTCCAGAATGTATGCGTATCTCCACAGTGCTAGCCGCAGTATTGGCAGTTGGTTGGCGGGTGTTGTCCTGCTTGTAGGGCTCCGGAGGAGGTAGGCAGCTTGATCGTCTCGTTAGTACGCGTTCTCTTGGTGCTAGAGGGAAAGGGTGGAGTCAGAGTCATGTGTATCGGTTGAGTAGTAGCTCTGGAATGACAGCCTTCAAATTGGCCTTAACAGGGCTTTGGTATCTGTGAGGGTTGTATTTGTCCAATTGCGGTACTGGTCGACCTAATATGATATCTCAGGTCAAGTCACGCCCATGGTCGCGATTTCGAATCCCGGCCCCGGCGACTGCATTTTGATGAGGAGAGAAGCAAAAACTGCCGTCTGCTGTGCAATTTCATCCAACGTTGAAGACCTCCAGGTGGTCTAAGTTAATCCGGAGCCCTCCACTACGGTGTCCGTCATACACCCCAAATACTGTGTCTCGGGGACGTTAAACTCCACAAACGCCCAGTTAATACTTAGAGCATGCATCGAATTACGCAGAATCAGTCGGATGATGGCCTCGAGGTATATAAGCGCTTAAGATGTGTGAGAAGTGCATGGAAAAATATCACGCACTTTTAGCACTCGGCCTTTCCTTTTTTATGAACCAGTGTCAGGGCCCAAGGAGCTGCTGACATTGGCACCGAAAATAGTAGTGAAAAATTCCTAACTCAAGAAGCATATATATTTTCATGCGAACGTCACATTGTATAAAATATTTAATGCCAATTTCTGTATTTTTGCCTGGGCAGCCGCTACTGAATATTTTGTTAGCTTGAGTTCAATGCTTCAAAGGAGGTTAAGTCCATCGTGCGCAAAGGGCAGGTTTTACAACTATCATACTTTTCGTAAACCTCACTCAACTCAAACCCTTTTCCTTTGTTACCAAATCATCGTTTTCGCAAGCCTTACTCAAAAAGTATGGCATTTTGCTTAAAATGCAAGCTCATTTTTAGAAGTTATGTACCCGCGAAACATTCAAGGGCCCATTTTCTCTATGAACGAGTATTTAGCTAAGGATTTTGTATTCGTTTGAAATCCACACGAAATGCTTTCTTTTCGCTTTTTTCTCTTTTCATGCAGAGTTAAGCCATCAAATAAGATATAATTTGCTCATAACTTTATCCATCGCTATCTTTATCTATCTGGAAGTGGCACGCAAGTGTCACAGATTAATTGCCAAGAAACGTTCTTCCTGTCTGCACTATTTTCAGTCTTCCCGCACCAATTTCAGCAGCACGTTTAATTCCTTATCCCATTTAGTCCTGAATTTTTCTTGTGTTTCTTCATGCATACTTGACGCAGTTCCTTGAGTACATTTTGATTCAGCAATTCTTTAGCTCCGTGAGTTCCCCTCTACCCACTGGTCTGTTTTATTCCTTACTGCGTATTCAGACTTATCTCGCAATCCAGTTGAATCCAACTTATTTTTTTTTTGCGTACCCAGGGTAACCTCCTTTTGTTTTTACGTCTCCTCACAACAATATGACTGTACCTTGCAATGCAGTACAAGAAGTGCCTTGAAGGAATATATAGAGGTAATATTGTATTTGGTGTTCTCAGGCCATATTCTCTTTCTACGATTGAACAGATCATGTTACGTTCGGCATTAAAATTTGAGCACTATGGTAATGCTACTCGTTTCTCTCGATTCTCGAGTACCGTTGCGTTCTAGACACAGAATACTGTTTTTCAGATATCCACATGAAATTCGGCACAGATAAAAATTTTTCTTCCAATTGACTCTAAAACTTTGTATCTTTTTGCGCAGTTTGGTTCTGTTTTGAAAATGCATTAGCAGGAGACCCCATAATTCTGGAATACCGCATAAAGACGATCGGGAATCGCATTTTGTCGCAACATCTTATGAACTCTGGCGGGTCCTAGTTCCTAGTAGTTTTTCTGTATAGAGATAACGGAAGCTCGATGGTCCAGTTTTGCTCTTCGGAATAATCCTCTCGAGAGGCTCTTACACAAAATAGAACATCGTATCGGACATTTCGAATACCTTTTGTAACCTCAGCGCCTGGTTTTTACGACGTATAGAATAATATGTTTTAAGGCGCCGGTCAAGCTAAGAACTGTGCGTAGTGTCAGCAATGGTGGTAATTAGCGGACAATGTGCGCTCCTATGAAAATTTCGAGCGAGCAATTGGTATGAAGGCGTACAAATAATGCTATGAACCTGCCCATGGCGTCGCGTGTGCGAGGGCAAATTTTGGTATTTATCGAAGAAATAAAGGTGTATCATAAAACGACACACCAAACTTTACATACCTTGCCGCAGCAAAAAAATCACAGAAGTATTGTTTATCTCACTCTGCAGACTCCCCTCAACTTATGAACTTTCTTCCAGGCCTTAATTTAACGCCGGTTTCATCAAACTGCTGGCAGTGATGCACGCTTCTTTTTCAGCTGAAGAGATTACCAACAATTCACATTTATTCTTGAGAAGTTTATGACTGAATCGCACTATTCTATAAGTCTAGTTTTTAGTTAAGCAAAACAACAATGCATCAACGGCAACGATGGTGAAGCCCTAACCCAAGCAGCACAGTTAATCGGCTCAATATTGGCAATGCATTGGCAAAAGCAGGTTCTACAAAGAACCGGAGGGAAACCAGCCATTTCCTATATTGGGCTGATCACCTCTGCTGCTTGGGCACATCCGTCCACACAGTTACTCAGCATCCACGTCGAACGTGCAGTACTCGTTCCTGTTCACCGGTGCTCCCAGGGCAGCATCCGCGCAAGCAGTGGCGTGGTTGACGCACGTACGCTGAATTGGCAAATACGGCACACTCCGCTTACGCCCCCTTAGTAGATGGAAAGCGCCTGCGGCAGTATTGCGTGGGACGCGGCCTTCCTCCCACCGGCCTCCAACGTAGCAGCTTGCACCTGGACAGGGTCTGGCTGGACCTGCTTGGCGAGCGGTCACTCTAATTAGGCCGCGACATTTGGCAGCGCCCTCAACGTCCCTCTTTCCCTTTCCCCCTCTCCGACATTGGGCAGGGCCAGAAGCATCTCTCCTTTTCTCCTCCTCTCCCTCATCCCGTTCCCCAGTTTTCTGGCTCCTCCGGAGGCAAACCGTACACGTAACACGCCCCCGTTCATCTACGGCTACCGTAGTAAGGCCGTGTATAGGATGAAGCTTTATTATTTTTTCGCTATATTTGTTATTCTACGGTTTGCCCTCTGGACAGCGAACTGCCGCCAGAGTATGCAGGAGACTCTCAATATGAGTGATGGCATTTGGGAAAGCGGTCATTTCTCCATCCGCGGGGTCCGTTTTGGTACGAGCAACAGCTGAGTTTGCCCGTGACGAAGCGTTACGTCTAACGAGAACTCTTAAACTACTTTTTTTTTCTATACACGTAGCTATTTATGTAAACATGTTTAGGAATGTTTGGTATCTTATTCGGTAGCCGCTGATAAGTGCAAAACATGAAGCTCACATCCCGTCAAGCTGCCAGTTAGGGCTTTTATTGCGCTAGCAACGTTGTCTTATGGTAAGAAAGTAACCATCAATAAATGACAATGACAAATGCATTGAATAGTGATAATTTTCCTGCAACGTGTCGCCCTTCCAGTGCGACTCGCAACTTTCATTTTGTTATGAGAGTAACTACTCATTAACACCCGCCCAAATGCAGCCACACCTCTTCAAAGGAAAGCTATGCAGCTTCCACATTCCGTTGCCCACAGGTCTTGAGGCACAGCAGTACGAAGGGCGTCGATGTACTTCTAGAAAGGTATTCTTGCACTCTTCTCATGCTTCACTTTTTTTCTAAAGTGTACCAACGTCGATGTCGTAGCTTTGCATGGTGTGCAAAGCGACAGAGCGGCAGAATGATGACGTGTTTGTCGGTTATTTATCTGTTTTCTACTTACTAAATATAGCTTTACGCTATATCATGCGTGATTACTACCATCGCATCTGGATTCATGTACATCGTATCATTGAATTATTGTACCTTCGATCTACACGACTACTTCCCGGCACACCTCACAGCAATGGCACTCGGCTGCTGACCTGAAAGACGTAGGTTCGATCCCAGTCGCAGTGGTCGAATTTCAATGCAGGCGAAATGCTAGAGGCCCGTGTACTGTGTGATGTTAGTGCACTTCGTTGAAGAACCCCAGGTGGTCGAAATTTCCGGAGCCCTTCACTACGGCGTCTCTCATAGCCTGAGTTTCTTTTGTACGTTAAACCCCCGAAATCATACAGTGTTCTTAATTGTATGTTTCCCTCGGTGATCCAGGCAAAACTACATTTTGTTCCTATTATTTCTGGTTGTCGTCACTGTGAGCGTATGTTTTAGTGCATGATGACATTCTTCAGATGTTTGCTCCTGTGTACGATCTAAGTTCACGTAAAAACAAATGGGGAAGAATGAGTTACTGTGCGTCATTATACGTCAAGAATAGCCCTATAGTGTCGTCATAAGCCGTTAAGGATGCAAGCAGTTTCCATGGGGTAGCATGCACAAGCGGCTTACGCAACGACCCGTGCCCAACGGGGAACCGGTGAGAACCTGACCAGCTGGTCCTTACGCAACAGCGATAAAGGTCACAGTTCGTATACGAGTAATAACGAGATGCTAGCTGCGCTTAACAGAGTTGAAAAGCAATTCATCTCTGAACCACTGTCTTAATCCTGACTTTCGTGCACTTCGTTCTCTTTAGTTTTGCATAACTGGCACTGACAGTTTTGCCTTCAGTCGGAGCGTCTTCAAGTGCCAATTCCCTGCATTTTGTATTTGCCTGCAGAAACAGCGCAGGATTGAATTCACCCATGGTTATAAACTGAGGGCGGATGGCTTCTGGAATCGGCGGCGTATATTTCTTAACCTGCTTCGTTCTGATCATTTCGCGTCGGGTGCTAAGTAGAAAGGAATGATGTTCCCTGAAAACGAAATTTTTCGGTTGGAAGCGTAAGGCTGAACTCGTATCAGACGCGCGGAGTTTGTTAAGTAGGTATTTTCAAACCAGATTACAAGAGAATGGAAGATGGTTCTTCAGCGCATAAACATGAACAGGAGCAGAGAACTGTCTGTGCGCTGGCCAGCGTTGGCACAAGAACCCGTGTTTGTATTGGTCTCTACGAGAATGAAGTAAAAAATATCCGCCTATGCTAAATCGCAAAGAATGTACGCAACGATTATTACCCAACGCAAAAACCATTTGCTTGGCACTGTTATGTTTTGCCGTGCTAGTAGCGTGTCCCACCAGGCATCGGATCCAGGATCACCGCCGCATTGCCGAAGGAGGAAGGAAACGTGGGCCGGAGACGGGGAGTAGGGGAAGTGAAGGAAAAAAACTCTATTTACTTGGTTACATGATTATTTACATTATTTACATAGAGCGGGACTGAGAATGGCTCTCAGTGGACGGGGAACGTCTTCGTCAACCGTAGTCGACTGGAGCTAGCAGGCTTCTCTCGGCCACACTCACAGCCGAGTTAAATATCGTTCGGTTTCCCCAGATCCCTGGCTGGGGAATAATGTTCGACGAGCACTGTCCAATCGGATGGACCGAAGGGGACGTTCTTGTTACCACCCACGGCTGGGCAGGTGCGGGCTTTTCCACTCTCTCGCAGCTGGGTCGATGAGAGGGGGAGATGCTGACTCATCCAGCCCTGCGGGAAAGGAATCTCCCGAAGTCTTCCAGCAGGTGAATGAACTTGCTTCCCCGCCGATTGCCCAGAACGCGAGTCGGGGACACAGAATTCTTCAATGAACCGCCAGCGTGACCGGCGCCGGCACGTCGCCTCCGCTGTGGTCGCTCGGACAATACCTCCGGCGCGTCCCCGGCCTTCGCCGCTATAGTGGTCACCTCCGCTCAAGGAATTTCGCTGGGGTTACTGCTGACAATGGCCCTTGACATTCCTGCTACACTAATCCGCTGAGGCTCGGAGGGGCATTCCAAGCATCCCACTTCCCATGGTCGTCGCGAGGTTGTCGGCCTTGTTGATTGTTCACGGTAGCTGCTTGATCGGGCCCACGTGGTCCGAAGTACGGTCACAACAGCACGTCCGCCTCCCGAAGAGGTCTCGTAGTGGTTGCAGCCAACGCTGCTGCGTGCAGAGACCTGGAGTTGTGTCCGTTCGGCTTTTGGTCACAGCTGGGCCCAAAGGTTCTTCTTGCTTCGTTGACAACTGTAACGGTCTCAACCAGCAAGGTACACAGCCCAACAAGCAGAAAGCGCCAAACCGACTTTAAGAACTGCCAAGCTGTTTTCGGTCGACAAAGTCTGTTTAGAGAAAATGAGCTGTCGCGTGAAATTTACGTCCTCCTCCGAAAGTTTCCAAGTTTGACCAAACCAGAATACAGAGAGCTTGTTTAGCCAAAAGGGAAAAATTTTCTAAAATTTTGGAGGGGGTGCCGTAGCACGGTTTTTCTCACAGAAAGCTACCTCCCGTGAGAGCACAAAGGGAAGGTGGAGCTGCTGAACACACATACAAAACAGACAAAAATGATTCCCGCTAAAGCAAAAAACAAAATACAAATTTGCATAGCGGAATAACGTCTGGGGAGTCAGGAAAGGGCATTACACGGGAAAGCTTCGGCTGAGGCCATCAGCGTTTCCATTACCTCGCACTTTACTGCAACGCATGTAAACTGAGTCCGGCAATGCCAATCTCCCAAATTTCGCTCTCATTTCGCATAGGAGAGTGTAATGAACAAAAGACAAAAAAACAAGCATTAAACTCAATATGAGATTATGCGTCATATCCGCCCCTTGCGCGGCCGTGGTCCGACAGCTGCTTTAGCAGATAAGACATTACATAAAGCTAGGAATTTTAGCTTGCATTTCTGTACAGGAGAGTTAAATGAACAAAAGAAACAAGCATTCAACTCAAGACGGGATTATTCCTCGAATCCGTCTACAAACAGCGTTGCGATCAGAGGAATTTACTGGTTCCTATTCTTCAGCCGCCCCCTGCGCGGCCGCGGTCCGATAGCTGCTCTAGCAGGTGCAACAGGACACAAGGTTAGGAATTTCCGCTTGGGACCCTTAACTGTTCCTCGTCCAAGTCTCGCTGTTCTGAAGTTTGGCTGACGCTCAGAAAGCAGAATGTGAGAAGGGAACGGACGAGTGCGAATGTCGTGCCAGCGTATCCGTCTCTCTCGGATCGGGTTCGCGCGTTGCGTTCTCTTGGCTTGTGTTCCCACGGGGCGGGTGCGAACACTTGAGCACCGAGGTGCCAAATTGGGGCGGCCACGCGGTTCGGATTTCAGTCGAGCAGTCAACAAGAGCCGCACTTTCCCCTTAATTAACTCTTCCCGTTTGGCCACCTCTGTGCGCTGCCGCTCCGTGGAAACCCTCGCAGTTGGTTTGCGTGGCGCGTCACTAGCAATCGCTGAACCGTCACAGGTAAAGTCGCTGGCGTTCGCCTCATCATCAGTTTGTAAAATTGCCGGTTCTAGCTCACCACCGTGAGAATTTATAAGGCTTACAGGGCCACGTTTGCCCTCTTCACCCGCGTGCTCTGCTGGCGCTGCGAATCCTGGAGCCTTCGAACTGGTGAGGACCTGCGCAGCGTTATCTCCAAAACTATAGGGCCCTTTTCTTTGGGCAGCATATCCAAGCGATTTGATAAAATCGAGGGATACTGCATAGGCAGGTTTTGGGAGACGGCTGCCCCGGTCAGACGCACCTCGAGCGGGCTCTCGATCGCGACGCGGGCGATGGGCAAAGACACACTAGTTTCATTGGAGCATAACTCGTTTTCGGGTTTTTGGTCGCGAGCGGCTGTCCTTCCCTGATTGTTGAACTGATCATTGTTTCGAGGCAGCGCTGAGGCGCATTCCTCGCTTACAATAGAACTTGCAGTTGCCGCTTTCAGCGCGCGACTGCTTTCTGGAGGACTACCTTTTTGCGCTGCGCCTACGCCTATCTTGGTTGCAAGGACAATCTGTGCGGCATCGCGCTTTTCAGCTAACGCCGCGCTCTGGCCTGGAGCCCCACAGTCGCTGTCAGGTTTGCCCTCTTCAACTACGTGCTCTGGTGGCGCTGCGAATTCATGAGCCTTCGAAGTGGTAAGGACCTGCGCAGCGTTATCTCCAAAACAAAGGCCCTTTTCTTTGGGCAGCATATCCGAGCGATTTGAGGAAATCGAGTGATGCTGCTTAGGCAGGTTTTGGGAGATGGCTGCCTCGGTCAGACGCACCCCGAGCGGGCTCTCGTTTGCGACGCGGGCAATGGGCAAAGACACGCAGTTTTCATTCACGATTTTAATTTCACTTCGCGCCGAAACCTCCTGATTTAATGTCGAATTCCTCTCGGCGCGCTTCGCCTCTAAAATTTGTTGCAACTCCAAACGCATTAAAGCAAGTTGCCTTTCATCAGCTTCCTTGAGACGAAGGCGTTCTTTTTCTATCCTGTCAGCCTCCTCCTTAGCGGCTTCCTTGCGGTAAAGGCGTTCTTTTTCTATCCTGTCAGCCTCCTCCTTAGCGGCTTCCTTGCGGTAAAGGCGTTCTTTTTCAACCCTGACGGCCTTCTCCTTGCATTCCTTTTCAACCCTGTCGGCCTTCTCCTTGCGTTCCTTTTCAACCCTGTCGGCCTCCTCCTTAGCGTTCCTGATTCCCTCCTGAATGACTTCCCAGGTCTCCAAATTTTTGTCTCCCTCCTTAGCACCACATTCCTTAATAGCCTCAATCAGCTGCGGCTTTCTGTGACTCTTCCTGGCCTCAATACCCAGCTTTTCACACAGCAACATCAACTCTGGCTTCTTTAGTTTGCTCAAATCCATGGCAACTCCCGAACGAGGACTTTCAAAAATAAGCTGCTACGTGAAGTGCTTAAGCGAGCACGTGCAGAAAAACAATCTACAGGTAGTGATAAATTTCCAGAGTTATCAAGCCTGGCAGATTCTTAAAGAAAGTCAAGCGCTCACCACTGCCGAAGCCAGGACCAAGCGTGGAAGATCCCGCCGCTGCCAACCAGTTGTTATGTTTTGCCGAGCTCGTAGCGTGTCCCACCAGGCATCGGGTCCAGGAGCGCCGCCGCATTGCCGAAGGAGGAAGGAAACGTGGGCCGGAGACGGGGAGTAGGGGAAGTGAAGGAAAAAAACTGTATTTACATGGTTACATGATTATTTACATTATTTACATAGAGCGGGACTGAGAATGGCTCTCAGTGGACGGGGAACGTCTTCGTCAACCGTAGTCGACTGGAGCTAGCAGGCTTCTCTCGGCCACTCACAGCCGAGTTAAATATCGTTCGGTTTCCCCAGATCCCTGGCTGGGGAATAATGTTCGACGAGCACTGTCCAGTCGGATGGACCGAAGGGGACGTTCTTGTTACCACCCACGGCTGGGCAGGTGCGGGCTTTTCCACTCTCTCGCAGCTGGGTCGATGAGAGGGGGAGATGCTGACTCATCCAGCCCTGCGGGAAAGGAATCTCCCGAAGTCTTCCAGCAGGTGAATGAACTTGCTTCCCCGCCGATTGCCCAGAACGCGAGTCGGGGACACAGAATTCTTCAATGAACCGCCAGCGTGACCGGCGCCGTCACGTCGCCTCCGCTGTGGTCGCTCGGACAATACCTCCGGCGCGTCCCCGGCCTTCGCCGCTATAGTGGTCAACTCCGCTCAAGGAATTTCGCTGGGGTTACTGCTGACAATGGCCCTTGACATTCCTGCTACACTAATCCGCTGAGGCTCGGAGGGGCATTCCAAGCATCCCACTTCCCATGGTCGTCGCGAGGTTGTCGGCCTTGTTGATTGTTCACGGTAGCTGCTTGATCGGGCCCACGTGGTCCGAAGTACGGTCACAACAGCACCAGTTTACCCTCTTCGTTTGGCTCTCCTCACTGAACCCTGGCCTATCCCCCGTCGTGGGCATGGGACGTGTCACCAAGGCAACAACAACAACGATTATCGTTTTCTCCATGACGGATTATGCATGATTATAAGCGACCTCTGCACTTTATCAAGCACATTGAGGTTTAGAGCCAAAAGTTGCCGAAATATATGAAGTAATATGGTGCTATGAACTAATTTCTTTTTCGTAGCTACAGTTGGAGGTCGTTACATCTCCTTAGTTCTGTTTATATTTAGCAAATTCCTAATGGTGCTCGGATTCTGATATACAACAAAGCTTTTTACTTCTGTGCTAACAATGCAAGCTTACCACGCAGCATACACTTGCTTGCCTTTGTTCTGCGTTCTTGCTTCCGATTTTCCTTTTTATTTTTGTCAATACTGCATGATGCCATTCGCTTTATTATTTTGTTTACTGTCCTTTAATTTTATCAATGATTCTCTAAACAGACTGGCTTGGGCTGTTCACTGTATATGTACACTCGCCGTCAAAAGTAAATGGAAGGCGACTTTAACAAAAAATTTTAATTTCTTTAAACGTAAAGCATAATGGTCGATGCCTATTGGTGCACAGAGCAATTCGCAAAATCACAACTAGTCTGCACATATGTGTTCAAGTATGCATGAATTGGGGGCCAATTATTAAATGTTTTCATGAGTATTGCCTTCCATTTACTTTTGACGGCACCTGTACGTGCTGCGCTGTTTTGAACTGTCGACAAATAGGCTAGTTAAAAATCTTTGTTTCTGAGACCCCTTCAGAGAAGAAGAATCGCTCCGAGGCACTAGCATTTTGCTTTAAATAAGCATTCGATATAGCATGGCATGGTATGACGTGGTATACGGCGGTACAATATGGTATAGTACTGTATAGTGCGGTTTGGTACTGTATGTTATGGTATGGTATTGCATGGAATGGCATGGTATGGTATGGTATGGTATCGATTGTATGTTACGGTATGGTACGGAATGCCATTCTGCGGTATGGTATGGTATAGTATGGTATGGTTTGGTATTGTGTTATGTGAAAGTGGTGTGGTGCGATATGGTATGTGAGTTTTAGCATCTTCAGTAGCTACGCACCTTGAAGACGCCAGAAGGGAAGGCTCCGGATTACCTTAGACCATTTGTTCTTCTTTAACGTGCCCCAATTTCTGAAAGTTTCCCAGTTGAGCTGCAGTTCCACAAACTCTTACCTTTTCTTCCGAAACACAACAGCGCTTGTAATCCATCCACATATTTCCCACTGTTCATTTTACTCGATCATAAGCAAGTAGCCCACGTGCACACTGTTATCACCAACCTTATCATCATTAGCAGAGAGGTTACGTGCAATGCGGGAAGGAAGTCTCTCTCGTTGACCACGATAGGGCAATGTTATTTCCAGCCATGGCCACCCAATTCCCACGAATTTACTAATGCAATTTCCTCTCATGGCCCTCTGCCTCTCCCGGCTATGTGTTATTTACCGCTGCTCTAAAACACTTAAAGGGCATCGTCATTGTTCTCTGCATTTTATATTCCATCCTGTGCCTATTCCTTCCATCTAACTACCGTTAGGATATGAATAAATCGCGTTTAGTCTTCTGTCCTCGCAGCTACCTTCGCGCTTCAAATCTCTGCCCCTTCTTTTAGTTAGCACTTCATTATGAGTGTGCGACGTCAGCAGAAGGAATTTGCGTATACGCAAAGCGAGAGTGGGAGAAAACATTAAACGCACTACAAATACAATGCCGCAGCTAAAACGGCAAGAAGCAACGTCTTTGTAAATATGAAGTGTGCTGGGTAATTGGCAAAAAATAATAATGAGGTTCCTGTTCGTGTGCACTTTTATCAGGACATAACTGTGCATAGGTGAAGACATAATTTTGTGTGCTTGTGCGGGACGGGTCACCGGCTGAAAGACCTCAAAGTTTTGGGGTAAGGGTGAGGGGGGGGGGGGGGGGGGGGCAGACATACCTTGGCACACGTTCTTTACGGCAGAAATGTTGAATTGTATGCGCTCTCAAGTTTCAACTGTCTTCGCTGAAGCTTTTCCTTTTTATCCTGAATGGCATTTGTAGAATTTCTTTGTCTGTGATTATCTCTTCTAGTTTCAAGTCATGGTTCTTCCGCCGACTGAAGAAAGCTTTGGTTTTATTCAGCCTGAACTTGTGCTTGGCGTGTAGTAATATTGATTTTTTTAATTTCCTTCTTCCGTTTACGTGATACTGTGTCAATTAGTTTTGTGCAGGCACTTTAGGTATGTGCATAAGCGAATAAAAGCTTACAGTAACAAAAGAAAACCTTACGGTCTCTAAGGCGAATAACTGGCTACAATATATTCGGGTTAATATTTTCGAGTTTACATTTGCACATAATATAGTGAAAGAACGCGTAATGTTCACGGATGCGTTGAAGAAGTCAGAGACATTTTGTGCGACTGAAAACCAGTATCATATGTACCGGTGTTCACCTGCAGAAATGAAATACCCAGTTTCAGGGCACAAATCTAGACGTATTGTCACATGGAGTCAACATAGGAAAGGTAACAGTATACTGTAATGCGTGTTTGCACTTAGAAGAAAAGGTTTAATTGGAAAATACTTTCTTCCGCAGCTAGCAACATCGTTTAAGCAACGAAGTTTTGCGTACAAGCGTGTGATATCTTTTAGGTATTGTGGGAATGAAATCAGCTTGCTTGAATACTCCCCAACTCTCTAAATTTTCGAAAACTTAACTTAGATAACCCCAGATTCCTTATAACTTCGATCCTTTTGAAGGAAGCAAGTCGAAACCTTCATTTTACAAGCACGCCATTGCTCTGCAGTATTTTTTAACAATGTATCTGTTAATAAAAAAAAACGGAAACCACGAAAGTATCATTTCGTCGCCATCAAGAATCGAACCTCTAAAAAATGTCAGTACGCCACCATAAGCGTAAAATCTATACTTGTCGGCCGCAATTTCTAACCAAAACAGCAATTTTTTTTATTCTACGTAATCTTCACGACATTCAAGATTTTTTCCTTTCTATTTTCACTGCACAGCCTCTGAAAGGCGCTAACCTCTCATCATAAATACATTTCCATATCATCATAATGTTAAGGAAGGAAAAGCTTGTAAGACAAATCCGTCAGAAAAAGTGGAATAGAAGAAATATACGACATTATCCTTCATAAGATGCGACAACTTCCAATTTTTTAACGCTTTGTTTGCTTCGCTGGACGCCCTTGGCCTTCTTAGTAATAAATGCTGTTGCCCGCTAAGTTTTGTCGGTGTAATTCATACTGATGGACTGTGGCAAAATAGCTTTACCAAATCTGTGAATCTTGCCCGGGCTAATAGATGCAGCCTTGAGCGTAAAAAAGAAAAAACTTACGACACATTAGCATGAATAACTTAGATATGAACTCAATCCAGCTGGGAGCCACTTTGCATTCAAGTGCAAAATGTTGCAGAATGGCAGCCACTAATGAGAATATAAGTGAGTTTAGAGTATAATTTAGAGGCATAAGAGCTTTGCCTGTTTTTAGATGAATGAGAAACTCCTTTTCTTCGAAATTCAAGTTGTGTTGGTGCTTTTATAGCTCAATGCTAGGAGCTGACCTTTGTAATACTGCAGACAACGTTACTGAAACCCATGATTAGGTTTCATGAATGGGCACTGCCATAGGTATTCGCTTCTTGGGCGTATATATCCGTTGTGCTGTAGAGATCGACCCCTGCAGGAAAAGAATGCCTCACTGAATTTTGCTGTGTGCTATTTTTTAGTATTACTAGACCGGTAGAAGTTTTAGTGGGGAATTGAGTTATAAAACATATTCCAGAATTTTTATCGATAGTATGTGCATCTTAGTGCGCGACAGAAAATGAAAATTTAAACATCTCCAGAACTGCACAAAACTCTCGAAGTTTAGCTTTTTTTTTACTGAGCACGAACAGTACTTATAATGCGTATCCAGACGTCCGTGATAGGGCGCTGATTGAGGGCAGCCAGTTCGAAAACTCCTCTGCGTCATTTTGCAGCGCATTTCACAGTTCACTTCAACTGAAGACGCTCAAAAGCATGAATAATTCACCCATGTTTCTAACTGTCTTTTAGCTCCTCAGGAGCTTTGATGTCAGCGACACTCATCCTAAGAGTGCACTGGGAAAAACTAAATTCTGAAGCTCATCAAATAAAAAAAAAAGCCTGAATATGAACCTATGCGTTTGGGCGATGATAACGTCGTCTCAGTCACGTCGAAGGTCTTCTCAACCATCCTGTCTTACTAATTAATGTAGACACTCAGTAGCAAGTACCGCATCCTGGAGTTTCGAAGAAAACGTATCATAAGACACCGTGAAGAAGCTCTAACATTATTTTTTTTCGGGCTGCCCTCAAGAACGCGGAGCTCTATAAGCGATGAAAATGAAGTCCATAGCTGCCACCGCGCTCGACACTGTCTGTAATTACAAAAGTGAACACCATCCCGATGACTTGTCCAAAGGAAGTGCGTAATAGTGAAGCAAGTTTGACCTTTTCACGTTCTTCTTTCGCCCGCAGTTATCGTAGGTTGACCAAAGGTGATTTAATTGCCCGATAATCTAATATAATACATCAATCACGTGCCAATTAGAGTATAACTAAGTTAATCAAAGAAAGAAGCGAACAATGAAATCACTAATCACTTTGAGCCTGCACCAGGTCACGTACTCTTATCCCGTTTAGAGTGACCCAGAGCAGCCGGGTGGGAAGAAGTTGTGACCCGGTGAACTTAAGTGACGTCACTCCTAATGAGGACGAAGCCAGTTCATCCGCACTGATTGGTGCTCTCAAGTCGAGCTCACTGCTGTGCATTCAAATAGAGAAGCAAATTGAAATAGGAACTCAAGTTCGAGTTCCAGGTTTTTCTTTCTCCTCTCTGTGACATAATTAGCACTTTTAAAGTGGTCTCACAGTAGACATCAAAGAGGGCCGCAAAAGAAGTCTTGTGACAACCTCTAATTAGGAAGCATAACGTGGCAGCGGTGGTGGCTTGGCTCGAGCCAGTAGCAGGCCCGTGCAATTTCCTTTTCATTCTTCTCTCAGTCACAACAACAACAACAACAGCTCTCAGCAGCGTAGTTATCGACCCAATGCTGAGGACTAAATTTAGCCACAGCTCCAAGAGAGAGGGGATGCAGAAGGACGGGAAGGCAGAGGAGTTAACCAGGCGATGCCCAGTAGCCTACTCTACACGTGGGGACGGTAGCAAAAGGGGGGAAAAAAGAAAAAGAGTGGCAACGAAACCATGTCCAGGTTGACCCGATCTTCCCTTCTTTGATTACCGGCCACATTAAAACCCTGGAATATACGTGGCACGAACACGCGAGGCACCTCTTTCTTTCATCTCTCATTCCTTTCTTTCATCCTTTCTTCCTTAGTTTCTCTTTTTCCTTTTCTTGCATCTTTTCCTTCTTTTCTTCCTTTTTTTTGCTTGGAATTCGGTACACATGTTACCACAGAAAGAAACAGGTAACACGATCTGGGTGAAACCGCGACGTGCATTTCCCTCGTGGCCAATGAAAAAAAAAAAACGAATAGGAGAGAAACCAGCTCGGGATTTTTTGGGTACCGTGACGAAACCGGAAGGATAGAGGACCTGAAAGCCACGTCCAGGAACGAAAGAAAGAAACAGTGAAGGCAAACAGCAGGAGGGAGGAGGTTTCTGTTTCTTCCTGCAGGCCATTCCTGGGGCTTTTAACGCGCGCTAGACGGGACAAAAGAAACGGAAGGAAATATGGGAATCCAGGTATCGCGGCCAGGCTAAACGGAAATGAGGTCTTTCTTCACACTTCGTTCTCAGTTTCTTTTCTGTGCTGAATTATTTTTTCTTCTTATTTCTCTCCTTTCATATATTAGCATGCGAGATGACGGGGAGTCGCAGTGTGAAATATGTGGCCGAACGCTCGGGGGGTTTTGCGGATTTCGCTATAAAGCAGGTGGGCATTTTCTTTTCAGCGAGCCTGGACACAGCGGGCATTTTAAAGTGGGGTATGATATTGTGCTTATCCTACCGCGATGAATGCGGTAACTGATGGGGAATGTGGTGAAATGTTCGTAGCACTGGAGATGAAACTACTGGAATGAATATCAAAGCTGTGTTAGCTGAGCGGTCGGTTGAAAGGGATTTCTTCATATGATCCCTCCAAGCTCCGTTCTGGGTAGTCTGATGTAGGTCGCCGCTGAAGTAAAAAGCAGAAGCGTTGCCATGATGGTTACTTAGCCGCGTTGAGACTACTTCGGTGGTCTACATTTATTTTCTCTGTAGTTACTCTTTTCAGATCTTCTCTGCAAGCTTCGCCTTGCTTCTTGTGCAAGCGGAATAACAATCTTGGAGGCTTATGGACGGTTGGGACACTACGCTCTCGTGTAAAACTTGGCCGGATCAGCCCACTCCTCTGCTTAGACCTTGGGTGATATATGTTCCGCTGGCACGTGTTTCTTTCTCCCATTTTCCCTTTCCTACGTTTCTTTCTCTTCGTGTTTCAAGTTTTTGCATAGAATAAGAAAGTTACTGCTCCTTTCCTTTACTCATAATTTATCCTTATTATGTCTTGTGTCTCTGCCGTGTTGAAGCACTGCGATTCATTCATAATGTTCTTTCTAATCTATTAGGCAACAGCGCTTGAATCCCTGCGAGCCTTTCTTCAGAGAATTCATCAGACTGGGAAGCATTAAGATTTTTTTTTTCTGGTTACAGCTGGGCAGATAAGAAAGCTCATTCGCGGCCAAGTCAAACTACCTGTTGATGGCCCCCCTCCAGTTTAGCTTTTTGTAGTTATGAGTATAAAAATACTGTCATAAATAACACGCTTAGCTCACGATAAAAGCATGGAAGTGTTGACCGAGTTGAAGATGTTCATTCTGACCCCAATTGAAATGCCATTTTCTTGCGTCTCACAACAAGCATTCCAGTTTCAGCTGAGGGAAAATCACAATTAAGGAAAGGGATTCTCACTAAGTTTTCTCGAACTGCTTTGGCAATCCATTTCTTTTTCAGACGTCACCGGTTCGTATCAGATCACCGGTAGTGTTTTGTAGGCGATCTAAAGCACGGTCGTCATCGGAAGTGCGAGTTCTTTTTCTAGTTCTTTTAAAGCGAAAAATGCTCTTTTTTTTTCATCGAGGCCGCACCGTACATCTTGCAATTCTTGCAAAACGTCACGGTCGTGGAAAGCGTCTTCAAAGAAAAACAACCCTATCATCTAAGCCCCGGGATTCAGCTCGCCACGGAAGGGCGAAGCCACATTGCAGGATTTACTGCTCTCCCAGAACTCTTCTCTTCAGCTGTCATCTGTTTTGCTTTGTTATCTCTTCTAAGTACTTTAGAGGGCTCCAGACAGCGGCTCACTGCCAAGGCCATACATTCTAGCAACAAAGATACAACTTCATTTTCGCCGACTTTTTGCTGCGTTTTGTCTCACGCTTTACCGCTTCCCACCCCGTAATGGTAGCTTCTGGGAAGTTCTTTTTGTCAAAACCCTCAGCGAGTATGCTGGGAAGTTGTCCAAAGCTTGCGCGCTTCCTTATTTTTTTCCTCTCTCTTGCAGCAAGCCGCGTTTTGACAGCGCAGATTTTTCTGCTGTCATCGGAGTGTCTTCAAAGCCTAAACATCTCTTCTTGACTCCCAAGAAATGGCGATCACACAAGCTTGAGTACAGTTTTTCTACTCAAAACATTGCTTGCGCGCCAGGATTCATGCGTACGCTTCGATTTGGGTGGTTGTCTGGCTTCAGTCCGCACTTCGTACATTGCTTTGAGCAGGTTTTCTGGAAACATTTTTCGTTCAAAGGAATCTGCGTCACTTCTTTGTTGTCCTCTATCTCTAAGTCATTCTCCGAGCAGGGCTTTTCCAACTTGGCAGTTCACCCCGTATTTGTTGAGCGAATATTCTCTGCCAACTTTTGTCTATTTTGCTTTCTTTTGCACGCATCTCGGTTCACTCAATTGAAACAACCATGTCTACTCCATCTTTTTGGCACGACGTGCTTGTTTTCTAAAGTTCGGAGTCTTGTCGACAAGGCGCCTTCTTCTCTTTTAGGCGCCTTGTATATGGCTATACAGTTCTCTGGAGTAACGCCTCAACGTTTGCCCTCTTCATTCAAAACGCTGCTTTCTTCACGGTCAGGGCATCTTTCGTCAACTGTGTTGCTTGCTTGAGCGGTCAAGCCCGATGTTTTGATTTTGTCGCTCAACGAGTACAAGAAAAGAAAGCAGAGGGTACAGGAACTTCGCCGCATGTTGTATTCATGTTTTATTTTCCAACTCTTTATTTCCCACCCAAGGGAGTGTTTACTGCGGGGTTGTGAAGACATCATCCTGCCAGTTTCTCGGAACAGAACTAACGCTGTTGCTGCAATTTTCCGATTGTTTCTCTCTCTGCGAAAAAAGTTTCTTACCGCAAGACGAGGATAATGTTTCATCTCGAAGCCTCCTAATACCTTTAAACTGACCAAGGCAAACTCCTCGAAGTCAGTGTACGGCGTCTTACAAGTGCTGTCGTTCGTAAATGGTTCTGTTGGGTCACTCAAGAGTTGCGAAAAAATCATGTACAATATACACATGGGTTTCCTGCTTCGACTGCTCTCTTCCGTTTCACTGCACTCTCGCCGTTGCCATTGACGCTTCTTAAAATTGAAGTCGCACTCTAACACTGCCTACGCAGTCCCTCTTCGCGAACACAGAAACAAACAAAAACAAATGCCTCTAGAAGTAAAGTAGAGCTTGTCGCAGTGCAGAGGAGTGTTTCAGCTGATAGTGATGTTTCGCTTTCTTCTTGGTACTGGAGCAAATGGTGTTGCCTTGATCGGTCAGAAATTCATCCTCCGCATCGGCATTTCAGATTAATTTGAAGTTCAGAGCATCAACCTGCGTAGTAAACTGCACTCAACGTGGCCGCTCACCGCGTCATCTTAGATTGGCTGGTCCGTTCCGGAATAAACCGGATGGAGTATAAAAAATAAGTTACTTTGCTCATGACTGAAATGTTAAGGATCGTGTACGCTGACTCCTGACTGTAGTAACAGGTCGCGCACAAAGGTAGGCTGAGGGTCTCTTTAGGGGAAGCTATTTTACGCAAGTATTGATACAGAAGTCGTGGCTCACTCAGAGCGGGGTAATAAAAGCCTGTACACATCAGGGAATGCATGGATGGCATTTTACTGTCGTCATATTTCATATTGAGTTCGACACGTGCTTAAGAAGCCGGTCTAGTTTTGTTTGCTGCCTACAATGATTTATCTTGACTTCAACATGACCTCGTACTCTCTCGAATAAGTTACGCGTCTTGAATGTTCTCCGCTTTATTTGCGTAAATTTTTTTTTCGTTTTTACCTCTTACCCAGTGACCTGTTACGTCCATCATTTGCTCGAAAGGAAGTGCTTTATGACTTTTTGTGCCACCGCTATACCGGTGCCATTTTTTGCGACCAGACCCCCGCCCAAGAAAACACGATTTTGCACTCCGATTTGCTCGATATTGACCGCCGGATGATTCCTGCATCCGCTAAGTCGCGTCAATGTTTTCTTTTTTTTTTTCTGCGAGAACCGCTAACAACCCGACGCTGACGACATCGTATTTCGTGCAACGTGAGCTTGCAAATTTCATAGTTTCATTTCTTTTCGTTCGCTTTCTTTCTAAGCTTCGAGTGAAATCGAAAGGTAGAGTAAAAATTAAACAGCTAACCTAACGAAATTGCGTTATTACGACCATACGACACCAGCAAGACTGCACTGCTATGGTCGGCGGCACCCGACATGTCTCCGAACCGAATTTCATTGCTCCTGTAAAGTGTATGTTTATGGGCAAGGCATAGTAAAGTACTATTGCGTAAAAATACGACACCACTCACGGTACATCAGAACGCCGGTTATGTTTTTGATTCAGTGAGAAATACTTATTCTCACTGATCACGAATTTTTTTCCATCGCCTTTGTACTTCTCGCCTGCTTTTTTTTTCTACTCTTCTATACGAGTGTTTTGAGCTATAATTTTTTGTCAAAGTGCTCAACTATGGGCCTAGAATTGGCTCTCCTACCGGCCCAAAATTTTTATGGTCAACGTCGGTCTTTAAAGGCGACGAAAACATCCTAAGCGAGCTATCTAGAGAGACTGCATGTTATAATCAAGCTAAATGTAGTGCAGAAGAAGCGTGCACTACGATATAGATTCTGCTACCATACTAGAATCCCGGTACTCCCGGAATCCCGCCTGTAAAGGATTCAGGTACTCAGTACAGGTAATCCCAGCTCACTGGCCCGGATGAACCGAGTAGCTGGTTATTTTAACTTTACTAATAAATTGTAGTTTTTCGAAATACTATTGCAGTTGAGCCCGAATATATCAAAACCAGATATTCTGGAATTTTTAGCTATATCGAAAACACAGATTATACGTTTGAATATCCTGTGTAAAAGGACAGACATGTCATGCTTTATATCTAACTCCGATTTCGGCAGCCATGCGACATATCGAAGTGCGCCTCGCTCTCTACAAATGACGCTTCTCCTGACGGTCTTCTTCGATCCCTCTGCGCGCACAGAGAGGGACAGGCTACGCCGCCTTGGGATCTGCTTGCATCGACAGCGCTGTGAAATCGTGAGACCAGGTTAACGTGGGTTGCCTTTGATCTCTACAAGGCAACTAAACTAGCTTAAGCCTAGTGGCGGCCTACAAGTGGTATGCTTATCTCGCTTTGTAGCCGAAAGCTTTCCGGAAACAAACTGTACCTTCCTATTAATGAGCGTTTATTTTATGTATGTGCTGTTGACAGGATTAGACGTCTTATAATATGCAGTAGCTACTTCCGAACAAATGTCAGCGTAGGCCTGGTTAGGCTTAGGAAAAATAGATTATAGGCCTACCAAAGCCTAGCGAGCGATGCCCTGCCAGCATGCCGGCGGGTGGCACGTCGCTGCAAGAAAACGTGACTAGCATGTGTGCAGTGTATTTTTGTTTGCAGGCTACAGATAAACTTCTCTATTTCCATTTCATATATCGAATTACGGATATATCGAACTGTTTCACAACTGCCTTAGAATTCGATATATCTAGGTACAACTTTATTGAAATTTCTGTACTCGCGTAATTCGAAAGATTGGCAACTGTGGGTCTCTCATACTGAGAATAGAGTGCCTTGGAAAACGACACTGCTGTATAAATAAGACGGTCACTACTGGCGCGTAATAGCAGCTCTCCTTACTTCGAAGGTAACGAACACAGAAGAAAACAAGAAGCCAAAAACTAACCTAATGCGGTGGTAAGACGCCAACAAGAAGAAATAAGGCAGGCTCGGGCGCACCCAAGCCCCCCCCCCCCTCAGTCAACGCCAGCTGAGTTTAATTTGCCGGCGTCCTTCCCCTGGGACTTTAAGGGATAGAGAACTAAACCACAATTCGCGTACGCACTCACAAGCCGCAAAGAAACCCCGGCTGGTCGCGGCTGGGGAGCTTACACGAAACGCCCCCTAGCGTAGCGTTGCCCACGAGGGGGAAACTCGGGATTCCTGGCTATCCTTTTTTTTTGTGTGTGCGGTATTTTCTGCATAACACGAAACCACGAGCCATGACGAAGAATTTTTCTCTTTTTTTTTCTTTGTGCTTCGTGTTTCCAGTTCCCGGCGGTCTCCCGGGTACGCACTGAAAACTTTGCCGACAAGTTAGCGCCGATCCAAGGGGACTTTAATGAGACGCCCGGGAACCGTATCTCAAACGTCAACGGTTTAGGCCGTGTTTGGCCGAGACCGGGATGAGATTGCGGGAGCGCTTTGAAAACACGGGAAAAGGGAAAGAAAAGAAAGGAGTAAAAGGACGGGACTTTGAGGACGGTCCCGGTGGCAATGTTTGAACCTGAAACTACTTTGCCGCCTTTAAACAGTCTGAAGAAAGAAACAGCTACAAACAGGTAAGCATGCCGCAAAGATGTAGTTCTTATCTAACTTGCAAAGCGACACTGTGAGACATTCAGGCCCATTGAGTAGGCCCAAATAGGCGGTGATAGGGAAAAGGTAGGGAGGCGTTCGTTTCTAAGGGAAGGAGGAGTAAAATAAAGGAGGAAAGGAAAAGTTGCAAGGGGAACTGAGACGAGTTAGGAATCTTAAAATTGAACTGCGTGTTTGCACCGGCGAGGAGTCAGAGAGGCTGTATCGAGGCGACAGCTTTCCGGCACGAAACGACGCGAATGCGTTTGCAATCTCGCTTTCGGTCTCAAGAGGGAAACAGATGCGGGCAGAGCGCTCGTGAAAACCGGCTTGCATTTGCCAGCTAGTGTATCGCCTTGTGGAGGACGTACCGCGCCAATTTGCATGATAGCTCGATATGCAGAATAGCGTACAGCCTTGAGCTTGGGGAACGGTCGCCTATTGACGCGGGGACGGAAGCGACTGTTGATAAATTTCTTCTCGATTTATTTCCTCCTGCGTACATTAAAGTGAAGCGTGCGTGATGAACATTTGCGGTTCGCAAAATTTGAATATGTGCGGAGCCAAACAAAGGGCATTTTCGGTACTTGCCATTGGTATGATAATCATGCTTGTATCAGCCTGCTGAAATCGCAGGGTTGTGATTGCAGTATCCATAAATGAATAAAAAGTAAAATTAACCCTGCGCTGTTTTCGAGCTAAACGAGCGAAAAGTCGTGTTGAACTCGGTATGAGTAAATGTGACCTTCTGTGGCGACGCCTGTGTGTGTGTATATATATATATATATATATATAGGTTGCGAAAGCGTGAAGTACTAGACTGCTTATAAGAATATATAGCGAAGTATACGCTTCGTTAAAGGAAACATATTTATTAAACCTCGACGTTTCGATCGGAAGCCCGATCTCCTGAAGAAGATCGGGCTTCCAATCGAAACGTCGAGTTTAATAAATATGTTTCCTTTAACGAAGCGTATACTTCGCTATATATATATATATATATATATATATATATATATAATAAGTTGGGGAAGTCACATTGAAAAACTTAACAGATTTATTCAACGTTTCGACCAGGGACTGGTCTTTTCTTGAAAAAGACCAGTCCCTGGTCGAAACGTTGAATAAATCTGTTAAGTTTTTCAATGTGACTTCCCCAACTTATTATATTTTTAATCAGTTGCCTTGAAGATTTTGTTATCCCTTATATATATATATATATATATATATATATATATATATATATATACAGGCGTCGCCACAGAAGGTCACATTTACTCATACCGAGTTCAACACGACTTTATATATATATATATATATATATATATATATATATATATATATATATATATATATATATATATATATAGGCGGTCGAAATTTCCGGAGCCCTTCACTACGGCGTCTCTCATAGCCTGAGTCGCTTTGGGACGTTAAACCCCCCCATGAACCATAAGTCTATTCCTTATAAAAGTGGTCTATAAACAATATGTAGATTTCTTGTAAGGTCTGTTGCCTGCCTATAGATATTTCTTTTTGTCTATTCATATTCTATAGACCTTCTATACACGAAAGTCTTCTAAAAGTGTATGGCCATAAAAGTATAGCTTGTCTATAGACTGCCTATGGGATTTTTATTGTCTATAGACTACTCTCTAGAATTGGCCTATAGAGAGTGTAGACTTATTAGACAGATGTCTATGGACAGTATATAGACTGTTTAAGTAAATTTTTGTAAGGGATCTCTAAGCTAGCCCTATGGGATGAACTGTCGGAATAGTATAGCCACGGCCGCTAGATACAAAGCGCAAAGCGAGGTTTGCGCTTTGCATCAAGCGGCCGTGGTATAGCTAACAAAAATTTCCATGTAAAAGAAATGAATGTTCTGTTGTAATTTGCGTTGCGTACTGCGTATTGCAGTTTGTCATTTTTGCCTATTTATGTGCAGTTTCTTCCTCAATTCCAAAATTAATTAGCCGCGGTTACCCTTAGGTAGCAACCTCGCCTTCTATGTTGATTTAAAATAAATGCACGTATTTTTTCCAACGATTCGACAAAGTAGTGTGTACTTTCAGGAGATAAGTTGTCGCCTTAAGAGCATACGAACCGTCTTTTCTTTGTCGTCCTTAGGCAGCCTCAGATTTGTGCAGCGTATGATGTGTGGTCCTGATGTAAAAACTGTGTCGCGCGGGCAACCCTGCTAGTTAGTCTGCTAGCTATTGTCCGCGAGGTGGTGCTGAATGCGTGCAGTTTTATGCCCTATGTGAAAACGAGATGGCAGGGACTTCGTTATCCTCGTACCATATCCAGCGTGCGTGTTGAATACGCGGAAATAATGAACATAGGAAATAAGTGAAGTGGCCTTTACGACGCGAAGTTTCGAAAAGCGATCAATCTAACTTGCGTTTAAATCTTTCTTTTATTTTTATAAATCACTGTGTTTTTGTAGAAATGGGCGTGCGTTGTTTTGAATGTAGTAACATAGCAAAGATTATCACTACCTTTTTTATTCCTTAGTTTCTTTTTGACAAGGAAACATTGCAGCCTGTCCGCCTAATCGATGTGTGCGATCTACAACACACTGATACACTGACATTTTCAACAGCAGCCACAATTTTTAGTGGTACTTATCGGTTGCCTTAAGAGACTCCACCCACTGCTATCGATCGGCGGCTGTGGCGTTCGACTACTGAGCGCAAGTTCGCTAGTTCAATTGTGGTAGTGGTGGCAGGGTTTCAGTTTTGGACGAAATGATAAAACCTTTATTTACTGAGACTTTGGCGCAGGTAAAGTGAACCACGGGTTCTAGATATTTATACAAACCCTCATTTGAACAGAATCACGAGTTGTAAATATTTATAAGAACCCTCCGTTGTGTTGTGTCTCACAACCAGCACTGTTGCCATGACGCAGGGAAAAGCTATTCAAGGAAAGAACCGCGGAAAACAAGGTTATTTTTATGATGTTCTCGGGGCTTCATAGATTTTATTGCCCGTTGGCTTTCGCGGGACTTCGTACGCGCGGAAAAGAGAGATAACAGTTTTTGTTTGTGTAATCTGTTCTTCCTTTTCAGGGCTTCCAATCATATATACTAACATTAGGAGAGATGACATCAGCTTTGGTCTGGTAACAAACAAATGCTATGATATACTCGTTTAGGTAAAGTAGGAGAAGTAGGCACGGGCGGTACGTGTAGGGCTCAGTGGGAAACATTACCTTTTACATTATCTTTTACCTTAACTGCCTAATTGATCATCCATATATATATATATATATCGATGATCAATTAGGCAGTAAAGGTAAAAGATTGGGTAGTGATGTGAGGAAAGCCTAGCAGGGGGTGGCAGAAAGTCAGGTGTGGAGATGGCATTAAGAAATCTCAGTCGAACAAACTACGCAATGGTCCCCAAAATACGGCAATAATTTTTGTTTTTGTCGCTAGAACAGGTTTTCATGCCATATTTTAGTAACTTTCTGTACAAGTGTAGCATTTTCCTCCTGTACTCGTCTGTAGTGTCGTTATGGCAAGAGAGAGTACAATGCTGGAGAAAATTTGGTTACTGCAAAAATTTCTTTTATTAGGACAACTTGTTGGCAGAAAACACCCCAAAAAATCAGTTGTGCCGGCAGAAAAGTTTCTGTTGGGTTTTAAGACTGGTATTTACGGTAATAGGGTGGACATAAAAGTGGCAATTGGTTAAGTGGAGATCAGTTTGACTTAGCTAAAGTGGTCATGACTATGATGGTAGTGATTTTCAACATGACGAGTAGATGCGAGGGTTAGTTTACTTTTCCATAGAGGTTGTAAGATGTTCCACATAATAACCTTAACCACTGACTATAAGTCTTAACCTCGCCCGTATCTCGGCGATGGCTGAGCAACTCAGCATTTAGTATCCATGTGTAATCTTCGGAAGCAAGTCGGTTTAACCCTAATATCTGAGCTCAGGAAACTTCCAGAAAAAAAAGTAAAAATTTCAAGACGCTTCCTCTCTTCGATGTCTCCAGATCAACCAACCTTGAGATGCAGTGAAACAGACAGTGCAGCTGTTTTTGCTATGCTTTTATCTGACGTCTATCGTGACCACAACATCGGTTTCTTCGTCGGGCGGTGAACAACGCCCCTTTGGGACAGCGAAAAATACGCTGGGACGGAGGTGACTCCGATTCTACGCGGAAGGCAACGCCCTTTTTTGACGTTGCCGAGAAAACTACGAATTTTAGCCGGTCATCTATAATGTAGACTTTAAAAGCCGTTTGGTATATGGCAGTGGTTCCGCCCTTTTTTTCCGTCATTACTTAACGCTAATAGTAAAATGGCCACCTCTATGCAGAATAATAAAAAAAGGTAAAGTAGGTTCGCAGCAATGCCTTGAGTGTTATTTTGTTAACGTGATTGAATAGATTGAGTAAGTTGAACAATGGGTGGTGCTAGACGTTGATTAATTCAAGTGACTACAAATGAGCGCCAGCTCTCTTCCGGGCGGCGCCTTAGCTGTAAAAAAAATACAGCGGACAGGTCTCAAAAGGGACACCTGAAGTCACCGCAATGACAAAGTAGTGCAGGTGCTGAAAGCAGCCTCCACGTCTTTTGTAATGCGCCCCGCACTTGGAGGGACATTAATTCAGCGTAATCTGCCCGAACATTTTTACTTCTTACTCGTGTTGGGACACAAGTTTTACTCGAAATGGTTAATGCGTCCATCTTTCACTGTTTTGATCCGACACGCTATCCTCTTGGATTTACTCGAAGTTATACATCCTATACTACCCCAATAAGCATATATAAGAGTAAAAATGAATAAGCATTCCTATAGCGCCGAAGCCGAAGTGCTAGAGCAACCAATTCGCGCTTTGTCTGACTACGTTAAATCGCCCGTCGTTTTTTGAACCGGGAGTGAAAGAGACGCCGTGATTTTTTTGTTTATTTGCTCGCTTGCTCGCTGCTTGCTTGCTTGCTTGCTTGCAGTATATACTTCATAAACGTTCAAGTTATTTAAAGCCTCAACAACCAAGCTTAGTGTTCCCTCCCAATTATGTTTAGAGAATTAATGGACAAAGATGTAGAAAACGTAAATCCCTTCCTCATCGCTACGACTCGTCTCCCCCTTTCTCCGTGGTCTACGAAAGCACCCTAGCATCACGAACACGCTAAGTTCGTTTCTTTTTAAGGTTTCATTTTGATTGTTTATGGGGTTTTAACTTCCCCAAAGCGACTTAGGCTATCAGGGACGCCGTAGTGAAGGGCGCCGGAAATTTCGACCACCTGGGGTTCTTCAACGTGCACTGACATCGCACAGTACACGCGCCTCTAGAATTTCGCCTCCATCGATATTCGACCGTCGCGGCCTGGATCGAACCCGCGTCTTTCGGGTCAGCAACCGAGTGCCATAACCACCGAGCCACCGCGGCGGTCTAAAGAGAGTACACATTAATCTCGTAAGGTGGTATAAAGTCAATAAAAAATGCGATTACGAGTGAACGGCGCATAGCCCCTGAAAACTTGAATTATGTGCGCAAATAGTGGGCCATTAGTGTCTACGCATGATAAGCTGCATATACGTACCTAGCCTTGCAAAGCCTTTTGGAATCCATCGGCTGGCGCATACATTTTGAGGTCGATAACCACGTGCCCGAGAAATCTTGGACGCTATCGTTCCATTCTTCGCTTTCTCTTTTATCGACCGTGCATATAAATGTACAGCGTTCGAGTAAGCACGTTTATAAGAGATAACTGAATTATGATTGCCGCATCCTTGAGCAAGCTTCTTTTGTTGGTCTTGTCCTAGGAGATCCGCTTTACTTTGCATCCTCGCTGCAAAAAAAAAAAAAGCAAAAAGAAAAACGAATAATCGAAACACGTAAGGAAGTAAATAGATAACAAGAGTCACCGAGGAGAACTGTTGTAGGGAAAGGTTACAAAGGGAAGAGGACAGTGATAAGACTAGCGAGAGGCGGATTGGCCGCCCGCGGCCGAATCGTTGCAGGGCACGCACGCTCGAAGAATGGGGATCCGCGGGAAAATGGGTTGCGGCGAGTGCAGCCTTGCTTTTAGGACGGGGAGAAAGGAACGAGGGAAGTAGGGAAGACGGGAGGCCATCGAACAGGCTGCCATGCCGAACGACGTGCTGCAGCGGTCGAACGATACGGGGGGGGGGGGCTTTTCGCCTGGATTCAAAAGAAAACCTATAGAAAAAGTTTAGGCGTAGGGAAAAAGAGGGAAACCTTGCACTCCCAGTGCACGCTTGGGTGCGGATACCCTCCCGAAGCGACTCTGACCAGATGGTTGCATTGAAGGTGCAGTGAAAGGCGTTACGAGACATGGCAACGGCTTTGGCAAGTTGGCGGGACGTGGTGGTTTGTGTCTGGATGAGACACGAAGCGCACGTCTCGCTGTCGTAACGTCTGGAAAGTTTTCGTCGTACTTGGCAACGACTGCTGTCGGGAACGTAAAAGTTGTGTCCGTAAAGGCAAATGCTGGTTTTTGTGGGATGTGAATGCGTCATGTCTCTGGACAAAGTTGGTTACGTCTTTAGAACAGAAAAAAAAAGTTTGTCGTAGTAGCATCCTCCTTTTTCGACATAGAAACTTTTATCATGTTTCTTTTCATGCGAAAAGAAAATGAGGCTAATTGTTTTAGGCAATGCCTGCAAATATATCGAAATGTCATGAAGTGTTTCGACTATTCTAAGTAGGCCGATAAAAATAATTCGGGTATTTTAGAATATAGACGGAAAATTTTGTTTTATTTCTGCGAGATGCATTATCTAACGGAGCGTAAAAAAAACCCAGGGCAATAAGGTAACAGTATGCAGCACAATGAAAGCATCGCTGAAACATAGCCACTAATAGAGAAACTGTAACAAGAAGCTTTTGTCTTGCAATAGATATAGTTGGCCCGATCATGACGATGTTTCATCGATATGTAGGTGAAGAAAGGTAGAAAGTTTGCAACTTTGTCTTGAAAATCCGAATATCATGTTGCGAAAATTTTCTCGAAATTTTGACAAAGCAATTTGGAGCGAAGCTGCTTGTTTTGCGAAGGAGGGAGTAGTTGGTGCTTGGGGTGACGACATGCTGCCCGAATTTTCTTCTTTTAAAACAGTAAAGAGGGGAGCTAAAGTTCCAGATCTGAGACTTCATTTCTAAGTAAGTACGTATGTAGAATTTGATCTCTCAAAGTGGACGAAAATTATTGTTAGGAAGGGAAGTGGCGCTGTAACCGCCTGATTTTTTGGTGGACACCTGAACCGCGCGGTAAGGGAAGGGAGGAAGGTGTGAGTGAAAGAAAAAAGAGAGAAAGAGGTGCCGTAGTGGAGGTCTCCGGAATAATTTCGACCACCTGGGGATCTTTACCGTGCACTGACATCGCACAGCCCACGAACGCATTTGCGTTTCGCCTCCGTGGAACGTGGCCACTGCGGCCAGGTTCCAATCCGGGTTCTCTGGCTCATCGCTAAGCCCGCGTGCATTTTTGCACTTCGCCTAGACCAAAATGCGGTCCACCGTTATGGCTGTAATTCAATCTCGCGAATTCGGGATCAGCCGCCTGAATGTCAGAGACTGAGCCACAGCGGTGTGTCGACCGTAAATCGTCTCGACTGGAATAGACCTCACAGATGGCACCGGGGATAATGGTTTTTAAAATTAGGACACGCGGGTTTTAGGACTGGCGTTTGTCGCATATCAACGGAGAGGACTTCGCAGCGGGTTATTAGGGGAGGACACATGCCATTAGCGTCATGTTTCTGGACCAGTACCCTACAACACACTGGCCATGAACGCTTCCAGTCAGCCCGGAGGAGAAAGCTGCCACACGAGAAAGTTCTAACTGTTAATGTATTGCCAGTGTACCCTGTTTGGAAACAGAGCTTGTACAATTTCAGGAATGTAAACAGAATGGCATTGCTCTTCGAAGACAAAATAAATTTACCGGCTGTTTGCAGCAATAAAGTTGCTGTAGCCTTCAAGGGTGGAGGACAAGACAGTATTTTTTCCTTAAAATACAGGAACAAAGATTAGAGGCTACTACTTCGAAAAAAAAACGGTTAGACAGTTCCTGTCAAAAGGCTGATTTCGATGCTTCATATTGGCCAAGAAATAGTGCGTAATTAAAAGGTACAAGTCGGATGCTTAGGTGTAGAGTAAGAAAATATGATTAAAAAATGTAATGCGCTGACCTGAAGGCGATTCTGAGAAGGCTTCATTTAAGAGTCTCGTCTTAATATGACGTGTCACGGACGTCACACTATGTATTTCCCTCCATTCGCGTTTCTTAACGCCTTAGAACTGCTCAAGGCATGCGCGGAATAATTCTGATTTGCAAGGTTATTAAATAATGGCTGGCTGCAAAGAACCCAGTTTTTGGCCGTTATAAAAATGGTCTTTAGACAATCTATGGGCTTCTAGAGACCCTATTGCCTTCCTGTAGATATTTATTTTGTCCATTCATAGTCTATAAAATAAACTCGATTATAAGTCTATGGCCATAACGCTGTAGATTGTCCATAGACTGTATATGGCTATTGTATTGCCTATAGACTGTTCTCTAGGATTTGTCTATAGAGAGTCTAAATAATTTATAGACAGAAGTCTATGGAGAGTCCATAGACTATCTAAAAAATTTTGTAAGGAGGTGACCAGAAAACAAAACAGCATGCGAGATTCGACAGGACCAAACATGTATTCCAGCTGTAAAACGAAACCCTCTTGTGCACCAATAACGGTTACAAACAAGTTGCAGTGTATCGTCTCCTACGATATATGGTATCTCCTGCAGGTTGCCTTTACAGGCGTGTAATGTGCGACGGCCCTGGCTTGCACATTCTCGGCGTCTGCCTGCTACCTTCCCATTAAGTCCCTCATGGCTTTCTGTCACGCGGGCAACACTGTCTCCTGGCGGCAGGAGTCTTTGATTGGGACATATTATAGACGGGTAATGGGTGACGGCTCTGGCTTGCACATTCTGGGCGTCCGCCCACTACCTTCCCTTTAAGTCCCTCGTGGATCGCTCTCACGCGGACAGCACTCTCTCCTGCCGGCAGGAGTCTTTGACTGGGACATACTGCTGTATTGCGATATGTCCTCTGCCAGGCTTCTAGCCAGTAGAAACGCCCCAAGTTCCAGGGAGCCCACTGGATAGCCTACTGAGCTGTGTTCATCCTTCTTTTCATCTTTCTTCTTACCTTCTTTGGCCTTGTTCCGTTCCGCTGGAAAGCTATGCACTGAAACCTAAGACCGAAGCTCTTTCCCTTTCTCCACGAAATGACCACGACAAATCTGCTCGTCCAGCCGAAAGCGGTCATTCCCGCCAGACTCGCAATAATGGCGGCTGTCACAGGAAGCCAAGACGGATATGAAAAGAACCGGAAAGCCAACTGCGATTAAGTTGTCCGTACCGTTCTTGCCTCGTAGTTTAAGTCTACGGGTGTCGGATCCGTGCTCTTTTCTTATGTTGGAACCACGAACCACGCAGACCGAAATTTTAAGACAGTGTCCCTACGAGGCTACTACGGCGTCACATCAAACAAGAGCGGCTGTGTTGTTGGCTGCGTCGGACGGCCGGATTCTTGTCTTGCTCGAATAGAACAAAGAGAAGACAGAAGCGAACTAAACAGCCGGTAGTAACAATAAAGAGGTATATACCAGGCAGACATGAAAAGAGGAGTCAAGGGAAAGCGGTCTGTACTGAGGCTTACGGAAGAGAGCTGCGTGAAATAAAAAGGAGATATTGGGAGGAAGTAAAGAGTCGGGAAACCGCAGCCAGAAAATCAAGCTCTGAGACCGTTCTATTATAACCGCGGAGACGAGGAGTTGGAAATAAAACGCAAGAATGACAAGTCTGGTGGCACGGTTCGGATGGACCTCGAACAAGTAGAAGCTCTCTCAACACCCCCTCGTTCCCATTCTCGTTTGGCTTTGAGGATCGGCGAAGCGATGATCAAATTTGCCGCACCGGTTGTAGAATGAACGCCGTCCGTCTTTCACTCAGTCAAGGCAGGATGACGTCTTTATTGAATGGAAAGCGATTCTTCCCTCTCCTCCTCAACCCCCCTTCTTCCCCCTTTCTTTATATTCTATGGCGTGTGGAACCGTCATCGCTTTTCTCGTTTCTATCTTCGGCCCCTTTTATGTTTGTCTTGATCTTTCTATAGTCGCTTTGTTTTCACCGGCTTATTTACTTAGCGCCCCGTCAGGCTCGATATCTTCGTCTCTTTCTTTTTTTGTTGTTTAATTTTCTGCTCTGTGGACTTCTGATTCAGGGCCTATCACATATGCGGTACTTGCACGGTTCGTTTCGCATTGTCTGCACTGAATTCGCGAATGATGGAATGGTGTTCGTGCAAAGACAACGTGCCCTGACGCACACAAAGGCCCGTATTGTGAGGAACAGGGTCTGACTGCGGATCCTGAGAGTGCTTTTGATGCACATGGTCTTCAATTATAAACGAAGAGCCGGGCTGTAGCAGTGCCTCCTAGAAAGGAAAGAGCTCTGCACTCCTCTTGTGACGTCACGCACCCTGCCCGGTTAACCATACCGCGGCATGAATTTAGACCACGAAGCTAAAGAGCAGAATGGACGCCAAGATAAGAAGCGACGGCCGCCATTATCTTGGCAGCCGTTGTTTCTTGACTTTTGTGTTCTAAATTCATGAAGTGGTACATTAAACCAGGAAGGTGCTTGACGTCACTGAAAGAGTGCAGCGGTCTTTTCTTTCTATGAGGAACTGGCTGTACGCGCAGCACTGAAGTTTCTTGCTTTCAGAAATAAAGCTGTATAGCAACAGCGAAAACTTATGCGCACTTGTGATTACTTTTCTTTTAGTGCTACTGAAAATTGTTAGCACGATGTTTGAGACTAACTTCTAACAAATCTCTAAGGTACCCAAGGAAACTGCATTGAGCGGAGCCATTGCTTTTATTCCGAATAGTCGTGGTAGTAGTGGGTGGTTTACTACATAAATACCAAATGGAAGTAAAAGATTTTGCCGTCCGGGCCATTTCTACCTATATTTAGGCGGAAGCCTTTAATGCCTCTTCGTTGTAAGCAGGAGCTGTCGACAAGAAATGTCACGCTTTTCAGTTGGTCGAAACGGTCGTAACGTCACAGTGCGCGAATTTCAAACGGGGCCAATTGTACTTTGGCTACTAACCATACAACCAATTAAAGGGATCGTATAGTGATGCTCCAAGTAAGTTTGAGTTTAGTTAATTGCTTACTTCAATTATTAGTCCAATTAACCTTTCTAGTCAGACCAGATAAATAAATAAAACCGAGTAAGAAATTGGCCGAGCTTGGGAATCGAACCCCGGTCTCCGGAGTGCGATTCGAGCACGCTACCACTCGGCCATGCCAGCTCGATGGTTTGGAATGAACAAAGGTGCGTCTAGTGAATACGGTGTCTTCGTTCACTCCCATCTTCCTCCCTTCCCGTTACGGCGAGGTTCAGGAGTGCACCGAGATATGCGAGACAGATACATTTCCTTTCCTCAAAAACCAATTTACTGACGAGCAAGGCGTATTTGTCCGCGTTTCAGATTGGTCCAAATTGTCGTGATGTCACCACGCGCGAATTTTGACGGGTGTCCACCGAAATATGTGAGACAGTTACTGCGCAACTTTCTTTCGTCAAATACAATTTTCGACTAGTGTCTACTGAAATATGCGAGACAGTTAATGCGTAATTTCCTTTCCTCAAATACAATTTTCATTTTCTTCACTACGGCCCCTCTTTCTTCTTTCACTACACTTTTTCCCTTCCTGTACAGTGCGGCTCAGGTGTCACCGAGACGACAGAGAATTACTGCTCCATTTACTTTCCTTAAAAAGCGTTGCGTTCAAAGGGCAAGGCGTCGCGCCGAATGGGTGGTGGCGTTCAATGGACTCAGTGGCAGCGCTACAACACGCTGTCGCGTTCCACTCCTAAAGGCGAAGCTTAAGCGTCATTAATTGGCAGTTAATTAATGCACCAACAAAATGTGAAGTGAACAATCGCGTAGCAGAATGCAGCACTCATGCTTTCGCCTTTCAGCACTTTAGCCGCTAAAGTTCCTCGTAATTTTAAGTAACAGACTTGAGGCCGGCGGACATAAATGGTACAGGGAGAGGATAGCAAGAACTACAGAGAAGCGATAGCGAGAAAAGAGAGCTCCGTACAAAATTTATCAACTAAAAAAGAAATTGGCGCCGCTCGCTGGCGAGTGTCCAGGCCCGGTCCGCAATATAACTGCGCGCGAGCGGCCAACGCATATATTTACAAAAACAACACAAAAACACTGTACATACAGAGCAGCGCGTGCGTAGCGTCCTGTCGCTAATTAATCGCGCGCTGGGCACACTGCACAAGAGGCCGGGGTGGGGTGCCCTGGCGCACTACCTGGCGATGAGCTTGCGGGACGTCAAGAACACAGGCTAAATTTATGCACAGAGAACTGTAATATGCCTGGTATACAACTTTAATATGAAGGATGATCATTCATTTTTGTTAATACGGGCAGCATACTTAGAGGTTTTACATTGTTTTTCTACTATGTCGTTATCGTTGTTGCTTTAATGGATATTTATTAATAAAAATAAAAATGGAAGGAAAATATGTTGCTAGCCGCGCGGCAACCTGATGCACCTGAGCCATCGAAACCTGAAGCACCTGAGCTGCGACTAGCGGGAATATAAGGACACAGAGAGGGAAGGAAAAAGGGGGGGGGGGGGGGGAGGGCGATAGTAAGAAAGGATAGGAATAGTCAGTGATGTTTTAATTTCTCTGTCTAGCCTTTTTGCGGCAAGGCGGCGTTGAAATAAACCTTGGTTCTGTTGGGTCCCTGTGTTTAGACTTCAGCGCAAAAAAATATTGCTTTACGGTAAGAAAACTATGCGTTTGTTCAGCAAAACCCTGCAGAGACATTCTGTGACCTAGCCTAGTCTTTACTTTGAAGCATACTCTTGCGCGATTTGTTTACAGGTGACAAAAGAGCTTGAGCCTAACGGATCAGCGCGAATATTCCCAGCTTCTTCGTCTCTTGTTCAATTTTTCTTCCGTCGGCACCCATAGAAAGAGCCTGACATGTCCCCTGGCCACCGAAGCCGTCCGGGTGAATCGGCTAGAGTCTCAAAAGTGCAAGTGTTTCATCCGAGCAACACGCACGACTTAGTTGTTGCTAGAGCGGTAACTTTGTGCAGATCGACAAGATACCATTAAGTTCAAACCAGTGCATGATACGAGAAATTACAATAAACAGGCCTGTATATTGATACAGTAGCCTCTCACACAAATCACACTTGAAAGCGCGCGTCCACCACCATACCACGTCGACTAGCACGTGGCAAACATTTTTGCGTCGGCGGTCGCAGAGCTGCTTTGAACGGTCGTGGGAGGCCAGACTTTGGATTCCAGCGAGCTTACGGGCTTCTGTAGCAAAGCAAAATGTACTCGCAATAGCAGGCTCGGTGTGAAAACGCCAGATGGTGCCGAGAGAGTTCGGCGGCAGACGGTCGTAAGGGTGGAAAAATGGGCCATAACCAGTTTAATGTTTCGCAGTGGTGCAGGCGCATGCAATGCAAATAAGAATTTCGTGAAAGGTCTTATGATGAAAACCGACGTACTGTCGGCACCAAAGATCCCTTGGGCGCGCAGCCGCTGGCTCAAATGCATCGCTACGTCACCAGCGTCACTTAGTGTGCGAGAATTGCGCGTTAATTTCGGTTACCGAGCGTGTTCGTTTGAGATTGTCTGCTCTGCGTCGATTGGGCCGTGAAGATGAGTCGACAATTAAGCCGGTGCGCATCACTTCTTACGCTACCACTCTGATGAAACATCGACAACCTTCACTTTAATTCGAAAGCATTACTTTGCTATGTCGACGATTTCGTGTCCGCAAAACATGTCGGCAGAGATTTCCCCGTTCGTGTGAGAATTAAGCGAAAAAGAAAGATTGTGTGTGATATGCAATAATGGGAGGATGATGCACGTCAAAATTTGGTTGATGTGGAGTAGTAATTAGAAGGAAAAATGTCACTTAGATGTCAAAATAGTATCGGATGTGGATATAGTGCGAGGACATGAAAACAGTACTAGACGACAAAATTGCGGGGGAAAACGCTACCACGTGACATAGGATGATAAAATATCGTTGTACAACAAATTTGATTGATCTCGAGAAGTTAATTAATTAGATTCCAAAAGGCGAATTAGGCGTCAAAATAGCCTGTACGTGTATATAGTGCGAGCGCGTGAAAATAACGGTGCACGTGAAAACTGGAAGAGGTAAAAATAGAGGCAAACAGTCAAAAGAGAGTAAAAGGGGCAGAAACAAAGGCAAACAGCGTAAAGTGAAGTAAAGAGAGGCAACGAGTGTAAAGGAGGCATCAATTCCTTCTCATTCAACCAATGCAGGTCGCCGCAGTGATCTGTAACTGTTTTTTGTTTTGTTTTACCAGCATTTTTGTAGCGCAGATTCTCAAGGCAGCAAGCAGAATGATGGCCCCTAACAACTGGGAAGACAGGCTTATAAATGTTGGAACGAAATAGTTGTGCGCCAAGAACGACGGCGATATTCTTGTTCTGTCACGGCGTTATTACGTTCAGACTTCTACAGAGTGGGGCTTTTACGAGCGACAACGTGTTCATCGCGATCATGACACTATATTTGAGCCGAGCAGCCACACCGACTCTGCTGGCGTCAACGTGGGAGTTTGGAGAGAGCTGAACAGAAGTGGCGCAATATTTGGTCCCAACGTCTCAAGAAACTTCAGCCGGGAAAAAGCGGAGTTGCAGTCAGGCGTCCACTTGAAAGGTTGTCTGTCACTAAATTCATGAAAACGGGTAGGGCAAGTAAACAAACTTTAGAACAAAGCGCCGAAACTAATAACAACGTGTCAGGAAGCTCCTACGCTCTTTCAGGGGTTTCGGCTCTTTGAGAAATTTGACAGCTTTAATCTTCTTCAGGCCGAATCTGAAGCCATCATTGTGAAGCCAAGTCAAGTCAACTTTATTCCAGACATGTAAAGAAAATCATATGGCCGAGGAGGCGGGAAAAAAAGCCGCAATATTGCGGCTTGACAACATTCCCTTCCCCTAAACTACATCGGCGGCAGGGAAAATGAAAGCATATAAAGCATACATACAAACGTACAAAGCACTTAGTTCACAATTTGAACATAACAAAAAAGAAATCGAAAAAATAAGGATGTATGGTTTATCCGCAACCGGAAAAGCAATCGACATAATATATCTCCTTGTGTCTTTATCTCCCAAATTCCCCTCCCTACGCAGAGTAGCATGCCAGCGATTTTTAAACGCCGGCTAAATTCTCTGCTATTCATTAAAGAGTCTCTCTCTCTCTCTCTCTCTCTCTAGCAAATATTATAAAAATAAAGTTTTCATCTGTTGGTTCGAAGGTAAACGAACGAAAGAGCTGGTTAGGCGAAATTCATTAAGCAAAGTAGGTAAGGCGTAATTTAGTGTCTGAAATCCGTAATTAGTGCGAGGACGTGGAACATACCAAACTTCATGATGGCGAGTTAGATGGGAGTGCGTATTTTCGCGTAAATTGATAGTTTCTTCTAAGAACGGCATTCGACGTTCGGACAAGGATTTGTAGAGTTGGAGGAGGCGAAAATCATAAACCGAGGAAACTTTAATTATATTATATTTTGAGTATAAAGGCCCAGAAGACGAAAAAGAAGGCACATTTGCTATTGCTTTCAGCGCGGTTTTTAATACCGTTAACAGCTTGTTTCTATTGGTGGCTGTAGTGCTGCCCCAGATTAAGTTACAATATCTTATATTGGATTCGAACAGTGCGATATACAAAAGAAGCTTGGTTCTCTCATCAGGTAGCATATATTGCAGTTTTCTAAGAATTCCGACTGTACAAGACAACATGGTCTGTAGATGCTCAATATGAGCATCCCACAGCATGTATTCATTAAATTAAACACCCAGGGATTTGACTACCTTAGCTATTTCTATGTCATTCACCCCCAATCTCAGAGGATTTTCTACGTTATAATTCATATTTTTGGCTCTGAAAAATACAGCTTTTGTTTTACTTGAGTTAACTAAGAAAATTTTTGATAGACCACAGATGCAGTTTATCCAAGACTTCATTTCCTTTTGCCACTAAGCCATTTACGTCTGTCAACGAGATGTCAAGTAAAACAGCTTGGAGTCCACCAATGCAGCACTTCTTAGAGTTCTGCAGGAGCCCTGCTCTTTCAAGGCCGTCAAGGACCGCGAATAAACGGCTGTTATGTTCGGCGAAGGTACATACAAAAATTAAATTACTTCAGTCCCTGGAAAAGCGCGTCTATAAATCTTTAAAAAAAACCATGGCATCACGTTTAGTTCATACAGTCCGCCCTTATATAAATTGTCTATAGACATCTATTATAGACAGTCTATAATCTTCATATAGACTCTATTGCGTGCCTATAGACATCTATTATAGATAGTCTATAATCTTCATATAGACTCTATTGCGTGCCTATAGAGATTTATTTTTGTCTGTTCATAGCCTATAGACTGTCTATAGACGTCTACTAAATATGCATGGCCACAACTCTCTAGATTATCTCTGGAATGTCTATAGCATTTGTATTGCCTATAGACTGTTCTCAAGGATTTGTCTATAGAGCCTAGAGACTTTATAGACAGAAGTATATGGACGGTCTACAGACTGTCGAAAAAAATTTTTGGGAGGGCGTCACGGGTTAAACGCTGTCTTCTCTTAGTGTTTCGGGTCCGTAAGGATCCGCCAACAGCCGGCCCGTAAGCCAACAGAGGTGGAGCTGAAAGCTGATTGGAGGCATTCGATGGCATCATCAACGCTCGAAGGCGGGTAAACATCCATCTTCGTGACAGTGTCGAGGCGGCGGTAATACACGCAATTTGCCATCTTTTTTTTAACAAGGATCACTGCAGCGGCCCGCAGATTTGCATTTATTTATTTATTTTGTTTATTTATAGATACTGCGATCTAGTACAGATCATAGCAGGGTGGGAAAAAACAAAATACAAGCATAAAACCACACTCAAATTCATAACATTTGCCGGCACTTTTTAAACATCCGTGAGAATAATGATTAACAGTCTCGCTATTAAGTTTGTTCCAATCAGTAATTGTCATCGGAAAAAAAAAGAATGTTTCAAGCAGTTATTTGGCGCGTTCAGAGGGGTTATTGTTAGTGCATGGGTTTGTCTCGTGTTATAACCTTAGGAGTAAGAAAAATAATTAGAAGTATTAACTTTATAATGACCTTTTATAAGCTGGAAGAAAAACTTTAATCGACAAACACGATTGCGCTCAACGACTAGGGGCAACCCACTTCGCCTCACGGTCTCACTTACAGATGCATGGCCATATGAGACTCAATACAGACTCAATATAGACAGTTTGCAGCACGTCATGGACTCGTTCATTCATTACCTCGCGTTCTGACGGTAAGAAACGATGCACATTCAGTTGAATGGGTTGGGCAGATCCTGTATTAATCATGTGATGAACTAGGGCAACGGGAATCGATGGTGGGTGGTCTCTGGTGAAGTTAGACTTACGCGTAATTCGAAAGGACTTCCACTGAAATTCGGTGCAGCTAAAATTTTTGGTTCTAGTTCGCGGCGTGTGCTTGGGCGAGACAGACTGTTACTGGCCGCAGCGAATGACGAAAAAATGACCTTCAGAAAGGCCACCGTGGTATTGCAGTCTTTGGGTGCTTTTGCACATGAGTATATATAGTTTTTTTTTATTATCACAGCATAGTGTCATATGTTTTATTAGCGACCTGTATGTTCGTAAGGTTTGACAATTCCTAGCCGCAAAAGCTCTCAGATTTAGTTTATAACCCGAAAAGTGTATAAATAAATAAATAAATAAATAAATAAATAAAGTTCCCAGGCCACAGGGTCTGCTTTTGAGCAATATAGTCAGGCAGTTGCGGCACCCTTGAAGCTCTAAATATCTGTAAAGGGAAGAAGCATCGTTCTAACTTCTGAGAACCTTGATAGCTTTATCGGCATCAGAAGTCCCAGGATATACTGTTCAAAAGTAAAACCCGTTGCCTGGGAACTTTTGACTGACCCTGTACCTGAGATGCCTTTCAGGCATCTGGTTTTCACCACACCACTTCTTCCATTCTAACATTTTTGTTTTTGTTTGTTTGTGTTCTTTTGTTTGTTTTGTTAGTAAAAGACTATCTTTGCCAACCACGCAATATCTTTTTACAGTATACGAGAAGGAACCGCCGTGTACTGTGCGGTGTCAGTGCAGGCTGAAGAAGCCCAGGCGGTCGAAATTTCCGGAGCCCTCCACTACGGCGTCCCTCATAGCTTGAGTCCCTCCCTCCCATTGCCACATCTTCGGCACTCATTCCTCTTTTCTCCAAGTCTCGTCAGCGCCCCTCCATTTCGACGCCAAGAATAGGCCGGCCGTTAACGCCTTAAGAAGCCGTCAGCTGCAGTGAACTAACGTAATCAAGAGGAACTGACAATCAATGCTTTCTGAAGCCACTTAGGACGATGTGTCAACGCTGCTGAATAATGAAAAAAAGGTGACGAGTACGATGAAAACTGACGTCGAGAAAAACTTACTTCATTTCCAAACCCTTCTACTTCGACTGCCGCAAAATGAAGCAACTGACAGCCGCTACAATATCTTCTCGCGATTACGATTGCGATGCCGCTTCTGCATAGAACTGTCTGTGCCACAAGTTCCACTCTTCCCCCCCCCCCCCCCCCCCCCCAGCGCCCCTTCTTCTTTTTTGTACATTCGAGAACGGAAGACGAGGGACTTTCTAATTCTTCATTCAAACTGATATGTAGGCGTGCCCATTACGTCATTTCGCAACGAAAAAAGAATCGAGACTGACTGCATGTGCTATTAGCATGAAAAAGATAAATAGGATTGCGTGGGCCACGAGTTCGTTGGCAGCCACGACCTTTTTGGGCTTGCAATTTCGTACTTATTTTAGCTGCTACCGTTTGGGCTAGGTCCTTACTTAATTTAGCTGCTTCCGTTACAGCATGCGCTCATTGTAATCAACGTTGCGTAATGGCATAACGTGCAGATTTAAGCGGTACCGGGGAGAACGTGAGGGGAGTTTTACCAAGAAATGTTTGCCTTTCTTTAGGTAACGAAGAAAAATCCGAGTTAAGCGGCTTCGTTCGAAGGACGCTTGCTGGGTAGTCTCCTATGACCGCTATTTCAAACCCCGCTTTTTCTGTTACTGCTGCTCTAAAGATTACCGGATTTTCCAATAGAATACTGCACTGGTTTAATACATTCTTGAATGTGCTGTATAGGTCCTCTTTTTGTGTGGTATTTGAATTTCTCAAGGAGGGCGCAACATGTAACATATGACACAAAAACTGCCCTAAATTTTTTACTTCACCAAATATTATGACCTTGAATAAAATTAACTTCAAAGGCCGACCTGCCGATATTTTCCGAATACCATCACGATTACCTAGGCTCTATATTTATTTATTTATTTATTTATTTCATAAATACTGCCGACTGCCCTTTAGCGGTCAAGGCAGGAGTGCACAAAGAAAAAAAAAGAACAAATTACAAAGTAGTAACAACCAAATAACAGCAACAAAGGGCGATTACAGTACGAGAACAAAATTCAATAAGACCAACGGGAAGCAAAAAAGTACAGGCAAATCATCCGACGTCAAACAGACTAAGTGAACAAAATAAAAACAAGGAAATCGAAATACACTGTGTACAAGACGCGCTACTGCGATACATGAGCCGAAACAGCAGACAAGAAAGATTCTGAAGATGCCAGGTTGGTGATATCGCTTGGCAGTCGGTTCCATTCGGAAATGGTGCGTGGAAAGAAGGAACAAGAATATGCTTTTGTTCGGCATCGTGGCATCAAGATAGTCCGTTCGTGTTTGTTACGGGTGGGGCGTGTTGTGTTGTATTGCATGTAACTCTGAAAATTCAGTTTTGTTTTATTATGTATGATATTGAACAACATTTTTAGTCGGTGCTGCTTTCGACGGGATTCAAGCGTGGGAAGCCCAGATCTGTTGAGCAAATCAGATACCTTCGCTGATTAGCAAGTCGCAACCGGTCCCCATGGATACACTGTGCAGAGCGGCTGTAAAAGCTAAATGAAAGCTGTCTGTTTTTGACCCGCTAAGTGTATAGGTTTTAAGCTGCGCTTCTGAAGTTGTGTTCCCAAAAGATGCTGTTGCAAGCATGCTTAAAACTGAGACCCCTGTCACAGTGATAGCTGTGCAAATGCGTCATTGCGTCAGGGAGCCTAATAGCCTATCACATTTTCTATTTGACAAGTTTGTTACTAGCTTTGTTGCTTAATACTTGACAAGATACTAATAGGCTAGCAGTTCTGTTAGAATTTTCACTGAGATTGTGATCTGATGACTGCAGGATAACCCGCTGCCGTGCGGTTTTACTGCAATGCTTGCTTCATCTGTTCCAAACATGCGAAATCTAACTGCAGCTGTAACTGCCCTTACTAATATGTTTAATGTCACAATGGTATTATGAAATGGCTCGCTTAATGCAGGCTTTTTCAGCCAACCTGGCTTCTTGGCAGAAAACGCACGCTTTAGTTTCTGCGTTTTACGCTTTGAGAAGTGCAACCGTTCAATCAAGATGTATAACTGATGAAATGCTGAGAAGCTTTGCAGGAAAGAAAAAAGAACGTATAAGTAGTCCTGCTTATAGGGACGATTGCCTCAGCTGTCTTTATTAAAAAAAGCTTAGAGAATTTTGTTAGCATAGTACAAACGAATTCAGTATTCTTCAGAAATTGCTACTCTAGGATATACAGGTTCTTTCAACTCAGACATTACAGTTTTTTAAAATAGGTTTTCTGAGCCAGAAGAGCACTTTTTTCTACATACCATTGTCAGGGCTGTGGTACATCAGAACACAACTAAGGCGTGCCAACTACCAGGCTGGTAAACTAATATTGAATAGGTAATTTTAAACTATTAAAGTTAGACTACTTAATTATTGAGACGCATGTAGCCCACCGTAAGCAATATCCATATCAGTTTTTAGAATTTGGAAAACGCGGTTACCCTCGGCGCTGTGGCCCAACAAATTTCGGTTATTTCGACGTGTTACGTGCACTGGAGAGGTTAATTTGCCGGCAAGTTTCTCGAAAGCGCATATATTCTTGCGGGATGTAGCCAAAATTTGTTGAACCACAGCGCCGAGGGCATCCGCGTTTTCGTAATTCTAAAAACTGATATGGATAGTACTTAAGGCGGGCAACAACACGCCTCACAGTAGTTAAGGAGCCTAGCAGTAATAGCTGGAAAGTTGACTCTTCAAAGTTAGTTAAGCAGCCTTCTAGTTAGCACGTCTTAGCTCTATTCTGATGCACTACACCACTGACGCTATACCTTCAGCTTGGCGCATGATAGCCTAAGATGCTTATGCGCCAGTAAACCCTCCCCCCTCTCCACACACACACTACGCCACTGACCGTTCTATGCCGACAGATGTGCTGCTCTAACTCAAAAAGCTTATTTTTAAAAATCGCGCAAAGTCTTAGCTGAATCACCCTGTATATCTGGCTTGCACTGTACGGTTCCCTTTCGGGGACCGCGCAACGAAGTGAATTTATTACTCCACCGCAGTCATGGGGGCGCCAAGAATCGGAAAGCGGGAAAATTATGCGCGGTGTTGACTGAAGGCGGCGAAGCCTTTATTGCCGCCTCGTGCTGCGCGCGGAGAGGAATTACGAGCGCTTGTGGCAATCGATGCACGCCAACCCCCCGGCGCCTGCCGCGATTACTGCGGAATGAAAGTTGTTGCCAGCGAGCTCTGGCCAGAACCCATTTGCATAATGCGAGGATGAAGGCTAGAGCTGAGCACAACGTCGACTGCAGTTGTGAAAGCTTCCCACTGGACATGACGATGCTTCGCCCTTTAGTGTACTTCTTTTTTTTTGTTTAAATATGTAAATTCTTATACTTCTATTTCATTCGTTTAAATTATGACGGAATGTGTAGTTGTTTCACGCTCCCTCGGGCGTTTCTGCGCTTACGACATCGCCTAAACATAGCTTTTAGATGCATGCAGGGAAAGGATTTGAATAGCTTTGCTAACATATATTTTCAGTAGGGGGGGGGGGGGGGGGTGCTGGGCAGGACGGGGGTTGCAGAGACAGCTGCACCGTGTGATTGACTGGATGATTTTTATTTTCAAACACTCAGTACGGAGGTGCATGATTGCACCAACTTATGGATTCCTAACTGCAGCTAGTTGAAATCCGCGCATTTAAGTTCTGGTGATAGTAAATTGTAGGCATAACAACTATTATTTATATACGCATAGATGTATGAGAGTTATGGATTGAAAAAGGCAGTTCAAATACCTCCTTTTCAATGACACTTTTATGCACACAACTCCTGTATGAGGAAGGCTGAAGCAAGTGAACATGAATTCAATCTCTTTCGTAATATCACTGCTCTGTCTTTTTTTTTAATATATTACATTGTATCTTAAAGTTATTTCATTGTAGCTCTAGTATTAATATAAGCACATAATATACGTTAGTGGTGTTCATGTGCTTGGTTCGTATCTCGCAAGAAAGATTGAGTTGCACTAGACTAACACATGAAAGAAACACAGGATAAGGCTGTCACGTGACAACAGGACAACGCACGACAATGAGCGCGGTCTGTTAAGAGCTTTCTGGTGTGTTCCTTTCTCACTGTTGGGTGGTCAGGTTTAACCTCACTCCAACGTGAAACGCAGAAGCTGAGAACCGCCGCAAAATATTCTGTCTCAAATTAAAGTCCTCAGCAAAAAGTTGACGCGAAGATTTGACGAAAACAAGCGAAAACCTTCGTTGTCAGGGCGTAAGAGAGATATCTGAGCGCGAACAAGACCGCTAAATGATGCATGAAGGTGAAGCAAAAAAAAAAAACACTCCAAAACTATATCGCGTGATTAGACAGGAGATGAAACATGATAGTTCTCGTTTACTTGAGAAGTTTACCCCCCCCCCCTCCAAACCGGACTCGTTTTTCAAGGGTGAAACATTAAAGAAATAACGAGGTTACCACGAAATCACGCCCTGAGTCAGCGGGAAGGCGACGCGCCCTTTACGCCCCCATTATCCTAACAGCATCGATGCCCAGCAAGCTCAGGGTAGTAGCTGCAGGAGCAAGCGAGGAGATCTTTAGTGGCCACGGTCCGCAGCAAGGCATCGCCAGCTTTTCCGACGCATGCCAATTAAGAACGACCCTTATGTTTATGTTTCTTTCTTTCTTACTACGCCATTAGCACGCTCCATTAGTCGGCGTAGACGACCGCATATCAGAACACAACTAGTACTCGTTACAGCTGCGCCCTTGTATTTCCCCCGGAAGCACCATAAAGTGAAAGCATGCTTCCATTGAAGCCTACAAGCACGGCTGGAACAAGGAACCGTGGTTGCTACGCAATCTTTAGCTCTTCTCACTGGTGCGTCTGCTTCACTCATTAGTGCAGACAAAAAAAATGCCTACAGATTAATGTCGTACGGAGCTCGTCATACTTGAAGCTAGCCTGCAATTAATGCTAGAGCGATGACTAGAGTAGAAGCTTGAACAGAACGCCTCGTAAGTAGTCATCAGTTTCTGGATGCTGGCGTACAGGATCACAACGGCTAATTTCGTCTCCTGTAAAGCACAGCTGTGGTTAGGCGGATATTCATGCCACTGTGATGTTTACGCGCTCACTCCAGTTAGCTCACAAGACTGCAGCTTGGAAGCAGCGCTATGTACGAGAAAACTCTTCTGGCCCATTTGCGTGCCTGTAATCTATGTTCGTAAACATTGTTTTTCATTTGCTGATAACGCGTTTGGCAGGCAACGAGCAGAGGCGCTCAGAGTTGGCGGCATTTTATTTTCCTACCTTTGGGTGCAGGTCAACAATGTCTCTTCGACACGTGAAATAATTTACTGTCAGACATCTTGTTTGCCTTGTTTTGCTTATAATCAGTCGAAAACAATAATTTCGAAAACAAAATCCCCCGTGCCCCTTGGTTTCTGTGGCTGTTGGCTTCTCTCATATTTATAAAGAGCCCCTCATTCCCCTTCTCTTGTTTGCTTAACTTCTTAGCGAGGGCCTCGATTCTGGCGGCCTTGACGCCATAGGAAGCATAAGAGGGTTCTCACACAGCTTCCACCCTCGTCATTCGATGGCGTTCTACGTCACATCTGCGGTAACTTAGGACGTGCTACGTCCGGCCCTTAAGAACGTGGGTGGCGCTGATGAACACTCCAAGGTTAGGTTATTCGTAAACATAAATACCCCCGAAAGCAGAAGATTTGACAGCCGTCGCCGTAGCTCAGCGGTAGAGCACCGGACGCGTAATTCGGAGGTCGTGGGTTCGGATCCCACCGGCGGCATGTGGTTGTTTTTTCTTCTGCTTTTCTAATCAAGTAGCTTTAAACGATAAGATATTCAGTAATATTCTCAATCGAACAGCCCAAAATAAATAAATTAAAAAAAAATATCCCCTGTGTCCCTTGGTTTCTGTGGCTGTTGGCTTCTCACATACGAGAAGCCAACGTATATAAATATATATATTATATATATATATATATATATATATATATATATATATATATATATATATATATATATATATATATATATATATATATATATATAATATATATATATATATATAAAGAAAACCCTTATGCTCCTTGGCTTCTGTGACTGTTAGCTTACATTATGCTTCCGTCATACATATATATGTATGTATAATGCAAGCGAGCAGTCACCGAAACCAGAAAAAGCACAGGGGAATTGTTTTTTTTTTTTGTTTATGGCGTTGATTAAAGATAATCTTGTTTGGTCATCGTTTACTACCTAAAAGGTAATTTATTAGAAATTGGAAGGAAAAAGTATAATGTGTATATAAAGGGCGAGCGTGTTGTCACATATTCAGTTCGTGCTATAGTCATCAAGATTGTGATCAAATAATCATTGAAAAACATCTTATTCCCTGTCCAAACCTCTCCTGTGGCACTACTGTACTTCGTGTGCTTACGTTGCTCGTCCAGTTCTGGCTCCGCGCCAGCTTCCCGTCTGTGCAGGCTTGGGAGCCAAACACTGAGCCTGTTTAATTTCCGTTGTGCCATCGACTCCTTCCCGAAACAGACATCGATCATCCCCTTATCGACTTGACAGAACGCAATCACGCGCAAAGTGGGGGCGGAGAAAGTCTCACCGTGACAATGGGGGTGACCTCCTGACGTAGCGATCTATAGCCGCGAGTTAAGTAAATTTATGCCTTTGTGTTAATGTCAAAGCTGACGTGAACCTTTTCTCTCAGTGCCTGTGCGAAGTGTACTACACCTATGATAGGACTCATTTTGCTAAATTGGAAGCTACCAGCACTCATTGGCAAGCCAATCTCAGCTCGCCCGTTAACTCACTCACTCACTCACTCACTCACTCACTCACTCACTCACTCACTCACTCACTCACTCACTCACTCACTCACTCACTCGTTCACTCACTCGTTCACTCACTCACTCACTCACTCACTCACTCACTCACTCACTCACTCACTCACTCACTCACTCTCAGAACTCTGTTCTAGTCATCTACAAAGTTACCAAATGCTTGCAGTCTCTATTTTGTCGCTGAAATGATCTTCATTACCTATTGAGGCAAATTTTTCTAAACGCAGAAAGCAATTTTATGCACATATAGACATTTTAAGGCGAATGTTCATACACACCTAATATATACATTTTTCGCTCTGTGAACCTGGTATTGTTGTGAGCTAGTCGCAAAACAAAATGTTTTTATAGTGTCAGTGTCGGTTGAAAACAACGACGTATCCAGTATTTTTTATTTCTTCCCAGTAGAAAAACACAACACAAAAATTTTGGTCGTCCCGATAATTTCCTGCAATGTTTTCGACCGAAAACATGTTACTCCGAAAATTCCCGTTGCTACAACAGAATTTTGTGCTGCTACTACAGAAAAGTAGTACAGAAGTACAGACAACTGAAAAGTACAGAAAAAAAGGCTATTAGTACAGAAAACCACGGGAAAACAGAAAATTGTGCCTTTACGACGAAACTGCAAAATCTACTGTTCTTTCGCTTTTTTTTTCGACTTGGTTACGTTAAACGAGGCAGTTGCTACTGCGCCTTGCGCAGTTGTTACTGCGCCTTGCGCAGCCTTTTTTTTTCTACCTGTCTCCTAACGGTTTCTGCGTCGCAGCGCCATCCTTCGGACCGCACCGCACTTACTCCGTAAACGGTTTACGAAGGACCCGTTGCTGGCGCTCCGAGCTCTTCCCGAATGAATTCACTATCGATCGAAAGCGTTTCTAGGCGCCTGCTCCAGGTGGCGATACCTAGCTTCCGTCAACAGGTGCTAACTCAACTTTTTCGCCAGCTTTTCTGTGCTGTATGAAAAGAGTCCTGATTGCTGGCTGGAATACGCATGGGAGCGTATACCTCTATTCTATTTTCATTGTTGTTTGCCATGGAGGAAGGAAAGAACTCAGGACACCTAGTTACAATACATTTTTCGGAGCCGGATATAAAGGCTTCACCCCCCCCCCCCCCCTAACTGGCCACCGTCTCAGCGCGCTTGCGCATGCGCAGTAGACAATGAAGCAGACGACGCCGCTGGCAGTGGCACGTGGCTCGGTGGCAGGTGGTAGCGGGTGGACTCCGGGTGTCTGTCCACCCGCTACGGATGGATGGATGGATGGATGGATGGATGGATGGATGGATGGATGGATAGGAGCGCCCCCTTTGAAACGGGGTGGTGGCAATTGCCACCATGCTCAGCTTTTCTTTATTTATTATTTTTTTTTGTTTACTGTGTTGGCAATTCTCATTAATATTCTCCATCAACTTTGCCTACGGTTTCCTACTATTCTAACCTTATGCCACATCTCTGCTTTTCAGCCACCAATCCTCCAATCGCTTTTTGCTGACTTCCACTGCAGATTTATTTACATGACCATTGTTATCTTTAAACCCTAGGGCCTCAGAAAGAGTGACTGTGCCTGCATCGACATCCGGATGGATACCATCACATTTGATTATGAGGTGTTCAATTGTTTCCACAGATCTACCACACACTGCACATGTGTCATCTTCATCTTCTTCACACACTGCACATGTGTCATCTTCTACGCAGCACTGCGGCAGCGCCGACTACCGGAATTTCTCTAAACTGTTTTGAGCAGTAGTGCGTGAATGCATCGCGAGAGGACGAGCGAACTCTTGTCAACCGAATAGAGTCACTGTAATGTCAGGCAGAGCTCTCTCTATTCTAAGGTGGCAATGTTACGCCTTTGCTGCCTCTTTCCTCTTCATACCTGTTTTTCCTTATTTACCTGCGAACGCCTCCAGTAAGACTAACAATCTGTTGTTTGATTTTGAAACTTGGAGGCTTGGTCGCTCTTTCCCGCTGCTGTTAGAAGATTTTAGCACAAAACTTACTTTACTCAGTGGGTAATAGTGCAAGCGCTCGCACAATCGGCTTCGACGGGGCCCAGTCTCTCGTATGCGCTGAATATTTCACTTTTTAAACGAGAAACATTGTTAGCTCCAATTATAACTTAACTCAGGCAAAATACTCTTTATCTTCCAGTTACAAACCCTGCGTAACACCCCATGCGCAATTAAATGCGACATAGTGGGCCGAATTTTTTGTCATGTATGCTTTCCACTTGACTGGAATGGTTGGTATCTTCGCCAGCGTTCCTGGCCTACGAAAAGCCGATCAGTTAAAGACATTTTGTATTTTCGCACAACCTTTGCGTAACCCATGCTGAGGTGGTCCTTGGGGTTGCGATTCTTATCATATCTTAGGATCTGTAGGTTGTTTGGATTTCATAAAGCTACCAGCCCTGCTCGAAGGACAGCTCTCTGCTTCCTTGAAAACGATCTTATTCCATATTTTTCACTGCTGTATGAAGTCTACTCTCCATGTAAATGAAGTGCGCAGCAATGCGCGCGAACACTAAGCATATCTAAGTGCACTTACGAGGGGAACAGGATTCGCTTGGGCTAAAAGTGTTGTTTTTAGAAATTTCTCTCTTAAAGCGTTGCCTCACGAGCCATTGAAAAAGATGGAATGCAGTGCTCTATTTATAACCACGATATCTTTGGTTGTGCTACCTCGAGTAGGCACTCGTCACTGGTACGAAGCTGATATTGCACTTCTTGCTTTCTGCAACTTTTTCAGCTGCTACGCATATGTCTGTTCACTGCTTGTTGTATTTTGTTTAAGAGCGAAGTTTCGTCATCAAAAGCAAATAGGTTTGCACGGGCGTTACCAAATGAGAGCCGGGCTGAGCCAAGCCGGTTATTATAAACTGATAGCGGGCCACGGTCGGGTTCGGAGTCCGGGTCGAAGTAGCCGGCGAGCGTAAAAAGTTGTAATATCGGTTTTTGCTAATAAACAAATCACGAAGTTCAAATCATCGCCGTATATCACAAGTGCGCAGGAAAAATAAGAGTTTTGAAAGTTTTCACATCCCCCGTAAAAGTCCTTCGGTTAAAGGTTACAACTATGCAGGTTCATATTCAAAATGAGGAACGAAACAGTCTTAAAGTGGCAGTTTACTTAAGCATATTGGAGGCTGTAAAATGAAGTTATATAAAAGCTGAAGTAGAGCCGCAGATAGGATCAAAAATCAACGAGAGAAGTAAGTTGAAAGTGAACTGCAAAAGCGCTGAGGAAACTTTCTTATTAGGTGTAAACAGGTCTGAACAAAAAAAATCACCGTAAGGCAATTTACTTTTCTGCGTTCAAGAGGAAAGAAAAAAATTCATAAAATCAATAGAAAAGGAGATAAAAGAAGTTGAAATATAAGAAAGCTTTGACTAGAATTAAATGAACTTGATATACAAGACCTAGATCGTACGGATCACGCTAGAGGCATGTGGTTGTAAGTAGTCAGTTATATTTAATACAAATTATGGTTGCGCTACTAATTTCTCAGTAATAAACGCTCCAATTAAAAAAAAGCTCCTACACTTTTCTTCGTTGATATGTCCTTTGGCTACCCCAGTATGAGAGCCAAGGGACATAAGACCGACATTAAATATGTCTATTGCTCAATATGTTGTCACTGGTGTTGTGACTTCCGTCATGGACGATGCCGCTGACAACACAAGGGTAGACTGGTTGGAACTGAAGCTGTCTATTGGGGTGACGTGTGTCGACTAAGAATTCAACGACTGCATTCGATGGAGTCGAGACATAGAATCACGGCCGCTCTCGGCCGCGCTCAATTTCAAGCTGACTAAACACTTTCGAGATAAGACGCGGTAAGCAGGTTGGAAAATTTCGAATATCGTAGAAGCATTCCCTTGCAAAAATTTTTTTTAGACAGTCTGTAGACTGTCCATAGACTTCTGTCTATAAAGTCTACAGACTTTGTACAGACAAATTCTAGAGAAGTCTATAAACAATACAAATGCTATAGACAATCTATAGACAATCTATTGACATCTATGGACATAAGTCAATAGATAGACAATCTATTGACTTATGTCCATACACTTTTAGTAGCCTTTTGCCGCCGCAGTGGCTAAGCGGTTATGGTGCTCGGCTGCTGACCCAAAAGACGCGGGTTCGATCCCGGCCGCGGCGGCTGGAATTTCTTTGGAGGAGAAATTCTTGAGGCCCGTGTACTGTGCGATGTCAGTGCACGTTAAAGAACCCCAGGTGGTCGAAATTTCCGGAGCCCTCCACTACGGCGTCTCTCATAGCCTTAGTCGCTTTGGGACGTTAAACCCCATAAAACCAAACCAAACCTTTAGTAGCCTTTTGTCTATATACAATCTATAGAGTATGAATAGACAAAAATAAATGTCTATAGGAAGTCAATAGAGTCTATAAGAAATCTATAGACTGTCTATGAACATAAATCTATAGATTGTCTATAGAGAGTCTGAAGACAATCTGTAGATGTATGTTCATACACTTAGTAAACTTCTGTCTATAGACAGTCTATAGACTGAGAATAGACAAAACTAAATGTCTATAGGTAGTCAAGAGAGCTATAACAAGTATGCAGACTGCCCATAGACCATTTTTATAAGGGTTCGCGTGCGGAGGCAGTCATTCAACAGAATGTTGGCCGCCTCTCACTTACAAAGACACAAGTCCGCGGGCCATTGGCTGCAGGCTTGAACCTACATTACAAGGCTGCATGCTAACACAGTTAGTAGAGTATGGATCAATAACGCAAGCAATGAAATTGAGCACTGCAGCAACTCACGTCCGGATTTCTACAGGGACTCTTTTTAAAACTGGTAGACTCAGTATGACGTACTAGTGCTGAGTTCGTGGAAAAAAGAAATTAAATATTGGGGCCCTCGCGTGAGTGCGGTCCGTTATTCCCATCGTTCTTCTCCTAGCTTAGCATTAGCACACAGTTGCCCTAACCAGGGGAGTGGTAAACGTGGTTCAAAACTACTGGAACGTCAGGTGAAGGCGTTGCGTGAAAACTTCCCGTAAGGTAACAGTCAGCATAGCCCCACTCCTGACACACCCACCTTCACAAAACTCTGCTTCTGAGCAGCCTACATTCTGGCGCTACCCTCCACTCTGGCAATTTGAGTAACTTCTCTCAATTAGAGAGGAGGGCTCAGAGGGAGAGGCTTCGATATGTGCACAGCGGGACGCCAGCACGATATGCGGGAGGGAGTCCTCCACCAGCTCGCGCCCAAAAAAAGAAATCCAAATGACGCCACCGTGGGCCCTGACAGCGAACAAATTGCTTCACGCTAGCTTGATGAGCATCTCCTTTGGCTGCTGGCACGCTGGTGGCCCTTTTTGCTCTTCATTGCATCATGGGGCGTTAATGGTCGCGTTTCTTTCCTCGTGATTGGAAATTAACGATCGCTCCTGGGAAAACTAGTTGCCATAGAGCATGGCGGCATTGTTCGCGGACTATTTTGTTCTTGTTTCGGCCTTAATTTGCCCCAATCCCCACTCACAGTACTACGTCGCTTGTGCGGCACGTGAAGCAAACAAAAAAGAAATAGAAAAAGAGGACGTTGGGGGGGGGGTCTTTTGTCTTTTTGTCTGCTGCTGTTTTACCCTCGGGGACCCATTTAGATGACTTGGGTCGACGCCTGCGCGAATTGGGTTTTTCGGCGGCTGACAGGAGCAGCATTCGGGGTAGTTCGGCAGTGGAGGAACAAAGATAAACAAACAGTGAAGTTGAGTAACAAGCTGAGTTGACTTTTTTTTTTATTTTGTTTCATAGTTTGTCTTTTCCGCTTCCACTACTTTGCCGAGTCAACATTCGGCGCAACCAAGAGGAAATTTCAAGCGCTTCGTCGAACAAACTTTGCCGTTTAATGACTCTGTTCTCGAGGATATAGCACAATGCCTCTAATGCGACTGACAGAGGTCACAAAGCTCGTTTGGTACGAGCAAAGGAAACAGAAGGCTCGTTTAGCGTCTCATGTTTAATTACGTCAATGCATATGGTTGAATAAACGGGCTTCGCATTGACCTGTGCGTGTTTCAGGAGTTCAAACTTATCTACTGCGCGTCTCTCGGCATATGTAGAAATAACGAGTCTTCTGGGACACCGCGTCGAGTTCGTCAGTCACGCAGTTTATCTCACACTGACACTCCACGTTGTGAATCTGAAGTGAGATTAGTCAACACACGTCCCGGGATTTGAATACTCCGTCTTTGCGCCCGCAGTTCGATGGAGGTGAGATGCCAAAATAGCTCCTGTACTGCGTGACGTCACTCGAGCGGTTAAGAACCCCAGGTGGCCGGAGTTATCTTAAAATCCATCACTACAGCGTCTTTCCCAACCCATATGCATCTTCGTGACGCGAAACCGATGTCATACTATAACTACACCATGCTGCAACGTGCAACTGTATTCATCACTGTTTCGCTTTTTAATGCGCGTATGTCCCGTTAGCACAAAAACGGCCGTGGACCGCCGTCCATGCCGCGAAATTCCTCAGTGACATCACCATGCTCTGGCATGACGTCAACACTAGGCCATAAGATAGTGATTTCTAGAGCAAAGAAGAAAAAAATGAAATTTCTTTTTAAGGTGTGGGGAATCCAACCAAGGACCTTCAGATTGCGAGGCGAGCACGAAACACATTGGCCATAAAGCATCTTTATTTTTGTTTTGGAGATGGTATCTATTACACTGAATTAATGTTTTATTTACATGAACGATTTAAAAAATTTTCAAGAAACGGCACGAAAGACATATAAGAAAGGATGAGCAACTGAGAACTAGCTAAGCACGCCCCAAGAGAGAGTGCCACTGCGATTTAATGTCTGTTCATGCACTACCCTCAGATGAGCACTGGATTGGCAGAAATTAGATTTCTTTGAAACAACTGATTTACATTGCCGGCCCATCATTCTATAGCTTTCCATAAGCTGTGTAGTCAAATACGGAAAAAAATATCAAGTGGTCATTCGACGTATTGGACTGCTGTAAGGTATCGCATGGTATGAGACGTAAAAAAATAAAACAAAACCGCATTACTGACAATGAAGTGTTTGCTTCGTCATTGTGACTGCCCTTGTAATTTTTTTCTTTTTTTTGTTTTGTACAACCTACCTCCTCACCACCACCCCTCCCCCCCAACTACTGTAATGCCAATGTGGCGCTTGGTAAATAAATAAATAAATAAATAAGGTGGACCTAGTGTATGCGTTTCCTTACGACTGTATACTAGTGCCTAGAAGTGTCAATAGAAAGGAAGGAATCTTTAATGAACCTCGCAACAGAGCTCACGATAAGACACTTTCGCATTTAAAGCACGTAAGCAGTTTGCAGCGTCTTCCGTAAGTTTTGAACCATTCTTCTTCAAGCCCAGTTGCATGCATCAAGCACGATGACGTTGCCCTAGAACGCTGAAAATCTGCTGAGTGCTACTAATGAATGTTCAGATTTGTACACAGAAAAAATCTACGGGCGCAGCGGTTCAAATGAACTCTTCCATGTCGGAGTCGCAATTTGAGCAACGCGCCTGGGTTGCTCAGTTGCCGAAACTTCCTCGTACGAATTTGCGCGCTCAAAATTTACACCGGGGAAATTTACAAGGGCTTCAACTTTCATTAGTTTCAAAGCAGTGTCGTATAGATGAAATTGTGGTTTCTGAAATCCTTTAGCACCTTTTTTTTTGAGGGATGGGGGGGGGGGGGGGGGGGGTTGATTGCAAAAAGAAAGATTTTGAGCATGGATCATGTCATCATTTCTCCGCTGCACTTCGCTGTTTCGATATCACTTTATTTTCTGATGGCGGTGATTATGGTAGATTTTAATTTCGCCAGGGCAATTTTGACCAAAGAGCGCAATGGCACAAGGTATTCTTCGTCTACACAAGAGAGGGTTTAATGCCTATTTGCCAAGAATTTCACCCCAAGGGTGCCGACCACCAGGCTAGGGGAAAGCTCGTAACCATTGTATCACCAGTGGGTACCCGGCTCCATTCGAACAGCTCGCTGACTGTTGAGGTTGGAATTTCACCATTTAACATCACTTACAATTGTTAGATAAGTGAATTAAACGTTTGTTTACAATTACTCAGTAATCCTCTAAGAACTGGGGCTGCTATTCAATCTTTCAATCTCAGACTTGAACATTCTATGCCTTGGGATAAAAGAAGGAGAGATATGTCATTAACCTCTTCATGCAGAAAATAATACCGGGTCTTCTCTGCCGAGTACCGGCAACAATTTTTTGATTGTGGCAAAAAAAAAGCATTCATCACCAGTACTAGGTGCATGATCCCGAATGTATTTAGCTATACTTCGTTTGTATTAGGCCCTCTTTGTTTCCCGCAGCCGCCGCGGTGGCTCAGTGGTTATGACACTCGGCTGCTGACCCGAAAGTCGTGGGTTCGATCCCTGCCGCTGCGGTCAAATTTTGACGGAGGCAGAATTCTAGACGCCCGTGTACTGTGCGATGTCAGTGCACGTTAAAGATCCCCAGGTGGTTGAAATTTCCGGAGCCCTTCACTACGGCGTCCCTCATAGCCTGAGAGCCGCCGCGGTGGCTCAGTGGTTATGGTGCTCGGCTGCTGACCCGAAAGACGCGGGGTCGATCCCGGCAGCGGTGGTTGAATTTCTTTGGAGGAGAAATTCAAGAGGCCCGTGTACTGTGCGATGTGAGTGCACGTTAACGAACCCCAGGTGGTCGAAATTATCCGGAGCCCTTCACTACGGCGTCCCTCATAGCCTGAATCGCTTTGGGACCTTAACCCCCTATAAACCATCTTTGCTTCCTGCCGATGTTCACTGTGCTGCCATGTTCCTTGCCTAACATTACCTGTTAAATTTTACGCGTTACCTTGTTAAATATGCTGTGTTCTAATTTTAGGATCTTGGTTTAGTTTGTTGGGGTTTAACGTCGCAAAGCGGCTCAGGTTATGAGAGACGCCGTAGTGAAGGGCTCCAGAAATTTCGAACACCTGGGGCTCTGTAACCTGCGCTGACATCGCAGAGTACACGGGCCTCTAGGATTTCGCCTCCATCGAAATTCAGCCTCCACAGCTGGCATCGAACCCGCGTCTTTCGGGTCAGCAGCCGTGCACCGGAACCATTGAGCCACCGCGGCGGGGCAATTGTAGGTGCGTCGTGTTGTCTATTACATCTTCAGTAACCATGCATTTCGGTACGCTTCTACGAAAGCGAGTAATCCGCGTCATTGTCGGCTCCCAGCCCCTCCTTTTTCTGTCCACGCAAACTAATAAAAAAACAAAGACTTGACCAGTATTCGCAGAAACGGTCATGCGATTACTTCCGCTATGTTTTCCGTGTTCACCGTAGCGTCGCGTAACACCTTTAATAACCCTTCGCTGTTGAAAGGTCTGGAAGTGACAGGTACCTTCTTACTCCGGCTTTCACCGCTCTGTTGCCCTCAACGAAAGCGCGCAACACACGGTCGACTTCCTTAACTAGAAAGTGCTCTCTGAGCCACTAAATAAACACGTGATAGCGTGGCGGAACTTTGCTGCTTCCAGATACTTATATAGCGGTCCGAAATTTCGTGTTTATTATCGTTGAGTGGCGGTCGCCGCCGACGTTTCCGTTCAAATAAGCAGATCAGACGCAGGTGTTCTCGAAGGCCGAGTGTTTTCGATGGGATAGCCTTGCTGGCAGTGAATGCGTCGGTGGCTTGGAGCGTAATTCGCGAAATCCGCAGTGTAAACACGGTTCGAGAGGAATCGACCTGTCTGGCGCGTCGGGGTCAGTATGACCGTAAGTTGCAGTCAGTATGACTGCAACTTGTGGGCAATTCAATGCGACTTCGTAGCAACTCAGTAGGTGTTTCTCAGAATTAAGAACCCTGATTTCGACGTGAAAGAATTTCGGGTTGCAGAAATAAAAAGCATTGCACCCAGTTTCAATTCGTAAGAAAATTGGCAGTGGTTTAGCTCTGGTTAAACCTGGAGGATTGCGAAAGCAACGAAGAGAGATAGAGGCGATGAAAAGCGCGCGGCAGCGGCGGCGGCCCCGGCACGCTAGCTATGCGCCGCTACTGCGCATGCGCAACTGGCGAGCGCGGCGGTGGCACCTCTGAGTCACCCGCGCAGCGACGGCGGCGGCGCGCCAGCTGTGCGCCGTGTGACGTCACTGCTCCTCGCGCATGCGCAGTATGGCCTTGTGTCAGCTCCATGAAATGGCTCGGCGACTCGCGTAGTGTTGCGTTCGCAACAATAAACTTACCGACCTGACGCCCTCTGGCGAGGCGAAGATGCGCGGCCTAGAGCAACTCTCTCTCCACTTCTACCCCCCCCCCTCTTATGTTTCCACCTCATGGGGCCAATTGCTATGACGAATTATTTCATACCCCTACCAAATGACTAAGCATGGAAAGTCCTAACTGACAGCGGATGAACCCGTAAATTCTGTCTTTTGATTGGGCTGAAATTGCTCATGTGATCTTGAGGCGGTGTCGCATTCAAATTTTCTGCCATAGCTAAGGTATGCTGCTACTACGACGCCATAGACCTCATAAAACTTACCTGCCTGGTTATCCCCGTCTAGAAATTTGCACTTTTAATCTTGATCCAAGGTGAACCGTCCTGCAGGCATTTGTCCCACTGCACAGTGTTGTACTCCATGCCTTTATGAATACGCCCATAACCTCGCTCACTTGAACTGTATAAGACCAGAGATGTAATTTCTCTTTAACCGAGTACCTTCGAGACACATGTCTCTTATGCATGTGTGTTAGACATATGCCAGAAATTTGCACACACATAGGTCACTAACGTATGACCTATGTGTATGCCATGTCGATGGCGTAGGAATATCTATGCCGTAGGCCTACTATATGAGCATTGCCTTTTTGCTGGTAGTTACCGCTGAACCTATGAGCAGCGGCATATTACTAAATGCCGACGTCATTCAGCCCGAATTAATGTCGCTCATAAAGCTATCGCTGTAGGATACGGAAGCAGAAGTGACAGTTCTCGTTATAACGCAAAACCGGTCATATTTTATTGACATTAGCATTCTTCAGGGCCGGAGTCAAGTTAAGAACAGCTCTTTGGGTATTCACTATCGCCGGCACGTAGTCTAGCACTTCGGCCTTTGTGCTAACACAACCAATTCTAGCTTTCAAGTATAGGTGCTAACTTAGCTGGGCGTTAGCCCGCCTACCAATCTGCCTTCTTATGATTCTGAATGCAGGTTATCATAAAAAGGGAGCGAAAAACACAAGTATCAAAAGTAACGTAGACTCATTACGAGCAGTGCCTCTCAACTAACGTTATTCTCCAGTACATGATTCTTATCCTCAGTAACGGCTCTAATCGCCGATGGGGAAAGCAAAGGAAAAGTTAACAAATGCACATGAATTACTGCTCGTATTGTGGTACTGAAAGATAATGGAACCCTCTTCTACAGCTTGAACTTGAGCAATTCAAATGGGTTCTGGACTGCAGTAGTAAAGGGCACTTCGATCATTTGCAAAACAAAAAAAAGGAGGATGCATACCAAAACATCCCATAAGAAAGAACGCTAAGAATGACAGCCTCGTGTGGCTCCTTTATGTTGGCATAGCGACTGCATTCGGTACCTTGGAATGGCGTACTCAGAGAAAACCTAACTGCAACTGCTAGTTTCCTAACCCTTTACTGCGCCAACATGAAAGTGATTTCCAGCTCCAGAAGTCGTTTCGAGACCGACATCAACATTTATGCTTTAGGACACAGGGAGCGAAGCGGGCCCGGGTACGTCAGAAGAGAAGGACTTTATTTCCAGCAAGGTAGGTGGCGTAAATGCGTTATTGAGGTAATAACCTTGACTGCGCCACGCACAACATTCCCCGGGAGACGTATAGCATTGCTAACTGTTACAAGGTGCAAGAAGGGAACATCCCGGAGGCTCCTCCTTAAATAATTGGTGCGTAACGTGAATAAAACAAAAGGGTCCACAATCACTGAAACCTCATAAGGTTCGTGGGGAATGCGCTGGCGTCAGTTCGAAAAGGAGCACTTCTTTCATTTCTTTTAGGCCGACAAAAGAAAAGCAAGAAGAATACAATGAGAGAAAGAGAGAGGAAGCTCTTCAATGAAAAAGAGATGTTCGCCGGCGTAAGTATACGATGAGAAGCTTCCTGTGATTGGATACGAACGAAATACTTCCTCTACTTCCTGACTGCTCCTGAAGTTGGTGCTTCAGATTCCGTAGTCAACGAAAGGGAATGCAGAGTGCCTACTAGCACAAGCATCTTAGTTCTGACTGCATAACGAAGCAGACCTCAGAGAAGAAAAGCAGACAGACATCACCCTGCTGAGCCCAGAACGGCCGCAGTTCTTAGGCAATATCTCGTGGTGGCAGCCAGTCGATAGCAAAGAGAACGCAGCAGATGGTACCTATATGCAGCACACACGCTCACAAGATCTCTCGTTTTATTTGCATATCGCAGCGCTCACACTGTTCTTATTGGTTGCTGAGAGAACGCGGGCATTTGTAAGGGCCACGAACCTCCTATAATTGATCCTGCATAGTAATGCTTTTCACAAACGACTTGGGCGCCTTGCTGGCGTCAGTAACACGAATGTCCCGTCGCTTATGTTATTTTCGCCTTACTTCTTTGCACTGTGCCCAAATAAATCGATGTCAAATGCCCTCCGCATCAGCTGCCTGCTTGCAGCTGTCTGATGCAAAGAGCCTGCCACGAAACATTGCTAAATTATCCTCCACATCGGCTTACTTTGAAATGTTTCCTAGAAATCCTTAGTTCGATAACAGTGTTCTGCGCATTTTAGGCATGGAGAAAAAGAATGCTTACATGGAATAATTCCCTCGGCCTTTCTTTAAATACTCAGTGTGACTGTTTACGTAGCTTTCTGGCTTCACGTGTATAGTACTTTACTTGCCTCCTAGTTACCTGTGCTCCCATTAACGTGCGCAAGGGCCAAATGCTATAGCAATTGTCACTCTGGTTATTCTCACTACGGTTATTATAAACGTAGCAGAGGAAGCCCGAGAGCCAGGTCGAATGGGAAGTCTACGGAGATCTGGAGGCATCTGCTGGCGTCGAACAGATTTAATTGAAGGGATAGGGTAGAAGCCCTTGTCCTGCGGTGGTTCTAACTAACCTGATGATTATTATAATTGCGATAATTTATCGCTAAGGGATTTTTTACTTTTGTCAGTGGCTGCTGCTCATCTTCGTTCACTATTGAATTAAGCGTGATTAACGCGTAATCGGAAATTACAGCGAGAATTGTCAATGTCCGTAGAAATAAGACAAGGGTCCAGGCATGAGTTTTTATCCTTAAACACGCGCTTCTGACTCGGTGGTAGTGTATTTCTTGTGGGTCACCCAAGGATTGAAAAAAGAAAGTTTCCCGAAAAGTGATAACGGCAAAAACAGTGCCATTTTTGGTTGTCGTAGTCGCCGTGCAACTTTACAATCGCAACTTTTCGCGAATATCCAGTCGACTCAGAGTTGTTTACCTTCCCCAAATAACGCCATCGGTTTCAAGAAGGGCACGTTCTTGCTTTCTCCAGGCCTTTACCTCCAAATATTGTTATTCGTTTTTCTATAAGCTTTGGCGCTCATTAAACGGGGCACACAACACGAGTCTATAGTTTAAAAACAAAAATAGGGCGATGCGGAGCATTCGCAAAAGTGAAACATTAGTGTTATCCACGTTTTAAAGTAAAAACAAACAAACAGTGCTTCAAGACAGGAACACTTAGAATGGGCAGAACAAAGAATAGAATTTAAATGGTGCCCTCGAGAGTGGCCATCAACAACTTAAACTGCAGATACGCTCCTTACCAGAGACAGCTTTTCTGTGCACCTATAAAACCCAAACAAAGGTCACCAAGTGGCAAAAATTAAAACAACCGTTCTGTACGGCATCTATCATAACAAGGATGCTGCCTTTGGGACCTAGAAATGTATGCTTATTTATCGTAATTGTCATCGCGACCACTGGGCTACGTCCACCATGAAGAAAACTCCCAATCATCTTTAACAATCTTTGCTCACTGCCAGCCGTGCTTACTTAATCCACAACAAGGCTTATCATCTCATTTCCCCACCAAACTCCCTCCCATCATCGGCGACATTTTTGTTCTCTTGGAATGCACTACGTGATCTTAAAACCACTCTGTTCTCTCTTGGAAGTATATGGATACTAATCAGCCACGCAGCGTCGCACTGCAGAAATATGCAGGGTGTATTGACACTTACCCTGGTCTATTATCAAATTTATTCTAGAGCAATTGCTAGACCTAACTTGACGCGATCAGCGGCCGTGGCCATTATCCGCTTCCACGGGGAGCCCCTGAGCAGTAGTAGTGGTTATTTATAAGAGAGCCCCTGAGCATACTCAGATTGCCCGGAAGGCGCCAGATGGCGCTAGGTGCCGTGCCGGGACCAATCAACGTGCGCGCACTGGCGGCGTATGGAGGTAGATCGCGCTGTTCCAAATGAGTCTAATAATGCAGTTATCGTTCATCCATTTCCGTCGAACGGTTCCTAGTCAGCAAACGATGTTCCCCGCAAACCTACTTGTGGTCTAGCGCGAATCGCGCGCTGGTGCTTAACTCCCGCCTCGAGCAAGCGTGAAAACGACATTGAAGGAAAGTTACAGCTCGCGTCCCACGTGGGGAAACTGCTTCCCGTTCCTCCTTACGGCACATTCTGCAGCCGCGCAGACAATCAGTGCATAACTGAGCTGCCCCAAAGCTCATCAAGCAGCCCGCAGAGCGGCGGTTTTCGCGAAGCTTGATGAGCCAGAGCGTCGCTTACACGCATTAAGGTTTTGAGTACTGCGCCGCTGGAGCGAGGCAGCGCAGCAGACGCGAATGTCTCGAGAAGACAGAGTGGACCCGCCAGAGTTCCGGCACTAAAGGTGCGAGTGAGCGCACCGAGGGATTCATCTTTTGAAATGGCGAAGCGTGCTTTTCCGTGAAAATGCTGAACGTGTTGGAAGCTTCGCTAAGCGTAGCGCCAAGGTAAGGTACTTAACGTTGCGAGCTTGGCAGGAACGGAAACTCTGAATACAGACTGCGGAAAAAAAAGCTTTTACAGGAAGTTGCTTTCTTTTATAAGTTTTGCCTAATACACTGTTGTGCCTTATAAGTGATAAGGAAGAAGAACATATATAATTGAGTATGCTGAACGTAATGACCGCGACAGGAAGTGATGCGTAGCAGTTATAAAGTTTCCTAAAATACCCTGCATTGCACTGAACTGCGGTTTACGACAACGTACGGCGGCGCACGGCGCTGTACTGTGCTGTATATACGGTGTTGTGCTGTATCATATTGTACTATACTGTATTGTATCATCATGGCCCCGCTGAGGTGGCTCAGTGGTTATGGTGCTCGGCTGCTGACCCGAAAGACGCGTGTTCGATCCCGGCCGCGGCGGCTGAATTTCGATGAAGGCGAAATTCTAGAGGCCCGTGTGCTGTGCTATGTCAGTGCGGGTTAAAGAACCCCAGGGGGTCGAAATTTCCGGAGCCCTTAACTACGGCGTCCCTCATAGCCTAAGTTGCTTCGGTACGTTAAACTCCAATAAATGTATTGTATCATACCCTACAGTTACCCGGTTATACCGTGCCTTGCCGTATCATACTCTGCCGTATCATACCCTGCCGTACCTTACCCTACTGTATCGTACCCTGCCGTACCACACTGTACTGCCCTCTACTGCGCGGTAATCTGCTGAAAATATTATAATTCGGCTTGAAAAGAGCACTGCTACTAACTTAAGGCTGAACAAATAACTAGCTATTCGAGATCGCAGGCAAAATGTTTGGGAAAGTTTTAAAAAGCTGCTTAGCATACCTCCCGCCTTCTGTGGTGCTCACTGCAGGGACATGGTCGGAGGCAAAGTACTCAATCATGCAACATTACCATCAAAACATGCCAGATTTCGGTTGAGCTTGCAAGTAGCAAATGACCCCCTAAAGCGGAGAAAATTATTACCGCTTGAAATCGGTCACCAGTTTTCTTAATTCCCGGAAGGCAACACTTTTATCGCAATTCTAGAAGACATTTGCTTTTGCATAATTTTGCTGTTTTCGTTAGCTTTCGAAGAAAAGCCCTCTGCCTTTGCGATGGCTATAAAACTTTATGAGAAAGTTGGTTTTGTTGCAGAACAAAACGGCCTAACAGAAATGCACGCTTTACAGAGCACATATCTTTTTTCTTTTAATTTCCGCCCTTTCGACATTAATGAACTTGCTTCTCGTGAACGTTCAACCTGCATTGGTGGATGAGTAATTATATCACTAAGTTACTCACTAGAGTTTCCTGATGTCAGCACCAGCTGTGCTGACCGTATTTTGATTTTTTCCGTATTTTTTCCGTACCGTATTTTTTTGCACAGTTGCAAGGCTGTGCTTGTACCACAAAATGTATCATAACTTTTCTTACAACTGTCCTATCCAGCCTGCTCATCGTTCTTCAGCCCGCACAAGCCACCAAAATGCCGTTTACCCACCTCCTGCTTGCACCGTGACCCGTCTTCATTCCTTCTTCATCCAAACAGCGCGTGACTGGAACAGTCTTCCCACAAGTACCATCCTTCATACGCCGCCGCGGTGGCTCAGTGGCTATGGTGCTCGGCTGCTGGCCCGAAAGACGCGGGTTCGATCCCGGCCGCGGCGGCTGAATTTCTTTGGAGGAGAAATTCGAGGCCCGTGTACTGTGCGATGTCAGTGCACGTTAAAGAACCCCAGGTGGTCGAAATTTCCGGAGCCTTCCACTACGGCGTCTCTCATAGCCTTAGTCGCTTTGGGACGTTAAACCCCATAAACCAAACCAAACCATCCTTCATACAAACACGGACCATTTCAGGAAAGCCATAGAAAAAATCTGTTATTAACACCAGATTGCTAGCCCACTTCTCATGTAAAGCCCTCACCCGAGGGCCCTTGAGGTATGTGTAATAAATAAATAAATAAATATAGGCCAAATCGTACTGTCATGTCTGGCATCCAAGAACTGGGCGGCGTAGACGTAGCATCGAAGGAACGTTTATTCCTGCTACTTGGCAGGAAGCCAACAGGTTACATACTGAGCGCGGTGGGCCCGTGCGAGCGGTCTTTTAAAGCCAGCACGGGCTACCAGATAAGAGATAGCCGGGCAGTGAGCATGCGCAGACAGTACGCGATAACACGAGTGCTTGGTTTCGCGCGCACACAACATCTCCTTCCTCCTAATGAGCCCAAAGTCCTTTTGCTACCTTATACAATGCAACTAATGCTATGGCTGATATCTATCAGGAGGTCGCCGGTCCCTCTGTGGATAGCGTCGCTCCCCTGGAGGGTCGGTCGTTGCCGCAGGGGCCGCAGCTGGAAGTGGCTCGTTGGCGCTCTCAGGATCCCCGAAATCTGGAATAAAATCTTCCATGATGCTCTGCTTTGAGCTGTCGATGCTGAGCAGTAGCTGGTCTTGGTGACGACGCCAAATGAGCACCCCACGATTCGTCCTAACTCGAACCTTGAATGAAACGGGGCCAGACTGCTGAATGATAGTGCCAGGGACCCATTTCTCAGGACCTCTGTAATTCCTCACGAGGACCTCATCGTTGATGTTGAAAAGTCGCTCACGTGCCTTGCGTCGCACCATATCGGAGAGCTGTTGCTGAGCCACTCTTCCCCCGACAGAAGGCTTGACTGCGTCGAGTCTCGTGCGCAGTCGTCTACCTATGAAAAGGTTTGCTGGAGTTTCTCTTGTAGTCGCATGCGGCGTGTTGCGGTACGTCATCAGGAACGTCTGTAAGGTTGCCTGCAAGGAGTCTTGGGGTCGTCCTTTCCGCAACGCAGATTTCATTGTCTGTACAAATCTCTCTGCAAGGCCATTCGTGCTTGGATGGTACGCTGCACTCACGATATGACGACCACCGAAGCCTTTGACGAAGCTCTTGAATTCTTCGGAAACGAACTGTGGTCCGTTGTCGGTCACGATGGTCTCGGGTACGCCAAAACGCGAGAACAGGTCTTGGAGACACTGAATTGTGTGGTACGCCGTAGTCTTCTGCATGACATAAACTTCTGGCCATTTTGAGTGTGCGTCCACGGCAACAAGGAACATTTTGTCTTTCATGGGTCCAGCAAAGTCCAAGTGAACTCTTTGCCACGGCGAAGTCGGCCATGACCATGGATGAAGCGGAGCCGGTGCTGGTTCGTTCCGTTGCTGTTGACACTCTTCACATTTCTTCACGTGTTGCTCTAGGTCCGCGTCGATACCAGGCCACCAGACGTAGCTCCTCGCGAGTTCTTTGCATCTTACGATACCGGGATGACCCTGATGAAGTTCCTCAAGCAAGAAGGCTCGGTGTTTTGGAGGCACGACTACTCTCATGCCGTACATTAAACACCCTTGATGAACTGTGAGCTCCAAACGCTTGTCGAAGAAAAGTTTCAACTCCTTCTCAGCGACATGCGACGGCCAGCCAGCACTTGTGAAGTTCAGTACCTTGCTTAGTAAAGGATCACGCCTCGTTTCACGAGCGATGTCTTGGCCTGTGACAGGCAGCGTTTCCAAACGAAGCGAATAAAAAGTTTCGCTTTCTTCTGCCGATTGCTTTTCGCTGCTGTCGAGCGGCAAGCGCGATAAACAGTCTGCTTCCGCATTATCGGTAGATTTCTTGAATTCAAGAGCATAGTTGTAGGCTGACAGCGTCAGCGCCCAACGCTGCATGCGGGCAGCTGCCATCGCGGGAATGCCTGTTTTCGGGCCGAAAATTGTTTGCAGTGGTTTATGGTCAGTCACAAGCGTGAAGAACCTTCCGTAGACGTAGAAGTGAAACTTCTTTACGCCGAATACGAGGGCAAGGGCTTCTTTCTCGATCTGACTGTAGTTCTTTTCGGCACTTGACAATGTGCGGGATGCGTAGGCAACCGGTCGAACTGATCCATTTATCATTTTCTGCGAAAGAACTGCGCCTATGCCGTACTGAGATGCGTCGCAGGCAAGTTGAAGCGGTCGCTTCGGATCATAATGGGCAAGAACTGGAGGGGAAGCCATAGCTGCTTTTATCTCCGTGAAAGCAAGCTGGCATGACGCATCCCACGTCCACTCTGTTGTTTGCTTTAGCAGCCTGTACAACGGCTGTGCCAAAGTCGACAGACGCTGAACAAACTTGCCGTAATAATTGACCATCCCAAGGAATGACTGCAGTTGCTGCTTGTCTTTTGGAGCAGGCGCATTTAGCAGTGCCAATACCTTTTCAGGCGATGCGCAAACACCCTCGGCGTTGATGACGTGGCCCAGATAACGGAGCTCTCGTTGAAAGAACGAGCACTTATCGCGCCGGATGCGCACACCGCGTTCCTGCAATCTTGACAAGACGGCTTCCAAGTTATGGAAATGCTCTTGCTTGGTCTTGCCTGTGACCAGGATGTCGTCAAGGTAGCAACTGACTCCTTCCAAACCTTTCAGCATGTTGTCCATAATTCTTTGAAATATGCTTGGGGCGGACGAAATGCCGAAAGCCAGACGGTTCATAGTATACAATCCCTTATGCGTGTTTATCGTCAGTAGTTTCCGGGAGCTTTCCGCCATAACTACCTGCTGGTAGGCCCTACTCAAGTCGATCTTCGAAAATTCCTCTCCTCCTGCAAGCGCTGCTAGAAGGTCATCTATCCGAGGTAGCGGGTACCGGTCTACTTCCAGACAGGGATTGACGGTGGTTTTATAATCGCCACACAGCCGGAGGCTTCCATCCCTCTTCACTACCGGTACCAAGGGCGTTGCGTATTCGCTTGTAGCAACAGGCGTTATGATGCCCAGCTTCTCCATTTTCACAAGTTCCGCTTCTACTGCACCTTGCAGAGCAAAGGGAACGCTTCTTGCCTTTACAAACTTCGGCTGTGACCCTTCGCGAAGGACAAGCTCGGCCTGCTCTTCCGTGATGGTACCTAGCTCATCCTTGAAAAGTTCGGAATGGCTGTCTAGCATGGCTTCCAGCTTTTCTTGCCAGTGCTTTGACATTTCTCGAGAGAGACCAAGGTGATTAAAAAAAACTAGGTTCTTCCAATCCAGACGATTATCTTGCAACCATTCTCTGCCGAGGAGTGCCGGTCCTGTAGTGTCCACGACGTACAGGGGAAGCTCCACGCTCTGGTCGTTGTGGTGCACGACGACTTTCGCCAGACCCTTCGGTTTTACCATAGCCCCAGTATACGTGCGCAGCTTTAACGATGCTGGCTGAAGTCGCTTACGTGGAAACAGCCTCTGAAATTCGCGCCATGATATGACGGATACGGCTGCGCCGGTGTCAAGCTCCATCGTCAGTTGGACACCGTCAACGTTCACGGGTACAGTAAATGGGTCTGCGTTGACTGATTTAAGTGGGACAGACGACTCGTTTCGGACGGACGTGAGCATCTTCACACGTTTCCGGGGCTTTGCCTCCCTAGCTTTCTTTCCTTTCCTGCAGGCGCGTTGAATATGCCCTTTTCGGTTACAATTATAACATGTATCGCCGATATGAGGGCATGCTTCGCTAGAATGATTGGGTGACCCGCAACGGAAGCAGCTTGGCGACATCACAGACTGCTTTTCGCCTCGAACCTTATTCACTTCGTACGCCGGGGATGCGCTGTTATGCGTGAACGCCGCGCTTTTAGTTGCAGTTTCCATGGCAAGAGCTCTATCTACGGCCTTCTGGAAGGTTAGCTTCTTGTCTTCTGTGAATAATACACGCTGAATGTCCTCGCGGAGCAGGCCGCAAACGAAACAGTCCCGGAGCGCTTCATCCAAGAAACTTCCAAATTCGCAACTCTGCACCAGCCTTCGAAGTTCCGCGACAAATTCTGTAATGGACTCACCGCTTCGCTGTGACCGCTTGTAAAATTTCGCACGCTCTGCGATGACGGACGACTGCGGCGCCAGGTGATCGCTCAGGAGTTTCAGAAGACTGTCAAACTCTCGTGACGACGGTGCGTCCGGTGCCGTCAGCGACTTGAGCAGCGCATAGGTCTTCGCGCCGATGAGACTTAGGAAAGCAGGAACCTTCTTTGCTACTGGAACATCATTGACCAAAAGATAGGCTTTCAACCTTTCCTCGTACGAGCGCCAGTCACTCGTGGTCTCGTCGAAAGGTTCAATGTGGCCGATGTGACTCATGACTCACTTGGAAGTTTCGGCTGCCGTGATGCCAGTTTCAGGAATTTCACCGCAGGGAAATCTTCGTGGCGGGAAGCTTTTACACAGAGGCCAGGTTCTTCACACTGCGAATTCCGTACGGCGGTCATCCCATCCTCGTCGCCAATATGTCATGTCTGGCATCCAAGAACTGGGCGGCGTAGACGTAGCATCGAAGGAACGTTTATTCCTGCTACTTGGCAGGAAGCCAACAGGTTACATACTGAGCGCGGTGGGCCCGTGCGAGCGGTCTTTTAAAGCCAGCACGGGCTACCAGATAAGAGATAGCCGGGCAGTGAGCATGCGCAGACAGTACGCGATAACACGAGTGCTTGGTTTCGCGCGCACACAACACGTACAATGTCCCTGTGCAGAACGTTAAGCCCTAGTAAAAGCCAACCCCTAATGGGAGAAAGTTATCAGCTCTTCGAGCTAAGGCGACCCAAATAGGCCATGCTTTTGCTTCGCGTGGGAAAACCCTCTAGCATCAATTACAAGCTTCTCATATGGTTCTGTATCACCATATTTTAACAGCGAGTCAGGATCTCATATTGCATTTTACGCAGGTGTCACTTACTTTTTTCTTTCCTGCACACGCGAGAGAAGAGAAAGAATTGATTGAGTTTGCTGTAAGAAATAAATAAGAGACAGCACTAACAGATTGACCCTCAAGCTCCTTTTAATATCAGAAACTGGCAGGGCGAGGCGCACCGAACTTGAACCTACTGAACTGTTTTCACTTTAAACACATCCGCGTTAGATTCAGTGCGTTCATTGCTTCAGCAATAAAAACACCTCGTGACAACTTTCAAACTTCTTTACATTAGCTCTTACTACTTACGTTTGTCAAGGACGCGTCTGTCCACAATGAAGATGAAATAGTCCAAAACAGGTACCACGTGATCACACTATATCACATAGAAGCTGTGGGCGCGTAGCGCCTCACTTGATACCTAAGCTTTCGATCCGCCTTTTATATGCCAGTATAGCGGCCATCGAAGTAGGACGCCCCTCCCCCCCCCCCCCCCTCCCCACATTAATTTGGGGCCCACCCGTTTTGCGCAGAATGTGCGAAGTGGTGTGAAATGACTTGGCATCTTTCTGACAATAAAATTCTTGAGGTGAGGCCCAAAATATGTGCGAAAATAGGGACATCCTTTCCGCCCCCAAACTGTGCAGTCCGAGGACCTACCAACTACCATTCCGGCCGAACCGTTTGTCGCAGGGGCTTCCAGATGGTGTCAAACCATTCGTCGTGTTTTGATGCACACGTCTGTAAATTTATTAACTGATATAACGAGGAAATATACTAGATATAGCTAAGGTGGCTGTAAAACGCAATATTAGTGCAAAATCTATGAGATAGTTGGTGCTACACCAACTAGCCAAATCTGCAGTTCTTCTACAGTTTGTTTCTTGTGCATGGGCGTCTTTTATGAGTCACGATTTGGACCTGTCTAACCCAGCGGTCCTTTCTCCGCTTATGGCTGTGTTCAGCGCTGGTTTGTGTGTCTTGTCTCTTTCTTGGTCTGTGTGTGTGCTTGCGCTGTTGAACCACCATTATGAATCTACACTAACTATCCCAATCTGCAGTGCTTTTCTCAATGTGTGCGGCAAGTAGTGATAACTTTTTTTCTCGTTTCAAAGGAATTTAGCGGTCGCAAAAGCTGTTTTTCTTGCTATATACTGAGCAAAAAATGTAGTACCTCACGAAACTGTGGGCAGCTTAGCCCATCGCTCGTAATTTTTTGTCGATAGATGTGTCCACCAATAATGAAATGTTCTTTTTTTTTACAATTTAAAGCGTATTTGCATCGTCGAAACAGAAATTGATTGCACTATCCTTCAGGTGTTTACATGACAAGTCCTAGCACTTTGATGTTGCTATTTTCATCAAATATTGCGGTTTCTATGAAATTTCGAACATACCTGTGAAAAAAATAACCGCTGGTATTTTGTACTAGAAAACTAACAGACTATACTTTTTGGGGCCTAAGTACGCTATTCAGAAGAAAAAATATTTGTTTTGATGTAAATAACAAATGACACATCAAAGGACTTAGTAGGATTTACAGTTGTTCTTCCTTATTAAATATCTCTCTCGCTTGTTGTACCTAGTGAGCAAGGGTCACGTCTACTGCTGCTGCGTCGTTTCTAAATGCACTTCCACACTTCAGTCAGTTCTAACTTTCTCAGCTTCTTTGGCATAGATTTAAAATAATCAAAACATTCACGACGAAACCTAATTTTATTGTGTAGTGTCCATGTGATAGCATTAGAAGCTGTTAATGCCTTTATCTGAAGTGCCGTCACTTCATGTCTTGTGACGTTACCTCTCCATCCAGTGGAAATGCTACTATCTGGTTACGTCACTTTCTTCTAGCCAATGGAAATGCTACCATCTGGTTACGTCACTTCCCTTCAGCTAATGGAAGTGCTAGCATCTGGTTGCGTCACTTCTGTCCAGCCTATGAAAATGCTGCCATCTGGTTGCGTCACTTCCCTTCAGTTAATGGAAATGCTAGCATCTGGTTGCGTCACTTCTGTCCAGCCAATGAAAATGCTACCATCTGGTTACGTCACTCTCCACCAGCCAAAGAAAATGCTACCGTCTGGTTGCGTGACGTCCCTCCAGCTATTGGAAATGCTATCATCTGGTTACGTCACTTCCGTTCAATCAATAGACATGATATCGCCTGGTTACGTTACTTCCCTCCATCCTATTGATATGCTACTGTCTGGTTGCGTCACTTCTGTCCAGCCAATGAAAATGCTGCCACGTTAGGTCATTTCCGTCCAACCAATTAAAATGCTACCGTCTGGTTACATCACTTTCCACCAACCAAAGAAAATGCTACCGTCTGGTTACATCACTTTCTACCAGCCAAAGAAAATGCTACCGTCTGGTTACTTGACCTCCCTCCAGCTATCTGGTTACGTCACTTCCCTCCATCCTATTGAAATGCTACTGTCTGGTTACGTTACTTCCTTTCAGCTAATGAAAATGCTAGCACCTCGTTGCGTCACTTCCGTCCAGCCAGTGAAAATGCTATTGTCTCGTTACATCACTTTCCACCAGCCAAAGAAAATGCTACCGTCTTGTTACGTGACTTACCTCCAGCCATTGGAAATGCTATCATCTGGTTACGTCCCTTCCGTTCAGCCAATAGAACTGCTATCCTCTGATTACGTCACTTCCCTCCAGCCAATTGAAATGATCCTGTTTGGTGAAGTCACTCTTTTCCAGCAAATGGGCGAATTTTGTTACCAACAGCGCATTTTGGCCCCTTGTGGCTGGTAATATGAAAACGTCTCCCGACTCACGGGGCGTAGCTTGAACACAATTTCTTATTCCTTCCTTCGGAACCTTCACCATCGTTCGCTTCTTACCTGCGCAGTTCCTCGAGAGTACGTCGTGAGCAGTCTCAGCGAATTCCACTACGTCGTACGTGCCCGCCATCTCCCTCGCAGGACATAAACGGAAGCCGCGCTCAATTATGAAAGACAACCCGAGCCTGCCCTCTTCATGCCCCTCTGCCGTGGGGATGCCCGCTTGAAAGATGCAGGCTCTTTCAGTTCGTTCTGCGTGCGATGGTACAAATGAAGCCGGCACCTGGAACCTCCAACTGCGAAACAAGGAAACGACTTCCAGGACACGGAGGCTCGGCGAGGTTCTCCCCGCAGTTTTGTAGGTTCTCAACTCCGAGGCTGCCGAAATGATTGCGGTGAAGAGGTTTCTCCCGCTATTTCGGTTTCCTTCGCTCGCACTTTTTTCTACGCTCAGTTGCTCGAGGCGAATTTGCATCGCTGAGAATGCGCGTTCCCCAAAATCGCTTCGCTGCTAGAAGCCTGGTAGAAGCTGTCGTCGTGGCTACGTTGTTCCCTTGGAACACGGAGAAAGCTCGCCCTAATTCCCGGTTTCTTTTTCCCGAAAAGGGACTCCATCCCCCGCCTAGAATCATGACGTAGCCATCTTTGCTCCCTCCGCTCCCTATTTTCCCTAGCTGTGCCCATTTTGCCCTCTCTGCGCCGGTCCCTGCACTTTGCATGCACCCTCTCATTGTACCCGCTGCGAACGTCGAGAAAGCGGCTGTGAATTATGCAAACTTCATTACGCCTCTTCTTTACTGTTTGTTTTTTTCAGCGACCAAGTAAGCGTACCTCTTTTCTTGTTTTTCCTCTACTCTCTCCGAAACAAAAATGAACAACGCTTCAGGGCACGTTTCGGACACTCTCGTCTTGCAATGGCTACCAGCTTGTGGATAGACTTGGCTTCGTATGCGCCAAAGCCGATGCACCAATGGCGAGAAAGAGAATTACTTTGGATAGCGGCGCTGCGCAAATGAATACTTGAGGCGGTTCTCTTTCGCAACGTTTGTACCCGGGAGGACGGTTCGTTTCGCTTGCGGTCTATTTATTTGTTTTTATTGTTTTCTCTTTATCACCGCGCAACGCGTAATTAGCAGCAAGTCACGCCATTCGTACTGGGCTTCTCGGTCCGATTAGCTCCACAGTAGCTTTGCTCCATAAGCCTTCCGGTGCGAATGTTTGTGTGCATCTGTCCGCACTCCTTTCTGCCCCACGTAACATGTGCGTCTGTCTGCCTGCATGCATGCATGCACGAATACACTCAGGCTAACTAGCGCGACATTCGGGGAAGGAATGCAGCGCTGTGAGAAGCGAAAGAAATCAAAGGAAGGAACCGGTCTCCAGAAATATCGTTGGAGCACGTAATCTGTTTGGTAACCATTCATTAATTAAGCACCAGGCAAAGAGGTGAATAATGCGGGGAGAAATTACGTGATGTGGACCGAAGCACTCGAGGAATACTCAGGGTGTTTATGTTCCGAAGGACGGGGCTGACAGCGTGTTGTAGTCTTATTTGCGCCTTCGTCTTCATCATCACGTTGAGATGCTTACGGAGGATTGTAGCTCTGGGCGAAGCCGTGCTACCATGCTGTGCTGCTTAAGTGAAAGAACAAAATAAACAGCACTACGCCCCCTGTGTCGGTGTGAGAGGGCCCATCCGCTCATATGAGCGATATAAGAGCACCGTGCAGTGTATTCTTACCAAAACTTAGTTTCATTTAATCGCCCTGATTCAGGAGAGAACTGACGTGCTATCGTCATCATCATCATCACCATCAGCCTGGCTATACCCACTGCAAGGCATAGGCCTCTCCCATGTCTATCCAAATAACCCGGTCCTTTCCCAGCTGCGGCCACAGTATCGCCGCAAACTTCTTAATCTCATCCGCCCACCTAACTTTCTCCCGCCCCCTGCTACGCTTGACTTTTCTTGGAATCCACTCCATTACCCTTAAGTATTCGTGGTTGTTTTGCCTTCGCATTACAGGCCCTGTCCAAGCCCATTTCTTCCTCTTGACTTCGACTAAGATGTCATTAACCCGCGTTTGTTCCCTCACCCACTCCACCCTCTTTCAATCTCTTAATGTTGCACCTATCATTTTCCTTTCCTATGCGCACTGTAAGATGCATAATTATTCGATGCCTTCGTGCACCGTCATTCAACACATTTGAAATAATAAACTCAGCACGTTATCCTGCTCCCAGGTTTCTAAGTGCTAGCTGTTCGAGGCGTACATTACTTTACGCAGTACTGTTCGCTAACGATCGCATGAAGCTTCTAGAACCCGATGATAGCTTGAAAAACTGTTCCTCATACAAAAATGACCTTCCATGACATTGCGTGAAATACGAGTAACGTTTTATAGATACAATGCAGCAAATTCTCAAGCCTTTTCATCTGAAAACTACTCAATACCCAAACTTTTTGTACGATCTCTAAATTTATCAAGAGGCCTGGACGAATTTTCACTAATTGACAAAAGGTCAGCGAGGCTGCTAGCTGACCACCCCCCCGTTGCACGTCTGCACAAAGTCTGGTGTAGCGTGGCGATAGATTTTACTATCTCTCTTATATTAAATAGATGTATTCGCCTTGTTTACGCAATTTTTTTTTCTTGCCGTCTTAATTTTTAAGACGCATCGACGTCACTGCACAACTCAGTTTTTTTTTCCCCTTGATTCAAGAACACGATTAACAGAAGCTTCGTATTGTCTCGTTTGTAAGTATAAGTAAATGGTTTCAAATGTCCCGCTCAATTTTTATTAACTTCTGTGTTTGAGAAACACAGATCTCTGGTTTATTTTCGCGACCGTTTTCCAAACTTTGCTGCAGCGCATTCTTCCTGACTTGATTTTCATAAGAAAGTCCAAATCAACTGCAAACGTCCCTGTGCTTATCTCTTTTTAAATTGTCCTCAACACTGATCTTTTCTCCGTCGATGATCTAACAGGATTGTCAATCCTGCCAATGTATTTAGTGCCATAATAGCCCTATAGCCTCATTAACACCTCCAGTTGTCCATCGAAGAAGTAAAACGTAGAAATGAATGTCGTTTGCAATAATCGCGGTCAACTTTCTGTGGCACTGCAGCAAAAGATAGGCAGGGAAATTAAGGAGACTGGCCTTTCTCCAAAGATCGTTCGTTGTGGACTACATCTGCCCTAGCGACCCCGCACCGTCTCTACCCTCCCCGTTCTCTCCTCCGGAGCCCTAGCCCGAACCACGGATAACCCACTCTTCATGGCATAGGTACAAAGGCCCGTCTCCTTGCCTTTCCTGCCCAGCCTTTGCTGCAGTGCGACAGAAAGTTGGCGTAGTATAGCCGTTACTCCAATGTCGCTCCAACATCGTTCGCACTTCGATCTAGTGGTCAACCCTGCCTCTTCTTATCCCTTGCTAGCCGCCGGGGAAAGCACAGGTTGTAGAGCGCCGCATTGACTGGCGTTGGTCCCAGGTTGGGGGCCTGGAGTAGGACTAACCTTTTTGGAGCAGCAAAGGTTCTCAAAAAAACTGCGTAGCCTCATTTTTCATCGATATGGTTGGTGGTATGGCCCATGCTGTGGTAGCATGATCACGGGATCATAGAACTATAACCATTGAGTACCTGATCTTGACCTTTGTCATTGGCTCTTGACCTTCAACTTGACCTTGACAATTTGTGATTACTCCCTTCATTGAAATCTACTTTTCATTAGTGTTGCGTAGAACACGCCAAAAATTCTTTAGAATAACACCGTACATCTCCAAGGGGTGGTAGCCATAGAGTTTCTTACTACTACCTAGAGGGAAAGCTGGGGGCGCTGCACTTCAGCCAACATGGACGCTCAAAGCATCATGGGGCGGTGAGCTACTTGTTGCGGCACAGTCGTAGTTTTTCGGGAACACAGAGTGGCAGTACTAAGGCGTTTCATTCCGAAAACGTAGTTCGTGTGTGCGCAGACGACTTTCGCGCGAACGCAGTGTGCAAAAGCCATAGTAGTGAAGACGCGACGACACACGACGCCAATAAAAGGTTTTACTCTTCCGAAATGCCATTAAAAAACCTCTTAAACTATCTAAACAACAACATTTTTTTTTGAAAACATATTTACTTTTAAAAGTGCACCTGTTAATTACGAAATATTAGTTTTTTTATTGTTCATCACTTGGCCAATAGGAAAGCTAGTCATGTCTTATTTTAGGCAAACTTTGCACTTAAATGCTTTTCTGCTCGTTTGTTGCAATCATTAGACAAGATATTGAATGTTAGGACGTTTGTAGCTATCAAACAGCTTTATTTTTTTATTATTTTTTGGCCAAAAGTTACAGTTCCGCAACAAGTAGCTCACCGCCCCATGATGCTTTGAGCGCCCATGGTGGCTGAGGTGGTCACGTGGGGTCTCCATGCAAACTCCCATAGACGGCTTGCCAGCTTTCCCTCTAGGTAATAGTAAGAAACTCTATGGTGGTAGCAAAGGCAGTAATCATAGCAGCGGTATAAATTACGGGCACTAAGTCTGCTAATAACTACCATATCCATCAACCTTTTCAAACATTCCTGAGAGCAGGAATGGCTCCTCGCCTAAAAAGGAATAGCCACAGAAAAATTTGGGATTCTCGCTTTAAATTCTAGCCTTAACTGCGCCGTCTTGAGCGCCATTCCTCTTGCTTGAAGTCGGGCGCAGATTTCCCCGAAAATTGCGGGGGCATAAAGACATTCTCTTCGCGAAGAACCCCTCTTCAGCTTTACACCCGCGTCACTCTGAAAAGCGTGCATTATACGGCCCGCCCATATACATGCTTGGGACCTCGTGAATAAGTGAGCAGCGCCCAGAATAATAAGAAAATAGCGGTGGCATGCCTAGGCCCGGGACCATAACGTCATTATGCATGGGAAGCACGCTTAGCCTCCTTTCAAATCGTGGGCTCAGCGAAAAGTATAAACGCAGCTCACGTCTTCGAAATGCAACAAAGCAGAGGCAGTGACGCGTAATCCTCACCCCACATATATATATATATATATATTTTAGTTTCAAGGCCTCGGAAAAGCAATAGGTCTGACTTTTGAGTGCCTCTTTGAGTGCCCTGTGGCGCAATAGCGCCACAAAGAAAAGTAAATAGGTGCTATAAATGCGTTTGCTTGCTTTGTTTTATATTAGCTTTTTATTTAAATGACGGCACTATAAGCTCATTGTAGTGGACATTAAAGCAGAGAATGTCATTTTGGCTAATAGTTTTGATTCAGGGGGAAAAAAGGCAGTTAAGAGCAGACGCAGGGTTTAAAATGATCACACATGCGAAAATTTCGATTTTTCAAAAAATGACATCTTCGGGCTCTAGACAGTCTAAAGTGCCTGCATAAAAAGTTTCAAGACCTAATTCGACCTTCGATTAGTGAGTAATTATACAGGGTGTTTCACCTAAGACTTTACGCAATTTTTAAAATAAGCTTTTTGAGTTATAGGAGCGCTTTTTTCGGAATTGCATCGTCAGCAGTGCAGCACATCAGAATACACCAAAGACGTGCTAACTAGTAGGCTCGTTACCTAATATTGAATAGCTATCTTTTTAACGACTACTGTTAGGCTTCTCAAATGCTGAGAGGTGGGTAACCCACCGTAAGTAATATCCATACCATTTTTTAGAATTTAGAAAAGTCACCCTCAGCGGTGTGACCTATCAAATGGTGGTGGTGCTTGTGGTTAGACTTGTGGTGATGCATCGGTTATACAATCCAATTCCATCCAATGCAATCCAAACCAATCCAATGCAATCCATTCCAATCCATTCCAATCCAATCCAATCCAATCCAATCCAATGCAATCCAATTCAATCCACTCCAATCCAATCCACTCCTATCCAACCCAATCCAATCTAATGTAATCTAATGTAATCTAATGTAATCTAATGTAATCTAATCTAATCCAATCTAATGCAATGTAATGCAATCAAGGTCAAATGAAGGTCAATGGTGGTCACCGCAGCGGCGCGATGGTGGCCACCGGCCGCGGCACGATGGTGGTCACCGGCCGCGGCACGCAACGGCGTGAAAGTGCAAGTAGTATTGCTTTCGCAATAAAAGGCTATTTTTCAAAATTATGTAAAGTCTCAGGTGAGACTACCTGCATATTTGGCCCCTACGAAGACCGGAAACGGCGATTTCGGAGCGAAATCCGACCGAAATTCGTGTCCTTCGCTTTCCACGACCGCGTCCCCGGTAGCCGTCTTTTTTTTTTTGAATTGGGCCCCTTCCCCTACATCCTAGTATTACTCACTGCTCTGAAATATTTCAGGAACTTCCGCATTGGGCTGTTTTTTCAGACCTCTACAAATACCTCATAATGTCTGGCACGCGCACTTTAAATGCGATTTTCTCAACTACGTGTTTTTTGCCAAAATGGCTAGCCTTACAGAAGTTTATATGTTTCTATGATGCAATTTCCATTAATTTTATAACGCTGAATCCAGAGAGAACTAAACTGCGGAGCTATGCTAACTTTTTTTGGCTGAGTTGAAAAATCAAATGCCACTAACTATATTTCATAATTCCGGTGCTTGGACTCAACTGAACATTTTTACGTAATGATACATCTAAATAACAATATAAATATCATAGCTCTGAGTAGTAAGCCTTTGGCTACCGCGTCTTTTCAGTCGAAACCAAAAACGAATTTTTTTAATTACCCATAAGAAATTACCCGATTAGGCTTGAGGTACTTTTTCATAACATAGGAACTAATAGAGATATGCTGAAACTAATTACATTTTTGAAAACAGGTAGAAGAAACCCATACGCACTGCTCCTGATATCATTAAGATAATTTTTATAATAAAAATTCTGTAAAAAAGCAATTCGGCTGAAATAAAACAGGTGTTCTCCCACTACATAAGCTATTGAATTCATTACTTTTTCAAGAATCACTGTCTATGTCACTTTCGAATAGCAAAATTTGGTATTTTTCTTTTTTTTTGCTTGCTTCCGTTATTTCTTCAAGTGTGCTTCTTCATTTTTCTTGCATTGCCGTAACTACCATGTGCCTTGGCTCATGTACTTTATTATTGTTTTTTTTCCTTTCTGTTATTTCTTTTTCGCATTAATGGCATGTTACGGATGTTTGCTTCATAACTGTAGCGTGCCGATGTACTTCCAAGCTAGAATTTGTATAATTACGCTGGATTTTGTGTGCAAACCTCTATCACTTTTCGCTCTTTAGCTATATTTCTAGTATGCTGGACAACACGAAATTCTTCTTATTCGCCTAATAACATGAGATCCCCTTGATAATTTAATTTTTGAACCTGCATCTCTACCATTTATTATCCACGTAACATGTAATGCACTGTAAATAAATAACCTTAAAAGCCTTAAACCTATTATCACATTGGTGAGCCTGTATCAAACGAGAAAAAAAAAGAGCCCTGATGAACTCAGGACCACACACAGAAGCGAAGAATCTAATCCTAACCATCGAATGTCTTCCTTGTTACGAGGAGCAAAATAAAATAAAACATTTACACGGACACTTAATTAGCTATTTGATTGAAAATGTGGTAGCATTAAAAGTAGTTAATTCATTTTCCGGACGTGACGTCACTTTCCTCCAGCCAGTGAGAATTATTTGGTGTGGTGACGTCATTTCCGTGGAGTCACAGGGCTAATTTTACGATCGGTGACGCACTTTTCATCGGTAAGGCTTGCAAGGCTGTCACGCCAATATAATTCTTAATCAGCTTTTGTTTACTTTCCTTTTTCGTCAAAGTTGTGCCACAGCCATACGCCTTCTGTTTTTTGTGGAGTCATGATAAGAATAAGTTTTAAATTTTTTTATTGATAAGGTTTAATATAATGAGGCTATTGCAACAGGGTGTAAAAGAAAGTTTTTTTTTTACGAAAGCTTTGTTAACGCATGGCATTTGCTTGTCGGTCGATGACCCAACGCACGACGACCACAGTCATTAAGGATGCCTTCTAATTGGTCTAGGCGGAATTGCACATCATCAGTGCTGCAGGAAAGAGCTTTCTTGCAAAACAACATAATGCGCATCTTTTATTGTTCTTTTCGGTAAAAAAAAGTGTCCAGTACTGAAAGAGTGACAAACAAAGTGTCCCTACACCAGTCGGAAATCGCAATGATGTTTTTTTTTTTTTAAGGAACTCCAGGAAAAAAATGCATAACGTTTTCCCGACAAAATTTTGTTCAAACGGCCATGGGGAAATTATGACGTCGCAGAAATGCCAGCAGGTTTTGAGAAAGTAATAGTATTACTCAGTGATATTATCCGGAGGGACATTAACTTGGTACATTTCTTTCTGAAACTCACCGCAATAAAACTAAATCTATTGATTCAAGTTAAAATTAAATTTGCAATCGCTGCAGTGCTTACAAAATAAGGCGCCATGTTATAATACATAATTTTCCCCGCGCGGTTTGTTTCATCTATTTTGTCATGCAACACAAGAATCTACGAGCACGTGTATCGGCTTCGGTGTCGAAGGTTTGTGCATTTACTTGTGGAATATGGTTAAGCTAGGGGCATGCAATGCCTCAAGTTTCTCACTGCAAATTATTCGTAACGAATGCGAGGCTCTTAGGCTGGATAAAGTTAAAAATAACTCCACCCGTCTTCTATGCCTCCGTCTGCGTATATGATTGTTCCGTCACATTTTTGAGTGTTTTTATTATAAACTCTTGTTTCCGACGTCTATTCCGGTTATTACTATATTTGTTGCGTCACCAAATATTATTAATTCTGCTTTTATATTCATCACTTTATATAACTATCCCACTCCTTTTTGCAATCCCCTCAGCAGAATAATAAATTTTTCCGACGTAACTGACACGAGCCCATAAAGTACAAGGGAATATTCAAAGCATGCCTCTCCTGCCTTTCCCCTCTTTCTGTATCTATCTCTCTATCAAAGCACGCCTGCTATAAAGAACCCTGGCAATCTTCACTGTCAGCCAAAATTTTACATTAATTTATTGTCATGGTCCGAGGAAGACATCCTGGTCGGTTTTTACTTTCAGAAAGTTTGCACATTCTTTAGAGCGCGCAAACAGCTATATGATCTTCTTTATCGTGCAACAAGTATAGCGTGTTTATGACATATATTTCATTCTTACGAAACTTCTCAAACTTCTGCGGAGAATAAATTCAATCCGAAAAATAATGCTATCGTAAATGACTCACGACACCAAAACTACCCACGGCGTCTTCTTAAGCCCTTTTTTTCTTAACCCGCAGTCGGCGCTTTACTCTTTTATCAAGCCTTAACCATTCAGCGTTAACTTAATAGGCACATACAAGGTCTTTAGGTTTAATACTTTGTACCGACAAAGCACGATCCGCTCAGGTTATTTTGCTAATATGCAGGATTAAACTCTTTTTATTGTTTTTTTTTCGTTTTATTTTCTTCAAAAGCTCTTTGTATTGCACGCTTTGTAAGGCATTATCACGAAGTAAATGCCCTTAATCACGTAAAGCATTGTGATTAAAAACCAACTCGGCGGTTTTTCATTTCGCAGCAGTGAAAAAAAATCAGTTGTCTGGGCAGGCCGTTATTACGAGAGCAGATCTAAAAACCATCGCTTCTAAATTAAGCATTCTAGATTTTATTCTTTCTTTTTTGGGAGGAGGGAATGTAAGGATGAAAAAAGGAGGCGTATTTTAAGTTGCCATAGCTCTACTGAGAGGTTATTTTTTGTGTTTCGCTTCAGGCCTACGTCTCGGGTAGCTACAGGGCTCGCAGTATCGAAACAAAGCAAGAAACGAAAACGGGCGAGTTAGTTTCGAAACAACGAAAATTTTTCGGCCCATCATCAGAGCCTTTGAAGATGCATAGCTCTCATCAACTCCTGCTTCGGCCCACAAATGAAGTGCCCTAACGTGGTTTACATAATTGAACCACCGCCGGCAGATAATGAAACTCCGTTATTCCGCCTGGGGAAATCGCGTGCTTTTCTACGCCGCAGCTAGAGAAATAAACTAATTTTATTTACTTTGTTCTTTTTTGCCGGTAACTCGCGCTCGTCTCAGGCTAGCGCTAATGTTTCCAATAACGAAACTCGCAGGGAACATTCAAGGCCGAGAATGCGTGCAATTTAGGTTTCGCCTTGCAATCTCTGCTCAACGTCGGAGAGAAAAAACCTTTTGTTCGGAGTGTTCTGCCATTACTAGATTCCATATTTTTTCCCCTCTTTTCAATCGCACCGAAGAAAATCGCGATGCTTTGCATGCCCGAGCGCTGAATCAACAGGGTAATTTATATCGCGCTTCGCTTGCGTATAGTAGCTTTCTTCCTTTAATGGTTCTCAGGAAAATGACATTCGTGCCTCTGCAAATGGTTATTAATAATGTGCGACTTCGGCGGAGAGCATATAATTTTTGAAATTGGAATGTTCATCAAATGCTTCAGCAGATTGTCTTAATTTCACCGATTGCAATACAGCGCAGACAGTGTTTCATTAGGAAAATACTTATAATGAGCTTGGAAAATCGGCTTTACATGAACGCAGAGGCAAAAAAATAATAAAATTTGCTAAGCAACACATACCATCCTGGATGAGAAAATTTAGCAAAGCTGGTGAATTCCTGGATAGTGGAATCCAGTCTTTTGAATAATATAAAAATATAGCTCAGCGCTAACAGCTTCATCATCAGTGTATCTGGAGAAAGGCCTTGTACCCATCACGTTTAAGTTACACTTCTTCTACGAGAAGATATGATAAAAGAATTGATTGATTAAAATGCGTAATTATGTGCAAATACAGGTTTCATTCAATAACCTTGAACACGGTAAGTGGCTCTACTGATATCCTTTACTCTGCAGAGACAAAATCTATTCAAGATGTTGTTACTTATGCCCTGACAATATTTTTCGCAAAAACTCGTCAGCCTGTTTGCTGGGTCCTTCTCAGTACCTTATTTTAATAACGCATTTTCTTCTTGCGTATACAAACAACTCCACAGCTCACTGTCTCAGTTTATGTAAGTGAAATATATAATGTACGTCAGCTTCAACATCCTGACAGTTTGGAAACTTATATTGCGCAAGTTCCAGCGGCGGTTTATGACGGTCAATTTATTATTCATATTCAGCTCAGACGACATACTAGAAGGCGTGCATAATATATATGCGATATGCAAACAAAAGGGCAAAAACCTACACCATTGCAGTATGAAGACTTGCACCTTTTAGTTTCCTCTATTCAACGACATCAGCGGTCGTCATCCGGCCGACGTCGTTTCGGTTATGGCAAGAAAAGAAAATAAAAGTGAATCTCAGCTTCCATTGTCGGGTCAAGCTTAGTTACCCTCAGAAATGAACTCGCGAGTTCGCTGTCTGGAACTCAATAACGCTGTCCATTTTCTGCACGAGCAAAAACAAAAATATGCCAGTAGGGAAAACTCAATCATGGTCTCTCCCGAAACTAGATAGGTTTCCTCTTTTATGCACGTCTTGTAGTTCGTTAAGCGTTCCGGTCAAAAAAACCAGTTACGCTTCACGAATCAAGCTCGTCATTGCTCGTCGAGTCTTCTCCTTTGCATCACTAAAACACACCAAAATAAAAGCTCAGTTATAATCCGTTGAACGCCGGTTGCTCTCATTCACTGGTCAGTGTGTCTCGGCGTCGGGATAGGAGTTGTGGTTGCTGGCATTGAATTTTGTGGTCAATTTACATTTTTTCTCTCTCTTTCTGCCTTTAGTATGCTTTAACAACCAAATGTGCGTCGAGGAATACGAGCTCAAGTTTGCGCTGGATGATCGCAGCGTCCTATACTGCTTTAATAAATTTTAAACAACAAAATAACCGTTGTGTTAGTTTTTTTTTGTAATGGTCGTGATTTGGTTGGTGCTGGGGTATTTCTTGGCGCAGCATGGCTGTGTACACTTGCATCGTATGTATTTTCATATATAGTCCCCGTGGGTGATATGTTTGTTTCATATACTTTTGACTCCAACTGTTTTTCGGCGAAGTCACTGAAACAGTCTGTAAGGTCCCATTTTAAGGGCTCATGCAATTTAATAGTATTGTTACTTCCCATTTCTCCGGGATGACGATGACAAACGCTATGTCTTGCGAACTAAGTTTGTTTTGTTTGTTTACTGCTCATATGATGCGTTTTGATGAGCTGCGCAACACGCAATATATGTTCTAGGAAAACCCTAGTTTTTTTTTTATTTCCATTAGTGGTAGTTATGAAACATGAAAAAGACATCGTTTTGTAAAGATTTCGATGCATTCCCGCTGCAGTATTTTTCTCAGCGCCGGAACTTTGATGCTGTTAAAACGCAAATGATTTTCGTAATTTTACAGTGTCGTTGATAACTGTGCTTGGTGCACTTGTTGCTTAGCAGTAACCGTCAGAACTCTGCTCGAAGATGACTACCTACCAGCAAGTGTTGTGAGTCTTCCACATCGGTAGAGTAACGCGTTTCTGAGCATTTTGCGCAAGCAGGTATAGAATCACTCTTTCTGCTGTGCTTGTTATGTTTATCTCTGGCTCTGAATTAGTAGATGAATGCGAGTCCTAAATTGTATATCTCAAGTTCCGTTGTAGAGGGAAAGGGGAGGAATAAGCACGTTCACGGCTATTTTGAATTCCAGGTTAGATACACTCTAGAGATCGCAGATGCTTATCTTGTTAATGGGTTCTTCCTGAAATACGCGAAAATTGCTTCTTGTTATAAGCACGGCAAAATACATTCCATGGCAAGTTTGTCTTGCTTTATATTTTCATGCCTGAGCCGCCGCGGTGGCTCAGTGGCTATGGTGCTCGGCTACTGACCCGAAAGACGTGGGTTCGATCCCGGCCGCGGCGGCTGGAATTTCTTTGGAGGAGAAATTCTAGAGGCCCGTGTACTGTGCGATGTCAGTGCACGTTAAAGAACCCCAGGTGGTCGAAATTTCCGGAGCCCTCCACTACGGCGTCTCTCATAGCCTTAGTCGCTTTGGGACGTTAAACCCCATAAACCAACCAACCAAACCTATTTTCATGCCTGCTACCTTCATCAAGGCAATCAATTCCAAGCGATAAAAAAAACAGCTTCTGTCGATATTCTAGCCCCAATAGCAGGCATTATAAGCGTGTGGATCGTGTTACAATTTTATCTTTTGTTTCTATGATGAGAACGCCAAACAAACAAAAAAGACGTCATATCATGAAAAGGATGACATGAGCTAAGACAAGGTTTTTTCTATTTGGGGTGAGTAAAATGCAGTAATGAAGAGGCAAGGCATATACTCTTTCCGAAACCTTACTTTCGGCTCTTTGAACGAAAAAAAAACTCAAATTAAGAACGCGATCGACAGTGAATAAGCTGTTATAGTGTGTATAGCAGCAACCACTGATTTTGAACTTGGAGGAAACATAAAAAAACCAACGAGGACGAAGCAGACATATAAATTTACATATAAATTTACTAAGCAGGGCAGAAAATAGGTTCATGGCAGTTAAAAGCTAGCTCGCCTCCTTCATAGGCAGGAAAACGTTTTTAGCATGCAACGCAATGCTAAAAATTTTATACGTATGGGGCAGCAATAACAATATTTTTACTTTTGCAAAGAGTACTGGGCAAATAAAAAGGCTGCCGAAACCGGTTCTCTTAAAAAACATCCCTGGGAATTTATACGATGCTTATATTTTAAATACATGTGGACACAACCGAATAGCAATAAAGCCTAGTAAAAAGACTCCAGGCAATATGTTTGAAAACAGAGCTACTCGCTTTCTTTTTGAACAACCAACGTAAAGTTTTGAGGCAGTCGACGAACCCGAGTCTGCTTTATTGCACGAGGTTACCGAACTTGCTCTCGTATCGGCGCGATTCCCACAAAAATACGACCACTTCCGAGATCCTAGCCTCTGTGCCCTCCGAAAAAGCGAAACACTGATTATTTATTTACCTTTTTTCTGAGCCTCGCTGTACGGTCTGCTCCGTCAGTACGTTTTATAAATGACCCTTCCAAAGAACCTGCCGTAGGGACATTTCCGAACGACCCTCGAGACATGTTCTACAAGATTCCACTCGAAGAGGAACATATACATTCCGCGCTACCGCAAAAAGGGTGATCTCGTCTGCCTTCTTATTTGCCGGTTCCTTTTTTTTTTTTACTTCCTCTTCCACGAATCGCGCTCATCCCCTGCTGCAACCATCTCTGATTGAATGACGTTTGGTTCCCCTGGGTCTTCTCTGATTGGGAACCCGGGTTCTTTGATGACGACGACGACGACGACGACGACGAGAACGAATGGCACGTTTCTTCCCCCCCCCCCCCCCCCCCCTCTGCATTATAGCCAAATCGTCGTCCTCGCATTTCAAGTGCGCAGTTCCCGTAAGTAAATAGGAGCCCTGTGCTTTATGTCCCTCACGGAGCACCCATTCTATTTTCCCCTTAAGGCTGTGTACTTCTCGTGGTCTGTATACGACCTCGCCACGATGTCGGCCGGGCCCTTTACGGACAAGACTCGCGTTCCTTGAACGCTCCATCCCTGAGACGGCTTTGTAGGCCCTCGAGCTACAAGCAATAAACGAGTATAAAAAGTTGAGGAGGAGAAGAAGAAGAAGCAGAGGGATCCAGAGTTAAATATAGCTCCCCCTCTTTTTTTCCTCTCACCTGCGCTGATCCGCCCCGTGAACACTCTCTCCCGACCCCATCGCGCTCCTTCCTTTACCACACGTAGTCGGCGTCGTCATAGTCCTCGTACCAGAGTTAACCCCCTCCGATTGCCTCACTGCCTCTTTTCATCTGCATTCGGCCTTCCCTCTCCTTCTTCTCCCTTCTCCTCTCGTACACTCTCCCCCACTAGGTCCTTGTATTGATTGCTTCTATTTCGGGCTAGCTCCGAACAAGCCGCCCTTTGGACCCATCCAAAACATCTTCGCTCCAACGCTGTGTGCGCACGTCCCAATCCTTTGCCGCTTCTGCTATTGTTTCATTTTTCTGTTTGTTTTGCTTTTTCTGCCGCTCTCGTCATGGCGGATGAGGGTGACGTTGCCTTATTAAAGTTTGGCCTTTTCGTGTTAACGCGACAAGTGGGTGTAATAATGAATGAGCACTGAACGATATGAAGGCGTAGTTGCCGGAGGCTAGAGACATAGATTATGGTGCTGTGCTGCCGTTTCAGCATATCGGCTTCAGACGCTGACGGTGCGGACAGAAAAAAGAATCAAAATATCTGTTGGTTTAGGGTTAATAATTCAATTGTTTTTTTTCTTTGCTTCGCGCTGTCGTTACGTCCACCCACTCTCTTTGTTCGCAACGCGCAAGTCTATTGCTTATGTTGTGATTACTGCGTCGTTTCCAAGTATGTGAATTCAATTAGCCGCGAATTTTTATATTTATCAATTGATTTCACCTTATTACCCAGTATTAAGGTTCAGCAATGGCATATTTTACACAGGAACAGGTAATATAAAGCAAAGAACGAGACTAAACTTGAACTCATTATGGCGAAGTTGAAGGGGCCATTATAGCCGTAGCTTCGTTATAGCCAGTTTTGACCAAGCATCCAAGGGGAACCATCATTCCTTCGTAATATCGAATATCTCGTTATAAACGCTTCGTTCTTACGAGGTTCGACTATGCTTTCATAAAAGATTATTATTCAGGGAGAAACGAAGAAAGTTATTTGTGGCGCTTACCTGGGGATACATTTCCTGGTTATTCTTCGGTCTTCAGGTCCTATAACTCTTTTCTTAAACCCAGCATCGCAGATTAATTCCTGCACCCTTTGCGATACCGGGTTTAAGAAAAGAGGGAAATAAGTAATCTCAGAGGGTGCCTAAGTTAATCTGCGATCTTCACCTCCTCTCGCTGGTGGTGAAGTGCAGTCGATGACGTCATATGTCCCGAAAGAATCGATTACGTACTGTCCGTATGTCTATGCACGGGTTGCACAACTGTCTGGGAGTTCCGCGAAACCTTTTCCTATATAGCTCCAGACGTCTCGCCCTGCAGTCAACACTTTTGTTCTCGCAGACAGTCTTGGCGGAAGCTATGTAAACATCTCCGAAGATAGCTATTGCAGTGCGACGTGACGAAGACAAGTTTGTTTGCGCAACACATACATCAGACTGAAAGCCTGGTGCTTGATCATCTTGCAGGTACTTGGTCGCTTGGTGAGTCCGTCCTTATCGGCTTCTCGTAGTCATCCCCGTGGTCGATACTCCGCAGATCTGCCGAAGTGCTCTCCATGATAGCGTTTTTTTTCCTTCAGCCAAAAAGGAGTGCAGCTAAGCTCTGTAGAGAGCAGACATGAAAGTTTCCCCTTTCCTATTGCCTTCCTTCTCAAACTTTGCTCTTCATCAACCCATTGAAACGCATCGAAATGGCGACAGCTGCTCAAGGTTTGTAGAAGAACACGAAGATATGCCAGTGCATTTTCGTGCCTCCATTGTAATTGGTTTTTGAGGTGATTTTCTCTTTCGCAGATTGAGTAGGGATTCCTAGACTTCCTCTTGCAATGAGCGGCGCCTAGGTCTTGTATCATGCATGCGCGGAAGCTCACTGTTTTTCCAAATCAAATGATGCCTAAAGTATACGACCTACTGAATTTGCAAGAGCCGCCCAGACGCGAAGCTGGTGCTGGTCACGCGTAGACAATGATCATCCGCCAGGGAGAGCTCCTTATAGCTGTGAATTCAGGGCAGAACATTGGGCTAGTTGGTTTTTCATCATACTTTGAATACTACCGCGTCAGACGGGGAGAAAGCAAACCAAAAAAAAATGAAAGAGCACTTCTTCTATTTATTTATCCCCCTGTTAGGCGCTAGTTATTTTATACATATAACATCCTAATAACAGCTCTTGCTTTATAAAAAAAAAAAATCATCCGTGTCACTTCCGTGCACCACACGAAAGCAGTGGGTGCGGCAGAGAAAGCAGACCCACAGTAACAGCGAGTATGTTTCGGAAGACGGCCACATGAAAGACTGATGCTATCCTAACGTGCAAAAGAACCTTATAGCCGCAGCATATTGGGGCCGATACTGCGGCTGAACTAATAACACATATCACGAATGCTGTCGTGTGTCAGTTACATTTGCCGATGTAAATCAGAGTCTTTGTTTGTCGTGCCTGGCAAGCGGACTAATGATTTTCTATTCTTCACGTGGAACTAGTTGTTATGCGCATGTTTTCTATACACGCCACTATATTGCTCGTCGAAGATCTGTTTTCTACGACGAACGTTTGCAAGATATTCGAGTCGTTCGCGGTGTACGTAACGATCACCTCGTGTGCGCGTTGGTATTTCCGCAGCCGAGTTTCTTGCTTTTTATTATGGAAACAAGTTCGGCCATGGAAGCCGTTTTCTTTCGAAACTGTTATGAAACTCATGTTTTGTCTAGAGTCATCACTGCCGTGATAGGAGATTGCTTCCATTCCTCGTAGACGCTAGAAATCTAAGCGAGTCCCGAGATTGCAAAACACAGGTTTGGAAGATCTGTTCCCCTTTTTGACTTCTGGATCACAAGGTTGGAAGATGGATACGGAAACTAATCGCTTTCGTTTAGAGCATTTGATGTTGTTGACGCATTCCTGAGTTATGTGCTGTCGTCATCCGCCAACCCACCTGCCATCTGCGTCGATTGGAAGATAGCAAAGAGGAGAGAGAGAGAGAGAGAAATCCCTCGCTCCACATTTAGGGGAGAGGCGGGAGAAATGGGAAAGAGGCAGAGTGAGGGAGGTACCGACGGCTGGGTTTCTGGCCTTGGCGTCCGCCTCGACTGCGGGAGGTGGTTGGTTCGAATCCCACCTGAGCCCACCACCGAAACCCACTGCAGAGTGTCACTACAGTCCTGGGCAGTTCAGGATTCATTTCTCGCTGCCTGTCTCTGCAAGATAAAAAAACACAAGATGTCTGCGAAAAATTATTTGCTCTAACACCACAGCTAACCCTCAAAACATTCTCGTTACCCATCGTAACTATCCTGTGTCTTTCTACATTCGCTGACCGTAAAAAGTACGAAACAAACTTCGGAGTGCTGTTTGAAGATGGCTTTTCCCAACGCGTTTACTAAAAAGTCTATGAAAGAATTTCTTCTCTTTCTTTTTAAGAAAAGCTATGCTCCTGCTTCAAGGCGTGTCCTATAAGCAGTCTCCTAATAAAATTCCACCAGCAGGAGCTTCTTTTAAGTGCACCCAGATCTCGGGATAGCGATGGTCTTGAGTATTGCTATTCTGAAAATACAGCCACGGGACCTGGCAACATTGAACCAGTGAAATGCTTGTCAGCTGCAACACGACAGAACCATAAACTAATCTGGATGGAATAATGTGTGTGCGCAGTACAGAACATGCAATCCCAAGACGAGATGAACCAGTCCTCCGTACCTGCATTGGCGCTTGGTCATCTTCTGTCTCCCGGAAGTGGTGTGATAGCTCCTTAGTACCGGAATAAAGGACAGACCCTTGATACCCATTCTCAAATGAACAAGCTCTTGTGCTAATCATTACGCCATATATAATGACCGAGTGCAATATACTCTAAAATTGGCAGATTCACAAAGCAATATACAATATTTGTCGGTGCTGACTCAGTAGCAATGGCTATAGGTCTGGTATACGTGTTCTAAAATTTTTGTAGGTATTCTTGTGGGCAAAAGGCTTATTGCAATGTTTAAAATATTCGTCCCCAATATTATAGGCCGTTCGATATTATGTAGAGTCTTTTATAGATATTTTACTAATATGCTATACTTATCATGTAGAGTCTTTTATAGATATTTTACTGATATGCTACTTCAGCGGCTAATTCTTCTTTGCTCTATTTGAGCACCTACTTCACGCTTTAAAACATGCGAGTAATGTGCGCTCTGGAGTGTATTTCAGATACTTCAACAATGCGCCTTTTCTGATGCTAAATTTTTCATGCTTTAAATTAACATGCACTCTAATTGTGACACTATTTCTGACAGGACGCAGAATTCTTTAAAAATATATACTAGTGAGTGATGGAGGTGTGCTAAACAAACGCCTCAACGCAGAAAAAAAACCTTCGAAACAAATTTCTAATGTTAGATTCGTCTACAAGAAATGAGCTTACAGCAGAATTAATATCACAGAGCACCATGCCACGAACACGTGGACAGCACGCAGGACTTTGCAATGGCTTGGACAAAATCTCGGCAAAATAACTGTGATCGTGTCGTCATTAAACAGCAGCGTAACGATCAAGGTAGTTTAGATCGGGATAGTTTGTTTAGTATAGTTTCGCCCTTTTATAGTTAGGAATTTTTTTAAGGTAAACGGCTTCGTAGTGGCCCTAATACATGATGGCCGAGAACTCCAGCGTTAACCTGCCTTCCGACACAATCTTTGATGTCGCTTCTCAAAGTGTAGGATATCTATGGCGCGTCTAGGGGATGTCTGCGACACACTTAGCAGATATCTAGAAGTTCTTTTTCTTTGCCAGTTCCGCGCAAATTTATAGCGGCTATTCACCCCATACTTAAGCTGCCATTTTTCTCACAACTGACTACCCAAGATCAAGTAGCGAACATTCGTCGTGGACCAAGAATAGTAAGCGTATGAGCGTAGGAGATCCGTATCTGCACCGAGCGAGCCATGCCCCCATTTCTACCAGAGGAGCTTTTCTTTCCTTTTTTTTTCTCAGCACTCGCCGAGTGTCGACTCGCTGATAACAGCAGGCGGGCCATGAGGCGCAACAGCGGTTCCCGCCGTTTCCCTCACTTCCCAAGCGTGGCGGCCCAAGATTACGCAATGTTCCCCCACGACTCCCATTTCATGGTCGTGTCGGGACAAGATCGCTGCCTACGCGTAGCGAGGAGACCGGCTACGGGCGAAGCACTGGCTATCCTTCTTCGTCGCTTCTGTCCCAATTTTTTCTTCCCTATTTTTTTCTCTTCCCCACTATGCTAATCCCGGCGACACGATGGCTGACGACCGTATAGCGCTAGCACCCGAGAAGCCGCCGCCGATACCACGAATCTCGTCGTATCGTATGTCATGTTCGTGCTAGGCAGCGGCATAACTCCGTGGGGACGACGGAAATGCTATTAATCTCTTCCTTTTTCTTCCCGTTGCTCGGCTCGTTGGGGAAGTGGTTTCGGTTTGCCTACAGCCAGAAGACGTAAGCGCGTACACTTCCTTTTTTGCCTTTTCGTATCTTCCCCTCTATCTTCGTTTATTCCCTTCTTTCTGGGATTTTCGTTTTGTTTTATTGATACCCCCTTTTCCCGGTAGGTTCTTTGCTTTCGCTCCCATTTTTCCTTTTTTCCCTATTTTTGTTTACTTGCCTTTTTCCTGACCGCTGACGTACGAACACTTTTCTTTTTTAACTTCTTTATTCTCCCTTCCAAGGTTCGGCCTTGAACATTTCTTTCTCTTTCGCGTGTTTCATACATCCTTTCTGTCACTTGTCTAGTCACTTTGCAGTTATTTCTGTGACGTCAAGAAGCACCCGATCCCTAGGGCTACGAGCGATAAATGCAAGAAGTGCCGTTCCGCTACTTACGCTGCTTACGCCACTGCTTCGGCAGCCTACACCTATGCTTCGCCGGCAAGAAATGGTCGTGTCGTGCCACTTTCCCTCACGGATAAGAAATGTCTCGCATATATTGGATGGTTAAAGGGCTGCACTGGGATCTCTGACTCAGTAGTTGCTTATCTATGGTGTCGTTCAATGTATGCTTGCTTTAGCTGAATGGAGGACCTGCCTATACGTCCCAATGTCTGAAAAGGAAACTAGACATGCTTCGGTTGTTTATACTTTGCTTTCTCGCCGCTTGAGAGAGCTTCACGCGGAAACATATGCTAAACTTCATGCTCACTCAGCATATAAATATTTTCCATCTCAGGTTTCCAACATACAATCGGATAGACACTCTATACGACTCTGTATGTCTCTGCTACAAGAGAGAGAGCCGTGGAGAGCTTTCGCACGGCCTTTTCTCACGAACCTACATGGGGATGATTTCCCATTAAGAAGGACCGCACCGTTTCTTATTTATGGACGAAAAACGTTTGGCTGTTTCTTTTTGGTTTGGTTTGGTTTATGGAGTTTAACGTCCCAAAGCGACTAAGGCTATCAGAAACGCCGCAGTGTAGGGCTCCGGAAATTTCGACCACCTGGGGTTCTTTACCGTGCACTGACATCGCAATGTACACGGGCCTCTAGAACTTCTCCTCCAAAGAAATTCAACCGCCGCGGCCGGGATCGAACCCGCGTCTTTCGGGTCAGCAGCCGAGCACTATAACCACTGAGCCACCGTACCCATCTCCAATCACAAGAACCACCCTTTGCTTGACCATGCAGAATAGCTATCAGTTCTTTTTATTATGGTAGCAGTTTGCAACTTCTCTTGACTGCTTGGTCATGGTGTAATTCCATCCTAATCTAACAGGTGTTATCACTTCGTTTGGGAATGTGATTCTTGCAAGAAAATCCTTAATTCGGTGTATTTGCTCAGTAGGTTATGGTTGGTAGCTCCTACTTTAATTTTCTTTTCGCATGGGACAAATTGCTCAACGGTCTTACCGCTACCAAACGGTCGTTACCGTGGGTCCTGATTTCATCGAATAAATACTGTGTTTGGACGCACGAGTTATGATATATTTTGCACCTGAACATTATTCCTTGGCACGGCCCAAGTTAATACGCCCAAGATACGTCCAAGTTAATAAAAACGGGATGTTGGCTATCCATTTAAGGTTGTGCTAAGAAGCTTCAAATAAAGACGCGGACCTCAACTAATTAGTTGAAGCCCAATCTTTCGAGGTGCAATTTGTCAGTTTTCGACTCACTCAAGTGCTAAAGTTGTTCCTTGAGCACTTGTTAGTTTGTATTGTGTTACCGAGTGTCTTGTTTATTTTTTCGTGAACCCAACTCGTTTTTACAGCAAAATGCACATTTTAGAGGAATCACCGCTCGCCTTTATGTCTAATGCAGTTCATTTTGACGTAGTTTCTTGTCTACATTAAGTGGCCGGGCAAAGGCTTTGCCCGTTGCTCTAAAACAAACCCTGGCCTATGGCGACTCCGGCGAACGCATCCCAGCAAACCACGTGATGTCATCTCCCTGGACAAACTTGCCGCCCACGAGTAGCGTTTTCTGCCCTTGTTCCCACTCATGCCCCGGAAGACCATTAGTTTTCAGTTGTCCGCACATATTGTTCCTGCCAAAGCCTGGTTCTTCCGCTTGACTTAATCCAGGAAATCACTGAATGATGTTTGTCGCCTAATCTGTGATCTTCGGTTCTATCTTTTCCAATTAACATTAACGTTTTCGTTTGGATAGATCACTGTATGGTCCTCATTGCACTTTACAGACCTTTTTGTTCGCCTCTTTCATTCAGACTCGTATATGAGGTCAGGTAGTATGAATACTTGCAGTACGGCTCCTCCGCAGTAGCTCAGTGGCTGAGCCGAAAGACGCGGGTTCGATCCCGGCCGTGGCGACCAAATTTCGATGGAGGCGGGATTCTAGAGGCCCGTGTACTGCGCGATGTCAGTACACGTTAAAGAACTTCAGGTGGACGAAATTTTTCGAGCCCTTCACTACGGCGTCCCTCATATCCTGAGTCGCTTTGGGACGTTAGACCCTAATACATCAAATCAAATTAAATGGAATACTTGCAGTAACGTGTTCACATGTGAGAAGTGGTCGTCGTACAATTAGTTAAACAAGTCTGTCTGTCTCGTCGTGTTTACGGCCATCCGTGAAAGCCCACTGCATGACTTCGCTTTCCGTCCGTTTCATCTGCCTGGAAATGTTAGTCTCTCTCTCTCTCTCGCTCTTCCTGGGAATGATAGAACGCTGCCCATCTTCATTGATTTTTTTCTTGATTTTAATTACCACATATTCGAGGAGAAATTATTTCAGTCTCCTTGTGTCGAATACGCTGTGCTTAAAAAACAAAAAAAAACGAATTCATGGACTATGAAAAGACCCCAGATTTTTTGGTCAATCCCTGCAATGACGAATCAATATATTTTGAATGTTAAACAAAAGAGAGCGCACACACACACTCAGGAAAAAAGAAAACACAATATGAATTGCTTTTCAGGAAGTTTGAGTAGTGACATACAACGCAAAAACAAGTGTGCATACCCCTTATTCCAAGCGATGCCTGTTTGAGTTCACCTTTCATGGTTCTACGAAAGACCAATACAGAGCTCTACGGCGTCGCTAAATCTCAAGTGTCTGGTGCAAGCTTATTTTTCGTGAACGTTATGTATACCCTCTGCGTTTCCTTCTATCTGAAACAACTGAAAAGACAAAACGCAATGTGCAGCGTACGGCTCAGTGCTTTCGTATGAGTGTGAATGTTTTGTATCAGACTCAAGTTTTATATTTACCTGCTATAAATTTAAATCATTATTCCAGCAGGCTTAGTGAACTAAGCCTCTCTCTTATGCCGGGATATGTCCTACTCGAGCATTCCTTGCATAAAAAAGGAAGTTAGTACGTACGCGGAAGTCAGTCGTGTTGCATTCTAGAATAAAATCATGTTCTGGCGTGAGACCCATGAACGATGGAGCTAGTTTCCAAAATAACTACGCTTATATTATTCGCGACTTCCTCCCAAGCGAAGAAGAGAAATAATAGTAACCATAAAGAAATGTTTCTTTAAAATTTGCCCTCTGTTCCGCTGCGCGTAAGAAATACCTAGTTCGTTCATCAGTGCTTATATTTGGAAAAAGGCAGACTTACATACAAGCTGGCAAAGGCCTGCTCAAAGCCCTCATTTGCATTACTCTTTCCAGGCTTTTCTGGCACGGACAAGTCGAGTCATACATATTCATATAAATCCATGTTCCTCTTCGTTGGAGTATTCGCTTTCACTCAGGAACAACTAAGGCGCAGTAAGGAGAAGAAAGTTTGCAGAAATGCACATGGTGCTTTAGAACGTAGGCTCAGCTTGTTAAAAAAAAAGTCATTAATGTATGAACCTTTGCATTCGCTCTTCACTTTGATCAAAACATTACTCGCCTTAAAGAAGGAAGCCCTGACTGGCTAAAAATAGTGATTGAAAACACTACACTCTTCCTTTTTCGATGTTTTTAGGCAAGTAGCATATTAGAAACGATGAGTTTAACTCGCTTCTTTACAGAAGTTTTGAAGGGAATTTTATTGCACTTACCTACAGTGAAGTATCTCATCACACAAGGTCATACCTTTTCATTTCCCCATACGAATATCGTCATCCTGTGCGATCATTACCCCCATACACATTAGCGTGAATAAAGTCTTCTTAAAAAGAACTCAGACTGTTAAAAGGAAAAAAAGTAGTCTACCCCTATTTGCCACATCGCGTGAGTTGTATGACAGCGACAACATCACCACGCAAGCTTTACAGCAAAGATTATGACGAAGCATGTGCGAGCATGAGCTATGTACACAAAAAAAATAGAGGCATAAATATTCGAGCCCTTTCTCCAGCCTGCACATGTAAGCATCGCCTGTGCTGCTGGAATGTCAAGATGAATTCTCATTGTTAGTTCAGTGTTTAGGCGAATTCCCAAATGTGTAGTAGACTTGTAATAACCGAGTAATTACTCAAAGCATCCTTCCAAGCGAAGCTCTATCTCTACGAAGGAAATCAATTCAGCTTTCTCAAACACATTGTAGGTGAAGAAAAATTCACCCTCGTACGGGGTTCAAACCCGAGACGACCGCCTGACCGAAAACCTTTCATTAACGTGCAGAAACACTTTATATTGAAAGGAGAGGTGTAGATCAAAATAATGACGCATTGGTGGTAGCACGCGAAAGTTAAATGCATCCTCTTGACTCATTCTTGTAGCTAGGCAACGATTGGAGAGCCGTCCTTTCTTATCTACCGATCTACCCGCGTGGTTGTGCGTGTGGGCACAGATATGAAATATTCTAGTCGATTATTCTAAAATAAAGCGTTGTTGAAAATTAGCGCCTGGTTTGCCATCTTCTCCGCCTCCTTGTCCTCTTGACCTCATTGACTTCGGGCCAGACTGCACTAGTAGTCCCAGGCACTTTTCGCCACAAGGCTTTGAGAGACTGGCGTGCTTCTGACAGGCGTGGGATTACGTCGAACCGCGAACTAATGCTGGCGTCCAGTGCGGCGACATACTGATTCGTCTCCTCATACTCCCCGCCGACGCCGCAGCAAGCGTCCTGACCATTTTTGTTTGTTCTTTTTTGTTCATCATAGCACGGAGCATTAAGCCACAGCACGTGTACAGAGCGTCTAGCGTTTAAGCTTTCCCTTCAGCCACGCCACACGCGTGGTCAGTCCTGTACAGCTTGCTCGACCTCGCTCGAAGCTGATCCAGTTAGCCGCGCGTCGCCTCGGCCCAGCAATGTTGACCTCTCAGCCGGGGTCCTGCATCTCGAGGGATTCGTTTCTAACTGGATTAGCGCTCAGGTCAGCAACGTTGCTTGCGCCGGACAAAGCCTCGACGGGCGAACACTCTTTTTTGCCACAGTTAGGAAGACGTAACCTCCCGAACCTTTTCTTCGAGGCTCGACAAAGTGATCGGAGTAGTGCCTGTTTGAAGCTAGTGAGAAAGTGAATGAATTAGAAGAGTAGATGCGAGAGAACGCGCCGTCTTTTTTGTGTGTGTGTGTTGTCAGTTAGCACCCGGGATTTGTTAGCCAAACAGACTTCTCTCCGGATTTACAACAAACCGAGCACGGACTGTGTGTGTCGCCGCTTTGACGCTGCAGCGTATTTTGGGATGAACTAGGTCCTAACGCGGCGCCCAACGCGAATGGAAGGAGATTCATCGGACGATGGGGAGTCTTCACAAGAGTAAGTTGAGTTCCCTGCTTGTGTGTGTACACAAGACGATCCCTACTGCGAGAAAATGTTGGGACATATAGTCAACAGTGAACTGTCTGAACGTGCGTATGTGTGCCAAACTAACACGCCTTCTTTCCGCCGCTTAATTCACAGCAACGCAGTGGCGACGTCGTTTTATGTGCTGTTCATATTAGCACACTGTTTATTCCTAAAATAACTGGTTAGTTGCAGACGTTTAACGTAAACCTCTGGAGTCCTAGCCTAGTGGCAAACTGGTGGAAGAAAAAAAATCTGGAAGCAAGGTTCCGACCAAGGCCGTCTACTAGTCGATAATAATTAGCATGTGCTGTAGAAATTATCGAGAGCACGAAGCACCTAAAGCCATAGGAACTTAGCGTTGTTAATTCCAGCACAATGACGTAGGGCTCTCAGTATGAGTAAGTTTAAAATTTTAAAATGAGAATATGTCTTAGTTAATGGGATCGGAACTTTGCTTGGGCAGGCTGCTTCCAGCACTAACTGATATCTTCATACGAAGATCTATACAGGTGAGATCTATATGGGATCTACATACGGGAGACCATTTGGGCGTGGTTTTGCTTGCCGGTTGCTTATTGTGTGTGTCGATATATGTAACAAACGTATTATTATTTTCAGTGTTTCTTGCCTTTGAACGTTTAGATAAGCCCCCTGTACGTACCAATCGACAAAAATGTACACCAGTGCATTAAGACTACATGTGCTTACAGCATTGCATTTTTTTTTTAATGAACACGTGTGTTAGCTCGGGGCGGAATACTGTAGACACCTTGTAATCAACTGAATATTTCCTAAATGCGTGTCATTCCTAATGTGTTTATGTCTCACAAGTGGATTGTAAATCGCATACAAAGGCCCTTGGCTGCCTTTAACCTAGAGCAGCTTTGCAAGTTGAGAAGGCGGAGCTTATCATTACTGACGCATACCATATACCTTTTAGCCTAAGACGCTAATTCATTCTAATTCATTCTAAACATCAACTCTTTGTCCACGCTGTCCTCACCGTATATTACGCTCACTAAGAGAAGCCACTGCTCAGAAGAGTCAAGGGTTCGGCAATCTTTCGCCCTGTAAAGTAGGATAATTGAAACGGAAAGTTGCGGTCACTGACCAGGTCGAAACATAGTTGAATTGACATATCAGAGTCCATGCAGACTTCTTCTCGCTCTCAGTGACAGACTAGTAGCAGTTAGGACATGAAATTAAATCGCGCACAAAGCAAAAAGTAAAATGTTGCGCGAAGTGTTAAGATCCGGGAAGATGGAGGAGTACGTTAGTGAACACAGGTCACCGATATCCGTTAACGAGCTAGGGATAACGAAATAGTGCGGAGCAAGTTAACCATATCCTAGTTGAAATCACGATGAAATGCGCATGGCGAAACCACGTATTGCGAAGAATAGGTAACTCATTGTTTCTTCGAGTAACAGGGCGGATTCTAAGAGAAGACAAGCGTAGCAGGGGGTAGCAGATTCAGGTGCGTAGATTACCAAGTTTGCGGGGATTATGTGGCCGCAGCGGGCGCAGGTAAGCTTAATCAGTGTTCAATGGGATGGTTATTTTTCTTTCAGTTAACTTAACCAGCACTGGCGGTAGTTGTGTGATGGGGATCAAAGGGACGATGCTAACGCTGATGATGATGATTGTGGCACTATTCTAAGCCTGCATGCACGGCTGACGTGGGACCTGTAGGGCAGCGCCTGTACTAGGAGAGACTGGGGGCCAAAGACGTGTTCTCAGTTTTTGTCTTTAGCTATGGTAGCCACGAAGGTTGGTAGTTTTCCGTGCATACAAAATAGTTAAGGATTGCGTTCAGCGTTTTTGATAATTAAAAACAGACTTACGGGCTTCCCATCTAATGTTGGGAGGAATTATCTGCGGTTGTTTTAATTCTTCTTGTCCTTAGTTCCGTGCAGAACATTTGTGCTCACGATAAGCCGGCAGAGGGAAGCACCAAGAATTGATCTTCTCTGGCATCTTTTTTTTTCTTTCCCAGACGCGCTGTTCAGTTTGAGGTTTGCCGTCTGAGCTCCCAACAGCACTTGGTGATGCTGGTCACGCATCACTGGGTTGGCCTTCTTTCGTGGCTGACCAGACGGTCCGGGATAACGCCCATCCTACGGACGTGCCCGGAAATGCTTAACCGAATAATATTGAAACGAAATTTAGAGTTTGACATCGAATATACAAGAAACGGCACAAAACTGTGTACATATTTGAAACAAAAAAAAAAAAAAGATTTTTTAGCTTCTCACATACGATATCAGTTTCAGTTTCCAACTGTGATATCTTTAGCCTTAGACTTTAAGCACTTTAGTCTTTCGAGTTTCCTGGTACTTTTTTTCTGTTTCAAATTCGTCGCCGTCCTGCCGAATGCGCTCTGCTTCTTCAGTAGGCCGCAGCTTCATCGAAGTCTAAAGTTTACGTAAGCCAAGAAGAAAAATTAAGTAGTGTCTAGGTGCAGACTTAAAACTTCCTAACTTTAAAAGAGAAAAAGTCAAATAGTTTTTATTCTTTACTGTTTGGTTGTCTTTTTTCACCGTCCAGGATTAAAACTTCTTTAGTTTCGTGCGTTTCTAAACGCGTGGGGGGGAGGGAGGGGGGGGGGCGAGGAAACCTAGTAAGAAGCACTGGCTTCTACTCTTTCATTTCTTATGCTCACGCAACTCAGTCACGTATCTGTCGCTTTTCTGAGATTGAGCGCTGATTCTCGAGGAAACTAACACGCTGTGAAAGTTCCCCCGTGCTTCTGGAAAACGCTCGATGCAGGCGACTCTCGCCCCCCAAATATTCCCTCTCACTTCTTCTCTTCCTTTAACGTCCTTCCAACCCCTTCTCCTTTCGCTTTCGAAGCACCCATGTTGTCGATTCCCGTATTCGTGGCACCCGGGCGTGGCGTTGCCTGGTATGGCGTGCGGCTTGAGATGAATTTTCCATTCGAAAAGCAGCACGAGACCCTCCATTGTCTCTTGACTGAACAAGCCGTTGTTTTGCGTCGTCTCATGGCAACGGTAGAGCGGACTCTTATGTACACACGTGTGTGTTTTGAGGCCGTGTACTCTGGACTGACAATGTTCTTTTCTTTTTTCCCCTCCGTGAGTCTCTCTTCGAATGCTAGTTAGAATAGGGCTGAAAGAATACGCCGCAGTTAACATCTGTCGATGCAATAAGCTGTTATCTTGGTTTGACAGAAGCAAATATCTGCTGTTGACGCTGTTACTACTTTGAATTTAAGGTTCGTGTCACCCCGCCCTATTCGTTGGGCGTGCGCCATATAAACTGTTAAGGAACGTGTAAGCGCCTGGAAAACAACTTCCGGGTTAGATTTTAGATAAAAATTGAAATTTACTACCCTGAAAAGCATTACCGACACCTTTTTTTTCTTCATTTAAGTGCCCCGATTGTTAACCAAACTGAAACTGCAGTTGCCCTACGAGAGCGTTTCCGCTTCATGTTGAATGTATATTTGAGTGGGACAATAAGAACCTCGAGAAATCGAAGCTTTCTTTAAAAAGTGAAAATTGGAACAAGCGAAGTATGGCATACATTTCGGGGCATCCATACCATCCTGTCATCCGACAAACTCGTCGCCAGTTAAGGTATCCTGTAAAGCATTGTTGTCTGCTAAGCACTTGTGCAAGACAACAAAACCAACTTCGAATATTTTCGGTACTTTAACGGTTCCATTTTCCTTTAAGAAGTACGACGACATAGGTTTCGATCTAGCGATCTGTAATCGAAGCTCTAAAAAATTCCACCAATGTTTATTAAAACAGCTTCTTGCAAGGTGAACGATATCAGGATGCTTCCGTAATAATTTGTGGGCCATAGAGAATGCTGTTGCAGTAGGCCTAGGACATCAAGGACAGGTGGTCAGAGCTCAGGGGAGGGGGGGGGGGGGGGGGGGGGGGGGCGTCGAGAAGGCGCCATTTTACAGCGATAGCTGTTAAAGGTGCGTTTTTCGCTGCTGTGGTGTTGGCGTAACAAGGATTCAGAGAAGAAAAGGCGAGGGAAGAGATGAACGAAGCAGGTGCACCACGCCACACCGATTGTTCGGCATGCAGTGACGTCAATCATGACGTCACTACAACGAGCAACTCTTAGTGATCCGAACACTGACGTCACGATCGGAAGCATACGGATGTGATACGGGCAAGAGAAGCACGCAAATAAATACTAATAAACAATCCTAAATCCACTACCGCTAGCGTATGCATCTGAATCTCATGTTGCACTGTAGGAAACGTCCTGTGACTTACGTTTATTCAATCTGGGTAGATCAGAGAGTAGGCACTGTTAAGCGCGGTAATGGAAGGTGCGATTAAGCTTTCATTTGTACTAATTTTCTCCTCGGTTAAGTCGAGTAGACTGGACTTCTTTCTTTTTAAATTTAGCCATGGTGGGTACATTACGGCAAGTGTTTTCACTGGCGTTCTGCCTCTCACCCTTCTGTCATGTTCTACGTAACACTTGCGGCACCACAATATGTCCCTACTTCCGCCGCTATGGTCAAGGGTGGCGCTGGTGCAGACTCTCTTGGTTATCTTGCACGAAACATAATAACCTCGAAAGTAGAAGATTGGACAGCCGCTATCGCACCTCAGTTCGTAGAGCATCGCATACAACATTCGCAGGTCGTGAGTTTGGATCCCACTGGCTGCATGTGGTTGTTTCTTCTTATTTCTCATCGGTTATTTTTCAGATAATAAATCTTTACACAACTTAATTCCCATTGATCAACAGAACAAATAAAAATTAACTTCCTCATTTGTTTCACCCGGTTTCATTGACAGTTGACTTTCTCCATATGTATGCCACCACGATCCCCTCAGTTTCCTATCCTTGCCTGCTAAACAGGATACACGAGGTATTACTGCGACAAACGACCGATGGTACTATGGTTTGGTTTATTGGGGTTTAACGTCCCAAAGCGACTAAGGCTATGAGGGACGCCGTAGTGGAGGGCTCCGGAAATTTCGACCACCCGGGGTTCTTTAACGTCCATTGACATCGCACAGCACACAGGCCTCTGGAATTTCGCCTTCATCGAGATTCAGCCGCCGCGGCCGGGATCGCACCCGCGTCTTTCGGGACAGCAGCCGAGCGCCATAACCACTGAGCCACCGCGGCGGGGGTACCGATGGTACTATGCACCTGTACTTATAAACCTAGTTTTAAGTCTTCTGGCCAATTTCAAGCGACACCTAATTCAATAAAGACCACTAAATTAGTTATTATACGGTGGAGCTGCCCGCTGTGGCTTCCCCAGCTGCACAGGCAACCAGCCCAATACTGGAAATGTACTGGCTGAGGCCGGTCCTACGAAAGTTCAGATTGAAACCAGCGACAGTCCTAAGGAAATGGGGGGAAAACGGGGTCGCTTCCTCTCCCCCCCCCCCCCCCCCCCCCCCAATATGCTTTCGCACATTTTCCCGAACGTCCGTTTTCGGGCTCTCACAGGGCGAGATGTGATTTTTGACGTAGAAATGGAAAGCTTTTTCGTCTGTGATGCGTCAAGTAGTCGCCTACGTTGTACGTTCACCGTGTTAGCCGCTGCATTATTTGAAACAATTCTACGTTCTACAGGTTTATTTATTTATTTATTTATTTATTTATTTATTTATTTATTTATTTATTTATTTATTTATTTATTTATTTATTTATTTATTTATTTAATTATTTATTTATTTATTTATTTATTTATTTATTTATTTATTTATTTATTTATTTATTTATTTAAGTACCTCAAAGACCCCAAACAAGGGGCATTACATGAGGGATGGGTTGTACAGAAATATGAACAAAAAACGAACATATTCTGTACAATGCCAACATCAAGGTTCAAAATACAAATGAAACAGGTAAACAGCTGAGAAAATCAAGATGCAGAACGCTCAAATGCTTTCGAATACAAGAAAAAACAAGACAAGAATAAAAGCCACGCAGAAGCGCTGAATGGTGGATAAGAATTCAGTAACGGATTAGATAACGGTGAAAACCGCATAGTAAAACAAAGTGCAATAGGTCAACGTTTGTGGGAAAAGGTACACGAAAGCCTAAAATGTGTCTAAAGATTTAATCTTATCTTTGAATGCAAGCGTGTCTTCTATTATTACTGCGGCATTGGGAAGGACGTTCCAATCTTTTGCTGTTCGGATGAAGAAAGAGTGCGCAAATGTTTGTGTTTTGGGGCAAGGGTATGACTCTTGTTGACTGCTTTTGTGACGAGCTGAAAACAGGGAGTGATTTGGGACGTAGATACTTAACGGAATGAATAGTAGAAACAATAAAAAATGGCTAAACTGGCTAGTTTTCGACGGTACTTTAATAATGGTAAACTGGATCGGACCGGTAGCCACAAATGAAATTTGTGGCTACCTTTCATGGCTCTTTTTGCCGACACGTTCTTTGGTGATTATGGGGTAAAATGTCCCATAATGACACAGGCTATTAGGGACGTCATAGTGGAAAGCTTCGAAAATTTCGATCATCTGGAGTTCTTTAACGTGCACTGGTGTCGCGTAGTACAGGGGTCTCGAGCATTTCGCCTCCACCATGCTACAGAAATTCTTCCACCGTGAATTTCTTCTTCCCTACTTCATCCGGGCTAACTGTCTCCCGCGAGGGGAGCTGGACCAAATGTGCTGAGTTCCGTATATTGGTGGACTTTTTGTCAGTCAAAACCTTGTTGATCTACCTCCACCGTATTTTTTCGCCACTTACGGGCGACGAAGAGAAATCTAAAATTTGACGCAGGGGGCTTTTGGTCTGGGCACCATAACCACTCAGCCACTGCGGAATATTTTTCATCTACACGTGCTTCGCGAGATGTTATATGAGAGCCATTACCACAAAGGCTCCAAGGGAAGAAACATCCTTTCTTCTGTACTGGAAGCAATTTACGAGCTCCGCTTAACGGCGCGTTGCTGATTCGTGTCGCAATTCGTGACGCTTGCGTCAAGTATCGATGCGACCAAACCTAACTGTAGTATGGGACGCTATAAGACGGAGATAAGGGAAACAACTTCTTCCTTTACTTACATTTTTTTTCTCAGCAGGGCAGTGGCGAAATTTCTTCGCCATGAAACAGGTCGCAAGTGTTTGTGCTTTCTGCGATTAACACTTGAGGGGAACCGAAGTGTTGCTTCCCTGTAACTAATCAAACTGCTTGCTGTCGGCCACGATACGTGAAGGATCTTTTTTCTCTCTAAACTTCACCATCATCATCAGCATGACTACGCGCACTGCAAGGCAAAGGCCTCACCCATGTCTTTCAAATAACCCTGTCCTTTGCCAGTTGCGGCCGCCGCATCCCCGCAAACTTCTTAATCTCATCCGCCCACCTAACTTTCTGCCGCCCCCTGCTGCGTCTGCCTTCTCTTGGAATCCACTCCGTTACCCTTAAGGACCAGTGGTTATCTTGCCTTCGCATTACTTGCCCGGCCAAAGCCCATTTCTTCCTCTTGATTTCAACTAGGATATCATTAACCCGCATTTCTTCTCTCACTCACTCCGCCCGCTTCCGGTCTCTTAACGTTACATCAATCATTTTTCTTTCCATATCTCCTTACAATGTCCTTAGCTTGAGCTGAACCCTTTTCATCAGCCTCCTTGAAACTCGAAAATTATTAGGGCGAAAGCAATATTCTCATAGGTAAACCCCGAGCAAGATCTTCTGATGTTTGTGCCATCTCTGCCGACGGTGTCGCTATCTCAGAACATCGTTTATACTCCTAGCGCCGCCCCTTGGCCGACACTCCCGCCCACACCGGGTCACCAGCGCGCTCCGCCGTAGCCCCCCCCCCCCCCCCCCCCCCCCCGCTCCGCCGTCCCCGCTCCCGACGTGTGAGAGACATCGGGGTCGGAATCACACAAGCAACCGCGCAGCGCCAATGAACGCGCGCTGCTTGTGCCGTGTCTTTTCATGCGGTTGCGTTTGAGGCGGTGGTGCCTCAGTTGCTTTCGCTCGGACACTCAGTTTAACCTCGTTAGAACCCTACCATTTACGACACGGAAAACAACAGGATAAGGCAACATTAGAAATCCAACAGTAAAGTGACAAGACAAGCCAACATTCTTGCAAATCTGCTTTCGCACATTTATAGAATTTAGGCAAAAATTATGTCATTTTTTGCCTTCTTGATTCTTTTCGACTTCCTATTCAGTACCGATGGGCCGTAGAAATATGGTGTGAAAGTTATCGCTCGTCTTTCCGTTTCCCCTTTCAATTCATTCTTGACAAGAGCACGTGTTTGCAAACTTCGGGCCTCTGCGTATTTCCGCACAAAAGAAAACAACTGCTCCGACATTTTTGTCGCCGAGCTGTCAACACGAAGTTGTACTTTTCTTTCTTCCGGTCTGATATTCTCGTGCACAAAGAAATTCCTCCCTTGAAATATAAAGCGATCTATAAGATATCGAACAACACGAATCAATAAACAAATAGCTTGCACCACTCCAGAAAAAGCGCAGCTGAACCCGGTTTTTGCTTAGAAATCGATGCTTTAAAATCTGCAACCGTCAAACAAAAACGAGCAGCTCCCTTCTTTTCTTTTTGTTTTCCGCCTTTTTGCTTGTCGTCGCGAGCTTTGGCCCATTTCGCGGGAGTTGAAAAATGGGACGTCATTTCGGGAAGCCGCCGGCTTCGGGTACACCGCGCGAAAATAGTGGTGGCTCCGTGCTTGCTGGCTTGTTGGTATACAAGCTGTCACCGTATATTTCGTGTGCTGCGCATTCAGTCTCCGCCGTTTTGCTGCTCACTTCTAACAGGTGTGCTTTCTTTGCTGTAAAAATTTGTATGATGCGATAACCTCATACAGGATTCGTCATACAAATCTCATACAGTTTGCATGCTACTCTATGAGGTCTCTATGACAAATGTATGATTTTGCAAAAATAAATGACATTCGTCTGACAGCTGTTGAGATTTGTAGAGATTTGTATGACAAACTGTATGAGTTTATTGCGTCATGCAACTTTTTTCAGCAGGGTTATCGCAAGTTATGTTAACTTTCCTTCGTTGAGAGGGTACCAAAATATTAGTTTCAAGCGCATAGGTGATGCTCACTGGTAATTAATTCGGCCAGCATTTAGGAGTCATGACGTTCTGAACACGGATCAAGATTAATAATACAATCTCTGTTCACATAAATCGCAGCTACAGCAAGGATTTAGATTAGCATACAGTGCATTGGAAAGTGCGCATAAAGGTAACGTTGATGCGCCTAGAAACACTCTGAATAATGCGGGATTCTATTGAATACAGTAACCAGAACCAGATAGAAAAAAATCACAGAACAGTGCCAAAAATGGGACGAAATGTTTTGATGCGAAAGCTCTCATACGTTCACCGACTCCGAGCATGAATCTGTCAACCGATCTTGCGGTCTTGAGTCGTTACCTGCAACAGCGGCGCCATGTTTAAGTTTAAATATTGCCGCCAGGGGGATTGGAACCCACGGCGGCGCGGACAGACCAGCTTTGCTGGCCACTGCACGAGAGCGCTATGCTATCGCCGCAGCCGATCACGCCTCGCGTTGAATTGAAACAATCTCTCGCATTGATGATGATGATGATTATGTCCTCAGGTTGTGCATTATACATCATCGACTTCATCAACTTCCATATGCAGCGTGAACAGTTCAGATCAGCTTAACCTCGATGAGAGCTTAACCCGAATACAATATCATCGCCAGACGTGCCGACGACCCAGAAAAGCAAACCCATGAGCCACTCAGGCTAAACACACGATTTCGCACGTATACTGGGTATAAGTATGTTAAAAGTGCCAATTTTCTAATTAACGGCACATGTTTTGTTGTTTTCTAGTATTTTTTATGTAGTATGGTAGTTCTGTCAGTAACACTTTTCGGAATTCTGTAGATCTTTAGTACTCTCCAGTAGTAACTACGCAAAGTTGTGCTTTTACTTGAAAAAGTTCATGTTACTTCAAGTTCGTGGGAAAAACATTACAAAAAATGTGTTAAACGGCCGAAAAAATTTATGTTACAGTAACGTGTGAAACATCAGGAAGGGGCAAACTGGAAAACTAATTGAGAAGTAAAACCTCTTAGTCTCAGACGTAAGAAAACACAGATAACCTGAGAACGAAGAAGCTGGGCCATGAGAGATATGCTTCTCGCGTGGTTCTACTTCCAGAATCACGTTGGAGGAGGGAAGTTGGCGATGGAAAAAGCTGGAGCCAGATTTCTTTATTTTTAACCAATACCTCAGCCTCCGGCCCATCTTAGCGACGCCGAGCCACAAAGAAAAATTCCCACGAAGCTCCGTTATTATCCGCGCGAAGCGTTCCGCCCCGAACCGGTTTGTCCAGTCATCGACAATGGTAGTTCATGCCGACGAACACAAAGAAAAAAAAAACAAAAAAAAAGTCAGACACGCCAGCCAGTATTCCTCGGAGATGAAATTGCTTATTTCTTCTTCGCCTGTTGAGATCACGCTTACGAAAAAGAGTTGTGCCGTGCCATAGTATGTGTGTGTTCGAGTGGTTGCTAGCCTGGACTAAAAAAGACAATAAAGAGAGAGAGGTAGTAATGGAGAGTCGGTGCCGATGCACGATGTCGCCGCCGCTTTATTCTTCTTTGTTCATTATTTTGTTTCTTCTCGTTGTTGCCGTCATTGTTTCCTGGCTTCGGCCACGAAACTGAATTCCACCCGGGTGCTTTCTGGCGTACTCGCGAAGGCCTGCGTGAGAATTGGTAGTATTGTTTCCCGCCTTCCTCTCTTTCCATTTTCCTTGCTTCCCGAACTCGAAGCGTGGCGTGTCCGGAAGATTGGGCATCGATTTGCCGTCAACAAATCGAAGCGTAGCTACCGCCGCTGCCATTGGTTTTTCTTTTTTTTTCGTCTTTGCACGCCCACACGATTACGACCGGCACCCTCACACGCCACTACCATGCACCACCCACCGCCAGTTCGCTTGGCGTGATAGCGCCAATTCTTTTTCTCTTTTTTATTCCGTTGCTTTCGTTTTAGTTATTTCTGTTATGTGGAGTGTAAGCTGCCCAGGTGCGCGGTGTACTGAGGCTTTTGGAGGGAAAGAAAAAAAAAGATAGCAACATGGGTGCGGCTCTCTTCTTTCGTGCTTGCTTTTGTGTGTAGATCTGTTCGTCGTAGTTTTTGCTTCCAGCCGTTCGTGAAGGTCTGTTAGGTATAATCTTAGCTACGCCTGTGTACTTGTGCACGTGCAGTGGAGGGCGGGAGAATGTTCGCATCTTTTGTTTCCTGCGATTTCAATGCTTTTTTATATTCATGATCTCTCTGTCTCTCTCTATATATATTGCCACGTATCATTGTAGTGTTTGTTCGTTCACGCTCAAGGCTGCAGGAAAGGGTCGTTATCACTTTTGTTCGTGACGCGAGAAGCGACCAGACTAATCTCGATTGATCGCAGCCATGAAAGGCTGCATCTAGGTTTTTCCAGATTACTGTAGATGATCTTGACGTGTTATCTGGAAGTTTCCTTGCCGGCTTTAAATTGAGCGATGCCGCGAGCGGCGGACATTCGTAGTTCGACGACCGACGAGCACGTTTGTTGCTTACGCCGCCGCCGAGTGATTCAGTTCTTTTGCGGGCGCAAGTTAGCCCAAATAAAGAGCTTCGTTTGCAAGTTTTCTTGCTGTCTTCATGACTGCTGGATTGCCGTCACAACAACGTGACAATATATATATATATATATGTGTGTGTGTGTGCGTGTCTGCGTGTGTGCCTGTGTGCGTGCGTGCGTGCGTGTGCAGCAGACGGCGGAAGGAAAATGAGGGGCTGGTTATACATACGAACATATAGCTGTTGGCTGTTTCATATATACACCTGTGTATTGTACTTTACCTCAGGGGGTCGAAATTTCCGGAGCCCTTCACTACAGCGTAGTGAGCCGTCGTAAAGGGCTCCGCAAATTTCGACCGCCTGGGGTTCTTTAACGTGCACTGACATCGCACAGTGCACGGGCCTCAAGAATTTCGCCTCCATCAAAATTCGACCGCCGCGGCCGGAATCGAGCCCGCGTCTTTCGGGTGTCATCAGCCGAGCGCCATATTAACTGAGCCACCGCAGCGGCGTATATATATATGGTTCAGTAGAGATTTTAAAAAGCAGTTTACTGAGCTATGCAGAACATTGCGACAAACATGACTGTTCGTTTTTAAGGTTTGTTTCGTCAACAGTTTCAGAAAGAGTATTCCTTTCGTCAGGGGAGATTTACTATAATTCAGTTCTCATATATCAATACTGACTAAACTGAATGATTGTAGACATTGATTTACAGGAAATTTTCGGTTTGGTTGTTAACGAACTGATCAAAGGCAAGACTTAATCCCACCTCTTCCGAAATATCAGACCAAATAAATAAGCGCGAAAGACTTGCTTTTACCCATGTTTTTTTTAGATTGTTTTGCCCCGGTCTCTTTGATAGCTGCAGTATATGGTGTCCCTTCTCGTGATTAGCAAAGAATGACTGTAGCAGGCTATGCTAGCAAAATAAATATGGGAAAAAAAGATCACGACAAAACAAAGTTTTGTTATGCGTAGGCCTGCGTAAGTGAGGCTAACCAGCAGTCAGCATCGGCTGCTGAGGTCTCTGTGGCAACAAACCTCCCCGACCAGAAAGTTCAGGCACAGAATCGCCCTCTAGTATGCTTCATTTTACATGCACTTTATAGCGTGCCAACTGTCTTTTCTTTAGTAACGTCACTGTAGCCTTGCCCTCACATTAACTGTCACTGAATAACATTCCATCTAAATTACATGTAACAGCGTATAGACCAGAATTTTGAGCCTTTCCCGGACGCGGCCATTTTGCACCGACTGGCGCGCCGCGGTTCGGGCGTTTCTTTGGGGACTGCGGTGCTGCGGCAGTTCCGCGGCCGCGCGTGCATATAGCCGCGCTTCGGGCGCTAAAAAAACATTGTCGAGCATACTTCCGCTGCGTGGCTGTGTTGCAGGAAGTATTTACGTTATCACAGCGATAACATTGACGCGTTTTAATGACATTTAGTTTGACATTCAGGCTAATTGTGCCGGCGCTTAGAACGCGCTCGTGCTTATATCGAATTCCGTCTTGGTGCTCCACCGCAAAGAAACTTTTTGTTCAATATCAAGCTTTAGGTGTGCGGCTAGCATGCAGTTCCAATTCCCAAGCAATTTTATTCCTTCCTGCCGGCCGGCCATAAAGCCCCCCCCCCCCCCCCCCCCCCCCCTTCCACAAACAGGGCTTTCTTGTCGCCGCGCCAGTTTATCAACAAATTACCGCTGTGAGCTCAACTGAGTCGCAGCGCCAACAGAAAACAAATTTTGTCATGGTTTATGCAACCTGGTGCATAAAAACGTACTTTCGCTTAATTTATCGAAGCTTGAATAGATATGAGCTGCTAATCCAGCTTTCACTAATTCTGAGGTCCGAAGTCGCGTTATTTTATTCAGGAGCTCTCGCCGCGTGTGAGAGCGTTGTGTAGCCGTTTGGCTAAGTGCGGAAATGTAATGAAATCGCGCCTATTTTTCTATGAATAAGGTAGATACCGCACCGCTGCGGTGGCTCAGTGGTTACGGCTCTCGGCTCCGGCCCAAAAGACGCGGGTTCTATCCCGGCCGCGGCGACCGAATTTCGATGGAGGCGAAATTCTAGAGGCCCGTGTACTGTGCGATGTCAGTGCACGTTAAAGAACCCCAGGTGGTCGAAATTTCCGGAGTCCTTCACTACGGCGTCCCTCATAGCCTGAGTCGCTTTGCGACGTAAAACCTTAATCCCACCGGCGGCATGTGGTTGTTTTTTCTTCTGCTTTTCTAATCAATTAGCCTTAAGCGATTACATATTAAGTAATATTCTAAATTGATCAACAGTACAAAATAAATAAATAAATAAAAATTCCCCTGTGCCTCTTGGTTTCTGTGGCTGTTGGCTTCTGTCAAACCAAACTAAGGTAGATACCAACAGCAGAAAGATACTAAGATAAACCTCTACCCCCCAGATACCTCTGACATGCGTGCGGAAAAAGCAGCTGAAATCGGTAGCGGTCGTGCTTACAATCCTGTGCATGAAATGTGTTTAATGGGAACAAGAGCAAGCTCAGCGCAAGGATGCCGAACACGTACTGGTGATCGAAAACACGCGCTCCGTCGGGACAACCTTCGGTCTGCAGCTGGCCTATCCACTTACTACTCCACTGAGTCAAATCAATAGATCTACATTCTGATGCATAAAATTATCATAGATGATATCGCACGTAAAAGGCAACAACAAACGACACGACAGCGCAGAAATCTGCTTAGAAGTGCCGGTTTCCATTCCGTGCACTACCTGGTCGACTACCCTCGGATGTCACGTTAACGAGTAACTGCGCGCAAGATAACCGCAGTACTGTCTGGAAGAAGGAAAATGTGAGTAGTGACGCACAGCACACACCCTCATACGTTAGCTGATGGAGCACAACAACGGCAGAAGCGAACACGTAAACATGCGTTCTACGCGCGGCGCCGGCGCGACCCGCAGTCCCTCGGGCCGCGCGCGCCGACAGATGGCTGGTGTCGAGAGTAGGGGTGGTATTCTGCCGGTGTCGCCTTTTGCGACATGTCGCATTCGCTCTTCGCTGATTGGCTCGAGCCGCGGTGACGGCGGCGTGACGACACGGACCCGCCTTCCTGCTACGTCATCGTGACGTCGACCCAATTTACTACGCTTAGTCGAACAACAAAATGCGCTGAAGCGATTCGCGCGGGCGACGGGCTACCGTTAGCGTACGAACGCAATCGGCAGTTGCGGCTTTTGCGCCCTTGGCGTGAAAACATGGCGACGACCTTTCAAGCGAGAGCCGCCCGCTTCAGCCAATTCAGCAGTCCTTGCGATTCCGGTCGGCATGTTTACCGGCAACTACTGGTGTTGTTACTTTTCGCTATGACTTACCTTGCTTCGACGATAAAGTTTAAGCTGCAATTCAGCCTAGGTTTTTAGATATGCTCTCGATTCTGGAGCGCGCAAGCCTAATGGGACCTCCAGCTACACTGCTACCGTCTGCAACTGCCCGAAACGCAGCCGAAACCTAGCACAACCGTCCGGAACGAAAGAAAAATAGATTTGGAGCTTTTTCGCGGTGTTTTATAGACTTAAATGAAGTAAAGCGAGTTTATATTAAATTTGCAAATGTTTTTTTGAACATTAGACGTCATGTGATGGAAAATATTCTTGCTATAAAAGATACGAAACTACTGCTGCTAATGAATCAGCAGTGGTAAATTGTCGCTTCTCGGAGTGAATGAATGCACCGCAGACGAAAGTGCCGGTGGCTTTTTCCGTTTCTTCGAGCATCTGTAAGCACTTTTTTAGGCCCCGCCCATATGCGACATGTCGCAAAAGGCGACACCGGCAGAATACCACCCTATAGGAGCGCGCCCGCAGCCTGCGTGCGAGGGTAAAAAAATCTGGTCTATAAAAGCTAGCATAAAAATTATTTCCAAAAGCGGGAACCTACGCTGCGCGCGACGCCCTTACACGAAGAAATAAATAGGCAACGGAGGAATTGCAATGGCTTCCTAAAAGTTGGAAGCCTTAGTTCAAATTTTTGTACCACTTCATAACTGAGTTGTCTCAAGCACAACTTCACACTAGAAACAATCGTGTGTGTACCACTCATGTATAAGCTATAACCCTTTTCCTCTCCATCCATTCGTATGTTCTCTTCACTGCGAATTTCCAGCGTAATGCTGTTTTCCAGTTCTCGTATAGTAAGAGGCTTCTCTAAAGCGCTGTTCTCCTAATTTTCTTGAATATTTTGTTTCCATCCCATGCGAAGTGACATCATGCCTTTTTTTTCCCTCGCTACTCGAAAAACAAGCTGAAAAACACAGTAGCGCGCAGCAAAAAGTCACGTTGAAAGCCGACAACCCAGGTTTCTTCGGTTGTAACACCTTCCGCGCAATTGGGCGGAAAGTCGAGCATTATCATTGAAGAAACAACTAAAACGAGGGTTTCGTAAAAGGCTTTGTTTATGAAATTTTCCTCAGAGTAGTCACGTATAACGTGCAAAAGAAGTGGTCTTAAGTAAGGCGCAAAAGGGTCGAACATAGAGTGTTCCTTTTTTTTTCTGTTAAACGCGTTTCCAGCGCACTGAAGCTGATGACGCGTGCACCTAGCGGTGGACGCCGCAACTAGTTGCTAAGGGCAACGTGAATTGCATTTGAGAATCTCCTTTGTTTCTACCTTGCACGGCGTGCCCTGTGTTTCGAAATTCTGTTTGAAAGCATCTGGAAGAGCCGCTTATAGTTGTTGCTTCTGCACGCAGCATTAAACATGAATTTATGTACATACATATGCAGATGTCGTGCTTTGTTTAACCTGAAACAGCGAATGTAAGCGGTTATGTTTGCGCGCCTACGAAGCGCGTGTACACCTCGCCCATCTTATGTTTAGCAATGTTTTACATGTCGCTCTGTGCAGGCAGGTTGTGGCGCTATGTGCTGCAATTTTTTCCGTCACGCTTTGTATGCAATGCATTAGCGCACTTGCACAACGCAGACTTGCTCGCAAACACGCAAACAGCATGCAATGGAACGGGCACGTATGGAGCACTGTGGATCTATCACACTGCAAGAGTTTCTAGGGTGTCCGATGGTTCTAAGGTGTGCGAATAAATGAGTTTCTAGGGTGCGCGAATAGTGGTGTGCGAATATCTAAAATTTCGCATAGCGTGCTGTCGTGATCAGTCTGCGCGTTCAGCGAAGCGACGTGGTCAGTTTATGTGGCGGTGTTCAGATGCTCTTAGGTACGGCTTATACACTCTAAACACAAATAAAGCTCTATGGGAGTGAAAAGGAGAGCAGGCTGTCCTCCATTGCACTCTCTTCTATATCCAGGGTATGCTGCCCGAGTTTCAGAGTTGATATTAATCAATAAGTATATATGGAATGCTGACTCTCAACAACGCAGGTATGCAGGTGTTCCAGCTGCAAAGCTTAGTAAGCAATGCTGTACGAGTAATTACGGCTAGTTGGTTTGTCATGTTCAAGTTGGCTTTTTAGCTTAGTATCTTGATGTAGTTAGCAATGGTAGGAGGCTTTTAAACGCTGCATGGGAGATTAGCAAGTGGAGGTTAGCAAGGTTAGCAATGAGGTTAGCAAGTGGAGTAGAATGAAACCTTGGTTGAAATCTTCATAGCTACTTGAACTTCGCATTTTCTGAAGAGGAAATTTATTACTGTTGCCAACCGTAAGTATTCCATATTTTTAGTGATATAAATCTACCCCAGGGTTTGGGCAGCATACCCGACTCCTTAAAAGATGTGCGCTACAATATTACACCCTTTTTACTCCCTCCGTGTTTAGAGTGTATAAAACCTGGCGATGCGGCAACGTTTAGCCACATTGAACTAGCTACTTCGTGCCTGATATGGGAAGAAATGGGTCATGCTCTAAACACGAATATGCCCATATGGGAGTACTCCCTTTAATACTCTAAAGGGAGTACTCCCTTTAGAAAACAATTTAGTCCTATTTTATTCCTTTCTGTTTAGAGTGTAGCTTTCGTCCCTCTATGAGATGTGGCGCAGGTTTGTTCGCCGTCAACAGCAGGAAGGGAAGGAGAAGGAAAAGCAGGGGTTTAACCGGAAGAATAAACCGGTTTTCTACCCTGCGCGGGAGAAAGAGATGAGGGGATATAACGATGAAGTAGAAAAGGGAGCAGCAGGAAAATACGAAACCTAATTTTCCTTCCCGCATGAGACGGCAGTCACGGACGTAACCTACAAACTTCGGGTTGCGTGCCGCCTATAGTGGAGATTAGTGTTCCGTCTTTCGACAGCTACAGCTTTAACTCCTTCTGTTTTAGTGCCGGCGCTAGTGCTTCGCTATTTTACATGAATACTGGTTTTTCAAGAATGTTCGCGCATACGAAGAGAATCGTACGAATATTCGGTTCGTGTTCGATTCCATTCTTTTCTTTTCGATCGGTATTAAATTAGGTTTCCAGCTACTCTATTCGAATTTGACTGTGTACCGAAGTTAGACTATTCGTATTCATTGCGGTTTAGGAGATGCATCATTCGCACATCCCTAGTTCTAGCGCTTACAATCCTCCGAACAACTTTTAGACTCCCAGTCAGCATAGCAGGTCGTTAATATTGCCACGTATCATTGTAGTGTCCGTTCGTTCGCGCAAGGCCGCAGGAAAGGAGTGTTCTCATTTGTGTTCGTGACGCGAGAAGCGACCGGCCTAATCTCGATTGATCACAGCCATGCCGAGCTGCATCTACGTGTTTCCAGATTACTCTAGATGATCTCGACCTGTTATCTCGAAGTTTCCTTGCCGGCTTCAAATTGAACGATGCCGCGAGCAGCGGGCATTCATAGTTCGACGACTGACGAGCACGTTTTTTGCTTACGCCGCCGCCGAGTGATTCAGTTCTTTTGCGGGCGCAAGTCAGCCAAATAAAGAGCTTCGTTTACAAGACTACTTGGTGTCTTCCTGACCGCTGGACTGCCGTCACTACAACGTGACAATATTTTGAAGCGCTGTGTACACATCTGCGTAGAAAGCATAATTGCGTACGTGACCATTAAGATTTAGCCGCCCTTTGTCATCTCAAGGAAAGAAGTGAAGGAAGAGGTCGGTTTAGAATAGCTATGCACCCTGGCCAATCCCCCGCCGTAGGTATGTGCCATTAAGCCTCAGGACATCATCACCATCATCAACAGTGGCACGACACCCGGAACTAAAGCAATGCTGAGTGAATCCAGATCTCTTCTACTACCCACTCTATCGCCAGAAAAACAGACGCGTCTCGCAACCCAGCTTTAACAAATGTTATGAACCGTACACTTTTTGCCGCATACTAAATGTCCAGAAGGCAATTCGATCATTTTCGGAGGGAGCCGTCAGCCTGCTAGAAGAAATAACTTTCTGGCGCTTCAGTCGTCTAAAAAATGGCCTAATAATTAACGGGCTTATTTTGATGATTCAATTCCAGGTTATACAATGTCTCTAGGTCCACCCTTCCCTTGTTATATAACACGGGATAGCGATTTTCAGCACAGGGCTCTAAGAATAAACTTGAATAGAATAAACAGATCTGTTGCATTATACTCACCCTTGTCGATAATTTGTGACTGCCAAGGCGCTTTGTACATAACTGTGTACATGCCCTTAGAGACAAAGTAGTGGAGATTTGTAAAACGAGTTAAATATCTATGTTTGAACTTCGGTATATGATTTATAATAGAAATTTCATTTTTCACAGAAGTGTCGAGCGGGCCTTCGGATATTTAAAGCAGAGTATTCCTATATTGTGCAACACAGAGGAAAAAGAGAAATGCATACAGCAGTGGAATTAGTGGAGAGGAAGAGACAGGCTCGAAACTGGCGAAGGTGATCACTTATGTCGGTCGAACGTCTCGAAAAGTCCCGTCACTGCTGGAGTTTCCTGCAATAAGCCCGAAGCAACAATACTTAAGTTTCCGCGTCCGCTGCTATGCGTCAGTCGCTTTGGCTTTCGGCCACTGAGCCTGATGTGACGGAATCAAATCCCACTCTCGGCGGCCACATTTCCATGGGGCAGAGATGCACCTGTCTGTTATGAGATGTGACCGCACATTAATGAACGAATGGTCGAAATCGATCCGTGCCTGCCCAGTTCGGCGTCTCTCAAAGCCCGACTGCAGCTTCAGGACGTTAAACCTAACATATCACGCCAGAGACCATGCCATACCGTACCACATCATACCCTACCATACCAACTTCACCGCACTATGCCATAGCACCATCCCATACAATGCCATGCCAAATCATACCACACTATAACATTCCATACCGTTCCGTACCATACGATACCATACCATACCTTACTGTATCGTACCATACCGTGCCACGTCATGCCTTGCCATGCCACCATCTGATGCCGTGCCATATATGCCATGCTATGCCATCCCGTACCATACCATACTATACCATAACATACAATTTCGTACCATACAATGCCGTGCCATATCATACCACACTATAACATTCCATACCGTTCCGTAACCGTTCCGTACCATACGATACCATACCATACCTTACTGTATCGTACCATACCGTGCCATGTCATGCCTTGCCATGCCACCATCCGATGCCATACCATATCATGCCATGCTATGCCATCCCGTACCATACCATACTATGCCATAACATACAATTTCGTACCATACAATGCCATGCCATACCATACCATGCCGTACCATACCACACCATACCGTGCCATGCCGGCCATGCCATACCATACCATACCATACCATACCATACCATACCATACCATACCATACCATACCATAACATAACATAACATAACATAACATAACATAACATAACATAACATAACATAACATAACATAACATAACATAACATAACCAAGTTATAACATAACAAACATAACAAACGTAAACACACCGTACCATATCATAGCATATTCCGGAAGCCGCGAAAAAAGTCTCTCGCCTGCCCCATTCGCATGACCATCCCTAGGTTTGCCAGAGGCCTCCTTCAAGTGTCCACCAAGGCCATTTAATCAAGATATGCGCGCTTTCCTTTGTGTTTTCAATGATGTTACAGCTCCCAATTCGTGTAGACAGTGTTTCGTTTCTTTCTTCTCGTGAGTCAGGTCCAGCTCACAAACGCATGCACGCACGCACACGTACACTCCCTCAATGGCACTCTCTCTCCCAAACACTATCTTCTAACCAGTCTCCCTGAGTTTATCATTGCGCCTCGGGTAAGTTTTCTTAGCGTCAACACTACTTTACCTTTGCCGACGGTCACTTCAAAGACAAGGGCTCGGACAAAGAGAAAATTCTTCGCCGCCGCTCGCGTGCTTTTCCACGCACGAGGGGGCTCGTCAAGGCGCGTAAGTGAGTAGCGTTAATTGAACGTGGCACGCGAGCCGTTAACGAGATTACCGAAGAAGAGGCCGAGGCAGCAGAGCAGCTCGGCTCGCTGCTGTTTGCGCTCGGCTCCCGGGTCCTCGATCTTGCCAAAGAGGACCCGCGGACCTTCGACTATCCGCGGTCTTGCCGTCGCTGACTTATTCGCGCGGCTACTTAGATGAGAGCTGTTGATGTTTTTATTAATGTGAAATCATTATATGACTGTCGCGTCAGCAAAAAGCGTTCGCAAATTTTGTCCGCACAATTACGTCATTCTCTGATGATAAATGTGTGAAAGTGTGATTGTGACAGATAGTGCGTGATAAAATGTTGCCGTCGGAAAAATTTCGTCGATGAGCTGTAATTAGTTTGTTAATTAAACACGAAACAAACGCGAAAAAAAACGCTTAGACGTCGATATAGTAGGTGAACGTCAGAACAGCCACGGACGTCGATGTAGTATGTGGACGTTTTGCTTTCGCATTGCTCCTATGAGGGTCACCGCAGTGATCTCAATGTCCTTCGAAAATATGTTCGCTTTGTTTATTTTTGTCGAGCACAAATTAACCGCGCCGCCGCGGTGGCTCAGCGGTTATGGTGCTCGGCTGCTGGCCCGAAAGACGCGGGTTCGATCCCGGCCGCGGCGGCTAGAATTTCTTTGGAGGAGAAATTTCAGTGCACGTTAAAGAACCCCAGGTGGTCGAAATTTCCGGAGCCCTTCACTACGACGTCTCTCATAGCCTTAGTCGCTTTGGGACGTTAAACCCCATAAACCAAACCAAACAAATTAACCGCGCTCAAATGTGAATTCAAGAAGCGTTAATGGTGCCACAACATCATCAACGTCATTATCACAGTGTAGCTCCATAAAACAAAGAAAAAAGTGCGTTGAGCAGCTACGTCTTGGGGACGGCTAAAATTAAGATAACCGCTGTCAAATGGGTAAAAATGCGGGAGCGGTAGCCTTGTCCAGTCCTGGTAGCCTGTGGAAATTCACCCTGGCCCTACGTTCTGTCTACAGGCAACGGCAAATTTCTTTTTTCCACTTCCACATCGTCAAAGACTAATCTTTTACGCAGCCTTTCTTCCTAGGTGTACGACTGCGGTGGCAAACTGATGACAATCGTCACTTGTTTTTCAGGCTTTTGACTACTGAGAACATCAAACACTACGCCAGCGTAAATCTATAGAGCCTTAGTCACTCAACATGTTATTAGCTCGTATAGCTTGAATATGAACGTGCCTTTAACACTCAGAACTCTTTCCGTAAGGTGACCACTTTCAGCTATGCTTAACGAACTATAAGTTCGTGCTTCTTTCACGGCGAGTCACATATCGCAATAAAATTTTAATTTATCGAATTTTCAGCATCAGCTAAGTTGTTTCGTTCTTATTCTACAATCTCATGCAGCTTTTCAGTTAAGTGACGCTAAAGTCCGGTGATAAGTTAAACCCGCCCAGCTGGAGCTCTGCGAAATAATAGCAATGCCGAGCCTATTGTATCTAACATTTGTCTTCTGGATAGTGCTCAATGCATGCGACTATGCATTCAAGATAAATCAAAAGCTTCTACAGAAAAATAAATTCAGAACCATTTGCTTGATTTATCACCCAAAACTTTGTTCAAATTAGTAAGCACAGGTCGCCACTGCCCGCCATCAGATGGCAGTGTCGAGCACTTGCCCCAGGTTATTGAAGATGTAGCAGATTGCTGAATTTGTTGCAATCGATCGAATCGATCGAATAAAAAATCTGGGTAAAGGCATATCAAAGACGAAGACAGCAGTGGCTTTGCTCAGCAATATCAGAGTGCTGAAGACGAGGTGCCACTGCTGCACGATTAGCGTTTAAACTCATTTAACCTTACCATTACTCACAAGAAATAGCGCAGTATCGCATCCTTACAGAAAAAAAAACTGTGCAGTCGCAAAGGTCATAATAAATTCCAAGTCACAAACTCGGTTGTCTCTGCCGTTTATAGCACAAAGCTTCGCCTGACTGCGTATGCTGCATTGTCGTACACGGTGTCCCGCGAGAACAAGGTCATGATAAACCATGATAAACGGCGACAACCCTTTCGAATGAATAATTACTGTCTGAGGATTGATTTTTCCGTGACAATAAGGACCAGTAACCTTTCTTCATTTGTATCGTAAGAAAGAGAGCCATCTGTGGAAAAGAGAAATCACTTTGTTGCCCCAATTTTTCAATCATTCTTTATTAATTTACACGGGCCTGTTCGGAAAAAAAAAAGAAAGCCAAGACGTGAAATCAAAGAGACAGCTGGCTGCGGCTACGGAAACGTGAATGATGACCACAGCGTCCCAGAATAGCAGCTCGAGATAAACAGCCGCCTAAAGTTGAACGCGAGGCGAAGAGTAAGAGCCAAGAAGTGAGCGAAGCATTGTCTCTGCTTTTGGTGGCGCCCTCTATCACGTCCGCCTTCGGCGCCTTGGCTTGGGGCTTTGGCTTCGGCTTTTCCGGCCACCCTTAATGACGTTAAGTGAGCCGTTTGTCTTATGAGTGCGCCCATCAGTAAATTACTGTCGGAGACCCAAACCACTCTCCCCCTGACTCTCTTCTTTCTTTCTTGCTAGTGGCTCAGGCGTCTTTTGTTTTGTTTTTGTTTTGTTTTTTCATCCTTTCTCTTTCTTCTTCGCCTCTCCTCTTCCGTTTTTCTGGTCCGTCTTACTGCCTAGTCTGTAAGTTAGAGCCGTCGCCGCATGCAAGAGAGCTTCACTGTGCCCTGGCTTGATCCAAAAAGACTCGTTATGTGAACGGAAAGAATAGAATAAGAATAGACTACGGCGACGGCCACAAGATTGAGCGCCTCTTTGTGCCGACCTGATGGGCCCAAGCTTTGGACGAGGAGCTGGCGCTGCTTTATCCCATTCCACGAAGAGACTGGCTTTCACCCGGCAGCCTCTGTGCAGCGATGTTCGGCTGAACCTTGACGGTTCCCTCTTGTAAAATGCATTGGGTTCATGTCAAGCTTATAGTGGCCTTTAATTAGAGCTCTCGTGAGGTCAACTATATGTTTTCATCGGCCTAATGAGGGAAGTAATGGATGATATTGCTCATCAGAAGGAACTCTGTGGAAACTTGGCTATACTGCAGTGTTCACATTACGGTCTGAAGTGTGGTTCGATGGTTGCAGGCATTAATTCTTCATGCTAATACTAATCACTAGCGCACGTTGTAACTTGCTTACTCTGCTGTACATTTGCCCTCAGTTATTTTGCCTCTTGGTTGCCTCTTGGAGTTATATTAGTTTTTTTTTTCGCGTATGTAGCATTTTTCCTAGCATTAACGCAACGAACGGCATTTGAATTGTTCTGTAGAGGGACGTCGAGTTCCTTATTTCTAAATAAAAGCACCTGTCGCTTCCTTATTTTGCAGCGACAGCTGTTAATGGAATGTTTTCCAGTTCTGCGGTGTCGGTGTTGGCGTCGTCGGCGTAACACCGTGCCACACTGATCGGTCAGCGTGGAGTGGAGTCACGGGGGCGTCACCGCAACGCGCCGCGCAGACTGGCCCACATGCAGTGAAATGACGCCTGAAATCACAACAAAGCGACACCCTGTTTTGTCCGAACACATTAACGTCACCCGTTACAGCGTAGTGACGTCACTGTCACCCTGACGAAGTACGAAAGAAATCATATAATAATAATAATAATAAGAGCAAGCAAAATATTACACTAGCAAACACAAATAGCTTTCGCTGAATCTTGCTTTACACAGTGTTAACAGTCCTGGGAGTTTTTTTTTTTTTTTAATGCGTCCGATGCATAGAGAAATGCAACACTACCGCCATCTGCCATGTGAACAACACACTACTTCCCCCGCCGCTATGCATCTTAGTTCTGTGCGCAAGAAAAAAAATGAGTGCATAATCATTACCTGGCAGCCTCTAGGTGGCAGCACAATGCGTTCTCCTTGTGTCCCATCCCCGTTCACTCGGCGAACGTGTTCGGGAGGGGGGATGTGCACAAAGAAAGGGCATTAGGTCCGTGCACGCACACATGCACACACAATGCAAGAGTAGCTTCCACCCGCTGACTGCTGCCGAATTCCTGGAAGGCGGCAGCAAATGGAACGACGTCCTGAAAGACTGACTTCTGTGGGCGAAGAATATTTATAGCGGGCGACCTGCTCGCGTCATTCGAACCGTGTCTTTCTTCGAATGGATTCTGCGCTGCTTCTGTTGTGACGGGGAAAAGGCCAGGAGGCTTAGGGGACTCGGAAGAACAGAGGGGAGGGGGCGAGGACAGGAGGTCATGGAGTTGAACACGGGTTTCCTCCAGAGCTAAACAGCCGTGCTCTCTTTTAGGGGAGGCTGGTTTGGGGCCGATTCATATCACGGTGGGCCTAGTAAGTATAGGAGCGTCCCTCTTCGCAAGTCGTGAGCGTTTTAATAGTTTTTTTAATATTATCTTTTGAGGTATACTGTCAAACGCCATTAGAGCGGGGGTGGCTCGCACGGAACGTTTCAGAAATGTTCGTGCTCAGTACAGTTCATCTTTGGGCGCAATAAACGTGAAGGGAACTTCAGCTGCTCTCGCTCGAATAATTTTTTCAGGAAGCCTGTTTCATCGATCTGCAACATTGCGAAGAAAAATAAACAGAAAACCACGATTTTCGTGCATTCAGCGCAAAGTAGGACGCCATTGTGTTGACTGAACCGGCCCCTTTGCTTATGTGGGGTGGAGCGTTGTGTTTATGTACCTTTGTCGATTGCCTAAGAGGAGTCGTATGTAGATTCCTTGATTATATTTGTTGCAACGAAGTATTTGAAATAATAACCTTGGTCGATATTTTAGTCTTCTTGTTTCTAATACTAACAGAACCTAGTATGCTGGCAAACCTTTGTGTGGAAACACTTAACTCGCACCAAATGACCCCATTATCAGATTCCCTCAATCACGTGACCCACTGGTTACATGACCTTTTATTCATGTGTTCAATGCGTCAGGGAAACAATAAGTGGGGGTTAGTCTTAGCGTCATTAAACCTCTTATGCATGACCCTTACCTCTAGCGCACAAATGACCCTCTTTTGTCATATTACTCGCTTTACGCCGAGTGACATCATCATCGTCAGCCTGACTACAGCCACCCAAGGACAAAGGCCTCTCGCATGTGTCTCCAATTAACCCTGTCCTGTTTCAGCCGCGGCCACCACATCCCCGCAAAATTCTCAATCTCATCCGCTCACCTAACTTTCTGCCGCCCCCTGCTACGCTTGCCTTCTCTTGGAATCCACTCCTTTACCCTTAGGGACCAGCGGATATCTTACCTTTGCATTACATGCCCTTCCCAAGAACACGTTTTCTTCTTGATTTCGACTACGACATCTTTCTTTCACCCAGAATGTCTCTTCCTGTCTCTTAATGTTACACATATTATTTTCGTTTCTATAGCTCGCTGCATTTGCGTCACTTCGTCAATTGTGTGTCCTCAATGAGTGCCTTTGAGGAAGGCGGGAACAGGGTGTCGGTATGTGAGGTTTAAAGTGTCGAATGTCCTTGTAGGTCAGAAAGGGCTCCGTAGGGGTTTCTCCCAGTAAATTTCCCCCACAGCTCGTGTTCTCTAACGTGTATTAACGCTGTATAGTACGCGGGCGTTTTTTCAATTTGACTTCCATCGAAACTAGGCCGCCGCGGGCGACAGTCGATCTCGCGACCTTAAGTTCAGCAGTCCAACGACACAGCGACTGAGCCTCTATCAAGTTTACGCGTGAACAAAAAAACACCCGTCATTCGCGCAGGCACACCTCGTTACATTTCCTTCGTATTAGCTACAACGTTTTTCTCCTCAAAACGGAAACAAACGCCTTCTTTATTTTCCCCTTTTCCCCAAACAATTCGGGAAGAAGTAATGGGGAGAGGCAAATGCTGTTACCGGGTTCTCCCGCAGGGCACCTCTGCTGTTATCCAGGCGGGCTGTTGTTTTCCCGCCTATCGTATATGGGTATTAACTCCGAGCGCCAGCCACGGTGCCAGGGGCGTAAGAAGATGGCAGCCCACCCTGCCGGCCCGGCCCTTGTTTCTCTTGGCAATTTTCGGGAGTACGCCGTACAAAGAGCGGTACCTAAGTGCAGTCGCGAACACGGAGCTACTCCGCTCGCTTCCCGAGGAGAGGAGGGTAGATTTTCGGGCGATAAGAGAAAACAAAGGTGGGACAAACGAACAATTCCCTGTTTCTTGTTCCCTATTTTTCCCTGTTCCCTGTTTTTTGTTTGTTCGTATCGATTTTTCTTTTTCTTTCCTTCACTAGCTTCTTTTTTTGTTTTCTTTATGTGTTTATCTCTCCTTCCAGCTATATTTGTATCACCTAATCTGCAGTCAACACAATGAAGAGGCTAGTTGCATTCCGGGAACTGAAATAAGTGAAAAACTAGGATAAAACTATTCCCTGACGAAGCGAGTCCTAGTTGGGGAACGTCTTGGTCATAGAGAACGGCGGACAGAAAAATGCACACTGAGTGAAAGGAACTTCGTCGCGTGCACGCTAACAATTAATATCCGCTGTCTTTATACAGCGTATTTCACCTAAGAATTTATACAATTTTTAAAAATATGCTTTTTGAGTTAAAAGAGCGCTTTTTTCGGCATAGCTTTATGAGCGGTGTAGTACATGAGTACGCAGCTAAGATGTGCTAACTACCAGGATGTGTAGCTAATACTGAATACTAACTTTTTAACTATTACTCTTAGGCTCATTAATTATAGAGAGGTATGTAACCGACCAAAAGCAATGTCCATGCCAGTTTTTAGAATTCCGTAAACGCGGTTATCCTCGGCGCTGTGGCCCAACAGATTTTGGCCATTTCAAGGAGTTCGTGCACTAGAGAGGTTGCTTTGCCTGCAAGCCTCGCGAAAAAGCATGTATTTTTGCGCGATGTCGCCAAAATTTGTTGGGCCACAGTGCTGGGGGGTAACAGCGTTCTCGAAGTTCTAAAAACTGATACGGATTTCACTTGCGGTTGGCTACACGCCTCTCGATAATTAAAAAGGTACTACTAAAAGAAGTTAACTATTCAATAATAGTTAACTAACCTTCCAGTTAGCACGTCTTAGCTGTATTCTGATGTACTACACCATTGGCAATGCTGTGCCGAAAAAAGCGCTTTTCTAACTCAAAAAGACTATTTGAAAAATTGTGTAAAATTTAACGTCAAACACCATGAAGACGTTTCCAGTTTTTGTGGTTCGATTCTATCCTTGCTGGTTACTTGTCAACGTTTTTCACATTTCGTGTTCAAGCTTCTTCCTTTCCTTCCTTCCTTCCTTCCTTCCTTCCTTCCTTCCTTCCTTTCTTCCTTCCTTCCTTCCCTTCTTTCTTTCCTGCTTTCTTTCTTCCTTTGTTTCTTTCCTTCTTCCTTTCCTTCTTTCTACCGAAGTAAGACATGATGTTGGGCTAGTCTACCCTCCTTTCCTTCTTTCTACCCTCCTTTCCTTCTTTCTATCTTCCATTCGTTCTTTCTTTTTCTTTCATTCATTCCTTCTTTCTTTCTTCCTTCGCGGGTTCGATCCCGGCCACGGCGGCCGAATTTCATTGGAGGCGAAATTCTAGAAGCCCGTGTACTGTGCGATGTCAGTGCACGTTAATGAGCCCCAGGTGGTCAAAATTTCCGGAGCCCTTCACTACGGCGTCCCTCATAGCGTGAGTCTCTTTGGGACGTTAAACCCCAATAAACCAAACCTACCTACCTTCCTTCCTTCCTTCCTTCCTTCCTTCCTTCCTTCCTTCCTTCCTTCCTTCCTTCCTTCCTTCCTTCCTTCCTTCCTTCCTTCCTTCCTTCCTTCCTTCCGTCCTTCCTTCCTTCCGTCCTTCCTTCCTTCCTTCCTTCCGTCCTTCCTTCCTTCTTTCCTTCCATTCTTCCACTCTTGCTTCCATTCTTCCTTCCTTCGTTCCTTCCTTTCCTTCCTTCTTTTATTCCTTCCTTCCTTCATTTCTTTCTTTCTTCCCTCCCTTCTGTCGTCCTTCCTTCCTTCCTTCCTTCCTTCCTTTCTTTCCTTCCTTCTTTCCTTCCTCCTTTCTTTCTTTCTTTCATTCCTTCCTTTCTTTCTTCCTTTCCTTCTTCCTTCCTTCCTCCTTTCCTTCCTTTTATTCCTTCCTTCCCTTCCTTCTTTTATTCCTTCCTTCCCTTCCTTCTTTTATTCCTTCTGCCTTCCTTCCTTTCTTTCCATTTTTTTCTTTCTTCTGTCAGTTTTCTATTCCTGGCGTTTCGTGGCCCTGTGTTTAGGGAACCATTACGCAGTTTCGACGCCTCCGGTGGTGTGTTTTTCGGAGTGTTTGTTCTGCCTCCCGTACGCCTCTTCTCTGCGGCGTTCTCTCTTTTTCTCTCCGCACCGTGTTTTCTCGCCAACAACGTTTTTTTCGTCTTCGAACAACTACGCGCTCGGAGTGTTTGCTCTTCCCCTACTAAAAGGCAACAACAGCGACGCTAGGCTGCAAATGTATGCTCTGAAGTGGTTGGCCATGCCTTCTTTGCGAAGCACTAAAAAGCTGTAATGTCCTTACGGAAATATCTTTAGAGTCCATACTCTGCGTAGTGATCTTGTATGGGCTGTCTCAAAAATATTTGAAAATGTACGCCCCTCCCCCCGCATGCACTTTCTTTGGTTGCTGTTTGTGTTCTTTGCCTTGGTTGCTATTTGTACGCAATGAGTTGTTGATGTTGGACACAGTGATGAGCGTGTCATCGTCTTCGTTGTCATGAGAAAATGAAGGGTGTTGTTACCGGGTTGTTCTGATTTGATTTTTGCGAAAATACATAGTTTGTCAGGTACAGATTTTTTTTTAATAGCTCAGCTTAGGTTCCAGTGAGTGAGGTAGCGAATGAGTAATGTAGCGAAAGAGTGAATGAGGCAGCGAGCGAGTTAGCTAAGCAGCAAGCGAGTGAGGCAGAGAGTTAGCTAGCTAGCGAGTGAGGTAGCAAGACAGTGAGTGATGTGTTGTGTGAACGTGTTCGTGTGATGAGGGCGCTGGCGTGCGCGTCTCTGTACGGGGTCTGAGTGAGTTCCTGTGTTGAGTGAGTAGTCGAAACATTTCGTTAGGTGAGTTGCATCAGCAGAGCGGGCTCTTTCGACTGACAAGCAGCACATTGCTGAACGCACGTCTCATTACAAACAGCGCCCACCCCCCAAAAAAGCAGCTCTTTCGCTCAAAACTTAGTTACCTTGCGTGAGGCGCGTCTCGCTCTGGCTGCCGCGTCAACAAAATCTCTATTTTTTTTTTTCATAGTGAGGGTGGTCTTTATGCTTATCCTGTCTCCATCCGTTTTTCTGTTGTTACTCCCGAGAGACTCAGAGGAGAAGAGAGAGAGCGAGAGAGGGTTTTCGAGTCGACTAAAAATAATTTGGCCTGTCCCAACTACCGGCTCCCCTCTATTCCTCTCCGGAGTCTCTGGCAGTACGAAGCACAGGCGAGAGCAAAGTGAGAGGGCAAGTCGAGACGTCCGTTTCGTTGGCCGTCTCGCTTCTAACCAGACGGAGCTCGTGTGGGCCAGGCGAGAGAAAGGGAAAGAGGCGGGGAGGAGGAAACCCGCACTTTCGAAGTGAACCCAGGCGGCGATGTAGGAGCAAGCGGAGACGAAAACTCTCTGGACAGCAAAAAATTTGCCTGGTTGGTGTGTATTCATATTCGCTGAGCGACGAAACAAAAAAAACGACACTAACGTGAGACGGCCTTATTCTGAACTGCACAAAGTCAGAAAGGCTGCAGGGATAAGATTCGTGCTGTCCTTTGACTTTTCTGTTCTCCATCGTCGCCTAGAAGTCGCCCTAGCCTCGCTTTCTTCTTTTCTGTAACTGCTTCCAGGCGTTGCGGGTTGTAAATATCTCAACAGGAAACGTAAATAAATACAAGCGGATGAAGCGAGCAAGAGGAAGTGGGAGTGTCAGCGCGTCACGAATCCCGTAAAACGCTAGTGTTTAGCCCGCAAATATGCGGTTTTTCCACGCACGGTCTCTGGACATTTAAAACCTAAGAGAAAATAAATCACACAAGGCGTTCAGTCATTGCTTGTGATTGTTTCTGAATGTCCGTACTTGTGTGCATGGTTCGCAGTTAAGACTTCTAAAGCCGGGCTCACATTCTGTCGACATATAGCGACTATGGAGCTATCCGCTGTAAGCATAGACTGGGTCCAATTCAGCGCACTCTGCAGTCATCCTGTTAAGACACAAGCACTGGAGGCATACTTTAGCCAAATTAGTGCCAGTGGAGTCCCCAAGGTTAGTGTAGGTTTAAAAATATGTCACCGTTATCAAGATCCATCATGCCATCGTAGTCATAAAGCTCTAAAGTTACACAATTTCCTCGAAATCTTCGCAGATAAAGAGAAGATTCTTCCTGAACCGACGCCCCGAGGAAGTTATCTTGAACTGCGATGATTCTCACAAAACTGTGTAGTTTTGCTTTGGTGCCGTTAATTTGCTCCACTCGCTGGGGAGACATGCGAAAGCTCATCGCGCTTAAACCTATTCTAGGGTGCCAGAAATTACTCGTATTCAAGCCCCTACTGTACGAACACTTCGTAAGCTGACGCTCTTTGAACAATATCATCGCTTGAACAACAACGAACGCTGACCGCACTGTCCTGGCAGAACTATGGGGGGGGGGACCACGAAGGCAAAAAATAACGATGAAAACCTGAGTTTAACTGCACATGCTTACATGCTTACAAATGCTATTCCGGATATTGCGTTTTCAGGCCGAAACACGCCCAAAACGTATTCTAGACGAGCATTTTGCCCTCTGTACACGCTGTAGCGCTGTAAGAGAAAGGGGCTCAACTTCTATACTTCGTCATAAAGTTTCTAGTGAAAGTAGTATGATAGAAATTGAGATAGATAGAGACAGTCCAATCCTTGACCCGCCAGCCGCTCTTGGGCTCCCTGTGTCCAAACTCTCTCTCGTTCGACGCTTTGGAGCAGCGTAACAACGCGTCCAGCGCAAGAGCCGTGTTTTGACGCCCAGTGTAAAAGAGACAGGTGTCGTCCCAGCGTCGGCTTTCGCAAGAAAAAAAGTGCGCACGAGAACGGCTCACGCTCCCAGCGCTGAAGAAATAAAGCAAAAATGGAAAGCATCCAGGCTGAGGGTTTGAGAAAGGGGGTAGCGGCCAAACAAAGAGGACAACACTGGGCGACCGCGGCCGTCGGGCGACACCCGTCTCTCCTGGCATCTGGCAAAGGCCTGGAAGGGAGTGGAGGTGACGAGTCACCGCCGCCGAGTATAAGGGTACGGTCCCTTCTTGACGCGAGCAGCCCGTCGGAACCGGCTGTTTTAAAATTATTCCGGGTGCTAGCCAGCCAGCCAGCCGAGAGCGTCTCCGACAGAGCGCCCTGGCTGCCCGGGGCCTCCGCAGGCTTCTGTCAGGACCCCGACAAGCGACCGAGCCGACGCCGCTGCCGCGCCGGTAGCCCGCGGTCGTCGCGGAGTGGAGGCCGTATTTTTGGGGATCCCCGAGCTCGAAGTGGGTGATGCGCTTCGCCGCGCTTTCGTGTGCGACTTGAGTGTGTGTTTCCGACGACGACGTCGCCCAGCCGTGCTCTTGGAGCGGAGTAATACAACGCTTCGGTGTGCCTGGGTTCGCCTCCCATAATGCTCCCTGCAGGCGGGGATGTGCCTTGCGCTGTTTAACCGGCCTGGATATATTCCCGGGATGACGTCACGGTGGCTTCGACGATCGGTGCGCCTCCAGTGTCAGTGACCGGCAACCCTGGATACACACTAGTAGGAGAGTGCGGGCGCGGTACTGTTTACTGAAAGGAATGTTGCCTTCTTGGAAATGATGACCTAGGTAGACAAGGCATTTTTGTTTCGCCTTGCCTCTGATCTGGAGATGGCGTAATTCACTGTTTTTTATGTAGCATAACTCTAGGGCTTCCATTACTCAGCACTTTCTTCACGACTGTGTGTGGTGAAAGTTTCGACGGCTGCAGTACATCGGGATGTTTATCTGAAATCATAACTGTCAAGATAGCCAAGACGTCGTCTTTTTTCAGGAATGCAGGATAAGTCGAATCAAAAATCAGACCCTACAGTCACCAACCGATGCAACTCACCACTCACCGATGGCGTCTTCGCGGTTTGTCTTATAATCAAGTTTTTCTCCTTAACAACCTTTATATGTGACCGAGACTTCGATTATAATGCTGTGTAACATGAAGGAGTTAAAAACAAAGTCGTGCAACACGTACCAAGCTTCAGCATTCGCGTGAAGAAAACCGCTTATCCTCTGAAGAAGGCAATCAAGTCTTCTTTTTTATGGACATGACTGAATTTCGATTTAGGAACAGAAGATGAAGCAGTCGGTATTGAGGAAGGAGCTGCCACGCCTTTCAGCAGTAACGGTGGGCTAAATCCGCTCTCTGTGATAAAAAACTGGCAAAGCTTGGTGACTTGAAATGAAGTGTAAAGGTTTTCTTGCTTAGTTGTATACTGTTTCGTTAGCGTTGTTAGTCGCTGTACGTCAACCCCAGTTGACAGCAGCTTTAGTGGCCTTGATATCAACTGCTATACTTCTCTTCACTGAAGAAAGAACAGACATTGTAGTCATTTTAACGCAAATAATGAGCAATGTTTTCACACCACCAACGTATATCCACCTGTCACCTTCTTTTCACACACACGCCTCTCAGAGAAGTAGGCTTAAGTTAGTCCCTGCATTAGGAGGCGACATTTTGCCACTGTGTTTTTTTCCCAATTTCGCGCCCTTTATTGAATGCGCAAGCTCATAGCAGTCAGGAAAGCGTGGTATAGCGTTTGTGGAATGCTTCGATAAGCGGAAGACTGTGTCGTCACTTCCGGGTGCCTTCCACGTCACGGAGCGAATGCGAATACGGCAACCAAGTGACGCAGTGTTGTGGTGTTGGTGCCGCGATGATTCCGTGAGATGATGCACACTCTGACGGTGCCGGAGGTGCTTGAAGACGGCTCCCTGGCGCTCAGACAGTACTTCCAGAGCTGGACAAGGCGCAGGTTTGTGCACATCTTCACAGCCGCATGTTGTACAGAGTCCATTCCACTTGTCTAGAGTGTTCGGACGGTGTGCTGCGGAGAAAATGAACTGAAATCTTTTCGCCGCTGCTTTGCTAGCGGTAAGGCTCTGGTGCCTGTGCGTTCACGTCTCTATTCAGCTGCTCTCCTGCACAAGCATTATCAATAGAAGTCAATGCTTGCTGCATAATTTCTCTGCATGCCCCCCGAACGGCACCTTTCCAGCGCTCTTGACAAGTGTGATCGACTCTGTACTCCGAAGCCCTACTGTAGTTGGGGAAAGTGCCGCTCAGAGAAACGCGACTTCGTACAAGGTCACTGCTACTAGGGCTTCAGGCTAATACAACCAAGCAGCATGTTCTGCTCCCATATCCCTTCCCAGTGTGGGAAACCTAACCTAGGGTACTAGTCTCGGCGATAGCTCTGTATAACCAGTGGTTTAGGCTAAAATCACTAAGCAGCACGTAGAAGAAACCAGTTGTGTACTGAAAAGAAAATATTGAAGTGAAGCGTGCTATAGTTCAGAGCTGAGCCTAGTTCACGTTCTGTTCTGAGGCCGTATCGCAGTCTGAGAAAACTGTTACGAGGAAACTGTTACCAGGGCCAGGGAACTCGCCTTGGTTCGACTTCAGTATTACAAGCTGCTCTGCCTGTCGCGAAGCAGGCCAAAAACGCAAAGTTGGATACTGAAGAAGCCAGGTATTCAAGACCGAACTAGAGTCCCAAACTGACGTTCTCTGGGGGAAAAAATTGGGTTTAGGGTCTAAAGATAACCAGCGCGTAACTATGCATGGTGCAAGGAAAATAAATAAAGAATTATTTTGTCAGAAGTTACAATGTTTAGCGGGGAGGGGGTGTTGAAGGCTTTCCCAACTGCAGGCATGGCAGTTGCGCGAAACACACACACACAAGACAGGTTACGGGACGAGCGCACGGGTTACGGGTTGCGCTCGTCCCGTAGCCTGTCTTGTGTGTGTGTGTTTCGCGCAACTGCCATGTCTGAAGTATTGAACCAACTATCCCGACAACACGTTCTACTCCTTTCCCAACTGCTTTGCAGAAACCGTGAACGGTTTACGAAGTCACCACCCCAAGCAGGAAAGGTAATCGGCCCAATATTGGAAATGTATTGGGAAATGTCGGTCCTACAAAAGAACCAGAGTGAAACCATATAGTTATATTATTGGGTTGATTGTTATTGGGTGTTTCTTAAACGCGCAAGCGCGAACGACTCCTTCGAATTTTTGGTATAGGAGGGAAACGTTTATTCAAAGTCGTTGTCCTGATATCTCGAGGAACGAGGACGGCGATTTTGCAATTAACATTTCTTTCTAGTGACCACGTGTCTAAGGTTTAACTCGCTCACCTCCATTCTGATGACACTGGGAAACACGGCTTATTCTGAGTTCCGAATTTAGAGCCTTGGTGTTTGCAAAGGTTGAAATGCCGAGGCGAAAAGAAGCCACATGATGCGAGCACTTTTCGTATTTGACAATCCCATCCAGGCACAAATCCGCTGAGTTAAAAGCGGAACAAACAAGGCGAAATATAAGAATTGAAAGCATAATTGTCGTACCCATCTTTGCTCTTTTCATATTCGTATACAATGTATAAAAATTCATATGATGTTCTCTGTATGCTCCAGGTATTGTGGATTGACTGAAAACTAAACATTTTGACAAAAGTTGACATTTTTTTGTTGAAGACCTATCTACGGACTGTTCATTTGTATACTCCATGTATATCATACGCAGTGATATCTGCTTGGAACAGTGTCAACGGATCCACGCTTGAGCGCATGAGCATTGGTGTGCACAAGTCTCTGCATAAGAAGAGAAGAAAAGAACGGGGGGATGCAAAGTTTATTCTAGCGCCCGTTCATGTCTTTCGGGTAGCAGGCAACAATATGGCACAAAATTTGCGTCCCCCTCCCAGTGTCTACTAAGAGGGCTACTGCGCCCTTTGCTCTGACCCTTTCCCCCTCTGCGCACTCCAGAGAGAGAGAGAGAGAGGGAGACTTTAATGAATAATTAAAGTCTCTCTTTCTCCGCACTCCAGTGTACATGAGGTATACATGGGTCAATGAGAGATCCTCATTTTGCACTAGAAAACACTATCTGTTGGCAGTACTTGTGGGTTCTATAGCAGACGTTTCGTTTGGTGTCATGCTTGCGTTCGGTTGAAATCTATATATGCGAATATTAATGCACTTGCCGTGCTCGTCACTCGTCTGCCACCTTTTCCTGTTCTTTTTTTTCTTGAAGGACCGATATCCTGAAGGATTGGTTCCCTATTCAAAGTAAACCAATCACACTCACACACTTGGCTCTTGCACCAATATGCTTTTCCACCTGACACATGCAGAAATGATGCACAAATTTTACTTCTGTGTATAGAAACAACGTTTACACAAGCCTTCACTACTATGTGCGTTTGTAGTTGTGATCTTCTAGTTGATTTGTTCCAATGCACCTTTCTGAACGACGGATAATGGTTTTGCTCCGTGCGTGTATGGTCGACGAATTAACAAGCAGTAACCGGTGATATCGAATAACGGAATATTGGCAGGAGTAAGAGGATGAAGGAAAACCCCCTCTAATGCCTCGGCGCGGTTCACAGTTACACCGATGTGCAGGGGGTGGAGAACGAGGTGCCGCTCCGCTAAGGAAGAGAGCACATCATAACCGCTATAATTACCTAGGCTTTCGGGTTACCGAGTGCAGCACGAAGCGCATGATTTTTTTCTTTGCTTTTTCTTAAAAAAGAAAAACGCTTTCCTAAAATATTATCCGCATGTCTTGAGCAGCCTTGTATGGCTGGTGCAAGTGAGCATGAAAAGCATACACTAACAACCTCTTTGCAGCAAGAAATTGGAAGAGAAGGCAGTGGTGACGTCATCGCCATGCGCATGATGTCTTTCACGGCTCCTAGGGAACGGCTCGAGTGTTGTTATTCACTCCTAGAGAGTGTTGCGCCACCTAGATGAGGCCCCAGCAACTGCGGAACTCGTGATGAGGTGACGCAAGGCAGTTAATTCCAGCCCTTCGGCATAATGCAGGCAACCCGTAATAATAAACACTAAAGTTAGTAGCACAGAAGGAGCAGAGTAGACTGTTATGGCGGTCACAGGCGTTAAAGTGCTGCGGTGTGTCGCAACCAGTGTTCAAGACTGCCTTGTAAGTTACAACACTTTCGCTTCATACGCGGGCAGCAGAAGCAGGCAGCGGTGTTAAGCATTAATGGCCTGGGCAGTTATGTGGAAGGCATGGAACTGAATAACAAATGACCTGTTCATCAGCCCGTTGTGAGGAAACTAATTTTTAAGCAAGGCGTAGTTGGTTTTCTTTCTGCTCTAACACGCTGTCGCAGGCCATAACAAATTCAACGCCAGGGCTGCGTGAAATGGCGAAAAGCGTCACGTAGAGAGAGATCACCGACCTCGGCATTGAAGTTGCATGTTGTCACTTTCACGCGTCACTCACCTCAAGTCATGCAAGAAAGATGTCGCCACCGTTGCCCATGTTCTGTGTAAAACCTGTTACCTAATGTTCTCGGTACAATCCCCCCCCCCCCCCCCCCAAAAAAAAAAGGCTTTTGTGTAGTTAAAGACACTTGTCACTCGCGGAGTACGGTGCAAGCATTTCTCGATCAATTATGCAAAGGACCAAAGTTGTTTTTTTTTTACTGCAGTAATAAAAACCACCGATCCAGTGACTAATTTTTTGCATTATAAAAGAACTTTCGCATCTTGTACTTCTGATATTTATTATTCTGTGCCCCCGTAATGGACCAGTGATGATGGCCCTCGGCTGTTGACGCGAAAGATGCGGGTTCGATCCAGGCCTCGGCGGTCGAATTTCGATGGAGGCCAAATTCTAGAGGCCCGTGTTCTGTGCGATGGCAGTTCGCGTTAAAGAACCCCAGGTGGTAGAAATTTCCAGAGCCCTTCACTACGGCGTCCCTCAAAGCCTGAGTCGCTTTGGGACGCTAAACCCCATAAAAACCAAATCAAACCGTAAATGTGGGGACGAGATTTAAGGATATTTAAGGAGTAAGGAGATTTTCTTTTTTGTAGAAGAAATGCGCAACTTGTGCAGTGCGAGGCAGCGCCAGAAGCGTATTAAATGGCTTAATTCCTGAATCAAACATTAAGTCGAAAACTCAGCTTCAGATCAGCGCATTTGCCCGTGCTCTGCAGGATGGCCTTGATGTAGTTCTCCTGAAGTGCGGCTGCACTGAAATGCTAGTTACGAAGTCTCGATGTGGGCCTCGTGTCCCTGCAGGAAAACCAGTTTCTTCGCCGCTGGTTCACCCGCTTCATCGAGGTGCGGCGTGGTCGTGTGGCCGTGTTACCTCTCCCGTACTAGACACCAGTGTGGTGTGCGCGTGAGAAAGCCGTGAACTACTGCTCCGCCAGCTGTGCGCATGCGCGAAGTGACGTCATAGCCCGCAGCTGGTGTGCGCGCCGTGTGTGTCGCTGCTGCGCCGACGGCGGAGCAGACACCGCCCGCCTCGTCAGTTGTGCGCATGCGCGGAGTGGCGTCAGAGTACGCAGCTGGTGTGCGTGCCTCGCCGCTGTTCCTAGGGCGGAGCAGACGACGCCCGTTTTTTCACTTGTGCGCATGCGCGGAGTGACGTCAGAGTACGCAGCTGGTGTGCGCGCCTCGGCGCTGCGCCAACGATGGAGCAGACGCCGCCCGTTTTTTCAGTTGTGCGCATGCGCGGAGTGACGTCAGAGTACGCAGCTGGTGTGCGCGCCTCGCCGCTGTTCCTAGGGCGGAGCAGACGACGCCCGTTTTTTCACTTGTGCGCATGCGCGGAGTGACGTCAGAGTACGCAGCTGGTGTGCGCGCCTCGCCGCTGTTCCTAGGGCGGAGCAGACGACGCCCGTTTTTTCACTTGTGCGCATGCGCGGAGTGACGTCAGAGTACGCAGCTGGTGTGCGCGCCTCGGCGCTGCGCCAACGATGGAGCAGACGCCGCCCGTTTTTTCAGTTGTGCGCATGCGCGGAGTGACGTCAGAGCACGCAGCTGGTGTGCGCGCCTCGCCGCTGCGTCGACGGCGGAGCAGACGCCTCCCGCTACTTTGACCACCGGAGGGTCTTAATTGGTATAAACAATAAAGTTCAAGCCGTTACGTAAACCGTGCGTCTTACTTTCAAGCGAAACCTTAGCGTTGCCAGAGGTACGTACTATCGCGGACAAAAGTGGCTGTGGCTTAGCTTGGTTAAGCCCGGTAATTGCGAAAGCAATATGCGTAGCTACGCTATGGTTCAGCTGGTAGTGCAGCTAGTGGTGGTGCTTGTGGTTAAACTTGTGGTGATGCATCGGTTATACAATCCAATCCAATCAAATATGCTAATATGGTAGCTACCGGCCTCGCTACGCGACGGGCTGAAAGTGCAACTAGTATTGCTTTCGCAGTAAAAGTGGTGTACTGCATGCGGCGGGAGCCGGAGCAACGGAAAACTGCGTTTACAACGTCATCTACAGGCGGCATCTCAGATCGAGACAGCCAATGCGTGACCTTTATTATCGACAGGCATGTCGCTGGACTCGTTTCAATGTTTCGTGCTTTAGCTCACCAAAACGCCGCAGTTTTTCGTTACTCCGGCTCCCGCTACGTGGAGTATACCACTTTTGTCCCCGATAGTGCCTCTCGCTTTTTTACCAAGTTTAAACAGAGCTAAACCACAGCCAATTTTTATCAAACAAGTGTCTTCCCGCGATAAATCTCCGGAAATGAGGAAAGTGTTCTAGAAGGCTTGACTAAAACGCGAACTTTCGCTCTCCCTCGTTCTTCACACAGCTTGCTCAGAGTGACACCCAGATATTTTGACCCAAAATCGCTGGCTACCGAGAACACGTTGGCGACAAACTGTACGCAAGTAGCGGGTACATGGTGGGCAAACTGTTTGTAGGAAATTGGGGACACAGTGATTTAAATGGTTGATGACACGAAAGTTTCTGAAAAGAGAATCACCAGTTATCAGTTCCCGAACTTCACGGTCATCACGCTTAACCAATTAACGAGCGCTCCGTTAGCGATGACCTAGTCCAGCCTTGAACCGCCCGTTGCCAGAATTAGTGATTATTCAGACCACATCAGTCTAGGCTTCTCCTTAAACAATAATTTTCTTTTTTTTCTAGTTTATTAAACTCGGCTCATGGTTTGGGTTCGAATATCTTGGCCACCAATTTCGTCTCCCTCACCGATTCAGGTAGAACCGCATGACAAAGGGATGCCACAAGCTACCGTCCATTTGTAAAGTAACATTGTTTACAAGGCGATTGTTTTTCCAGCTCAAAGATTTCTAAGCGGTATACCTATTGCCTTTCTTGTCATCACAATTGGGTAACTATTCTAAGAGCCTTACTTCAAGCTACCATCCCCGAGTATGCTCAAAGCGCTGCACAACCCAAACGGTGCTGAACGCTTAATAGCAAACATCATACATAGTGACAACACGAAAACGTAACATTAAATTCTGCTGGATCCCTAGCCATGTTGGAATTGGAGGTAATTATAAAGCAGATGTATGCGCCGCACAATCACTGTTTGGTCAAATAAAACAAGTGACCACACCGCACAGGGATTGTTTGAAGTTGATGTACAATAAACTGAGAAATAATTGGCAGGCTGCTTGAGAAGAGCAGGTAAACAACAAACTGCATTCTGTAAAGCCCATTTTAGGAGAATGGAAATCATGTAGACCTCAACAACGCATTGTACACACACAAACACACCTTACACACAACTTCTTGCTGACAAAACAAAGCAAACCTCTCCTCTGCGAAATGTGTTGTGGTGAACTCACTGCAAACCACGTTTCAATTTCATGTACGTAACTTGAAGTACGGAGAAAAAATAGTTTACATCATTTTACAATGAATACATCTCCTTACACCTCAGCTTTCTTTTAGGTGACCAAGCACTAGTTGTATATTCACACATTTTAATGTTTCGTAAGGAAGCCTGTATTTTAAACAAACTATTAGTATTACCTTTAGCACAAGACATTCTAACTCTGTGTTTGGCGCATCAGAGCCGTAGTGGCTTTGGGCCATAAAACTCAATATAGCTAACTTATTTCGAGCTACATAGTAAAATGGCGGTAAATTCAATTGCGCAATTCAATCCCCTTCTATTGCATTTCCAATGCCCCCAAGTATCAACGCTTTGTGCGTACCGCAGAGAAGTACCTGTGCTGACTGCGAGCTTTTCTTGGCTCTTGGCTTACAAAGGCTACGCTTTCGTCATTGTTGCTTTTTACCTGCTTTATAGACAGACTTGTTCCCTAGATTCCTGTGTACAGCAACGAAACGACGTGCGCGGTAATTTCGTCAATGTACGCAACGATCTGTTTACAAAATAAATGAAGAACACGGCGCTGGCGTAAGCGCCTGCGCAATCACATGTTTTTTCGTTTGGTTGTCTTGAGCATTAGCTCAACTACTCGCATTACCCAAGGTCACTTTAGTTTGAAACACAAGGCCATTCAAATGGGACCAGTGGGTGGTACCATTGGTACACAGATAGTGGACCACCTAATTGACGTAGAATGTCCGGAGTTGTACCAAACTGTTCAGCACGTTACGGAACATAAGATTACTAGTCCAATCAAAGATAAGCTTATCACAGGGATTTGCACCGACCACCTTTGGTTCCCCAAACCATGACTTCTTGAAACTTCAATCGTCCATTACGGCCAAACTAATTGACGTAGGGCATTCGAAGTGGTGTCAAGAGTTTTGTCCTCTCGCGCTGTATACGTTGGTATCAAAAAAGTAGATGTCCGGATATAACGAAAAATTTGTACAGGATATAGAGAAGATGGCTAATGACGCAATATTCGTTAGAAACTGCTAACGCTCGACACTCATACGCTGCCTCAGCGTTTTGCTCTTTTTGTCTTTACTGTTTCGGCGCGAACACCTTAAGCACCCTCTTTGACCACCTCTAAGGTCAATTCAGTACTCCTGCTCTCGCTGTGACTGCAACTCCCGCCTTCCCTTAGACCGCACCGTTCCCGCGGTGCAGTAAAGTGGTCCGAAAACAGCATCCTCTGAGGCTTCTCTCCTTTTGTCTCCTGTTTCCGGCTCGCAAAACCAATAACGACTCTGGGTGCACTCGAGAAGCCCCCCCCCCCCTTTCCCCCCTTCCCCCTCCCCCCCCCCCCCCCACTTGCCGCAAACACGACGACCGACTGTCTCGCCAGCATTGCATTCGATTGGCCGCCGGTAGGGGGCAGCCCTTTGCGGTTCCCGTGTTTTCACGACCATACCCTTCGCACTCGTCTCCCCCCTCTCTCACTCACCTTGTTCACTCAACTCGATTTCCTTCATTTGCTGTCTCCCGGTTACTGCGCTTTTTTTTTTCACTCCCTTTGCGCTTTCTTTGGTTCCTTGTGAAACCTCCTTTACGTTCAAGGAGTTGCGTGCTGATGGAGGTGGCTCTGCAGCGTAGTCGTCATGGCCATCGTGCTCCTAATCTCTCGCCTCGCGCTTTTTTCCTGCCTCGACAACACCGTAAGCGAATTCTAGGTCTTCGTCTACTGCTCGCACCTACTACAGTGCTCTGTTGTTGGAACGAGACAACGAAATGCATTACCTGGTTACCTGCCTATGTGTTTTCTGGATAACGTATTTACGGGGCTGTTTTGTGATTGCACTCCGGTCCTCACGTGTTGCCTATTGTGCGGAGTCCGAATAACTGACTAGCGTGGCAATCGGACGAGGGCGAATTGTCTTTGCGAGAGAGCTTTCTGTGTATTATTCAGGCCTCCAAGCTTTCGCTGGGGTTGGCAGCTTCCATCAATGGCTTTCTTGATTGCGCGTTGGCTGCCCTTTTCATCTAGTTTAGTGTAAACTAGTTTGGATGCAGAAAGAGGCAGCACGGGTCTGGTGAGCAAATTGGGTATTTCTTAAGCTCATATCGATCGGTGCCGAAAGTTCGTATCTATGATCAAAAGCAGCGACTACTTTGCGTGTCACAGGATGGCTACTTAATATTTCAAGGCTGTTCGGTGCACGCGTTCGAACCGGTGATTAGGTGCATCAAAAAAGCACGGTGTCCGTGTAAAGTCGCCTGTATTAGGAGTCAAGAAATCTTTGAATCTTTTTTTTTTAATTAGCATCTTAAGCTGCGGTCGCTCAGCGAAATTAGCGAACAGGCTGTAAGACGGACGTCGCCATTTTGAACAGTCTCTCTTGGTGGGTGTAGTTTCAAGGACGCTAAGTGGCGAGTGTTCGCTTTATCAAATTTCACTGCATGTTAAAGTAACCCTTTAAGTTGAAAATATCGCGGCATTGTGTATTACTTCCCTGGTCCATGTGAAGTGTCGGGCTGTAATACCTGTATTTCCTCTGAATCGATATGCTTGTAGTTTTACCGTAATATTCCTTGCGACTTTCACTTCAGGTTACTTAATGATACTTGTGCCTCCGAATCCAGCATTCGCCATCAAAATGCTCGAGTTTAGTAAACTTTCTTCTGTTTTCATTAATCCTCGTCCTACAGCCTTTAATGTCGAGGTTTTCAGGCGCTTTACATCGTTAGGCACAGACGCCGTGCGAACATCCTCCATAGATTGAAAGTTGGAAGGTTTATTAAAGCAAAATGTAATCAGTCACAAGTGCACAAAAAGTTACTATGGTTGGAGGTCCCGAAGTGACTGCCTGGGAAGCCTGCCGTCAGAAATGCATGACTAAGTACACAAGTTTGGAAGGTGAGCTGAAAAACATGACTGCTCTCTATTTCCGTTCTTATAATCTCTGCATCCATGCTCAGCCCATTTGTATTTGATGTCTTTTTTTCTTCTCTCTTCCTCTTGTACTCTTCCCGTATGATGCCTATTTACTGTGTGAAAAGTTCCGCCACAGTTAACTATTGCATAACTTGTTCATTGCCGCAAACTGTACTCTCCTCTATTTAATCAGTTCGCCTATTGAGCATAACTGTAATAGGCTGCGTATTCAATATTCGAGAACGCAGGACTACGTATAAGATTACGCTCTTCAATGGCACATTATTGCCTGGCGACACCTTTCTTCGCGCAGTCAGCAAAAAAGACTCATCAAAGCAGCTGAAGTTTTTGAACTGAGCTGCAGCGTACCTGCTTCAGAAATTTGTTTTCAACCTAGAAATTATGCGAATAGAGCGTTTTTTATATATTTCTGGAGGGGTTGAATGCTTCTTTAATAATTGGATTTGCATTTTAGGAACATCTCTAGGTAGAATAACTAAAAAGGCGAGCGCTACAGTTATTATCAATTTTTGGAGTTCTTATCAGTTTGTGGAGAAATGGATGTTGCTTGCATTAGTAGAATATCGCGCTGTAATCAAGAAGACGACCCCATTGCGGACAGTACAACTTTTATGCGCTAGAAAAGACTGCATCGACTGCATTGACTGGCGGAGAGATCTTTCTATTCATTTTTCTTGCTCATAAATACCTCCTTTGCTGCCGAAAAAACTTCACTATAACCAAAAAAGTCAAATTAACAATTTTTACCGAGACCAGCATTTCCGTGAAATTTTCTCCAGTGTCCTTTAAGAGCCTTTATTTATTTATTTATTTATTCAAAATACCCCCAAAGGCCCTCATTTGAGGGTATTACATGGGGGGGGGTGGGGGGGAGTAAGTACAAAGCATTGTTATAAGTTAAAAATATTGCACTAAAATAAAATAGAAATCACAAAATATTAATCATAAGTAGGCATTCACAGAAAGGGTCGCAACAATGCACATAACAGCAAAATTTGAGCATAAATAACAGCACCGCTAGAAAAAGAAAAAGACGACACTGGAAAAGGTGCGCTGAAGTACAAAACAAAAAATATAAAATAAGAAGAAGACAAGGCGGAAGAAAAGAACGCTCAAAAAAATACCTTTTTAGTTGTTGAAACATGAGTGCATAAGATGTTGGAATTTATTTAGATCAGATTCTGTGGCAATTTCTGATGGCAAGGCGTTCCATTCGGTTATTGTGCGTGGTAAAAAAGAATAGGCATAATGGAATGACTGGCAGTTAATGCGTTTAACTTTGTAAGGATGATCGCGACGTGGAAAGATAACTGGCGGTGGCTGAAAGAATTCATCATGAAGGGAAGGATGGTGATAAAGCTTGTGGAAGAGTGATAGACGGGAAATTTTTCGGCGCAGTGCTAAGTTATCTAACTCGGCTTTAGTCTTCAATGAGGTGACGCTGGTGTAACATGAATAATCAGAAAAGATGAATCGCGCAGCATGGTTTTGCAGGACTTCGATGTTACTGATGATATAATTCTGATGAGGATCCCAAATGGCAGACGCGTATTCGAGTTTCGGACGGATTAATGTGGTGTACGCTAGTTTTTTTACATGTGTCGCGGCCTCTTTTAAATTATGTTTGAGAAGTCCGAAAGTACGGTTAGCGGAGGCAAGAGTGAGATTAATATGATGATTCCATGATAAGTCGGATTGAAGGTTAATGCCAAGATACTTGTAACTTGTGGTGAATTCTACACTATTGTTATCAAGAAAGTAGGCGGTACGAATACGTGGCTTGTTGGTGAAAGACATGAGCTTAGTTTTGGAAAGATTTAAAGGCATTAACCAATTAGAACACCATGTGCTTATCGCTTCAAGATCAGACTGCAGTGGCTGGCTGTCAGTGTTACAGGTTATACGTCGATAAAGCACACAATCGTCAGCAAATAGTCTGATTCTGGACGTCACGCAATTGGGTAAGTCATTAATATAGATGAGGAAAAGTAAAGGTCCCAGTACACTGCCTTGTGGAACTCCAGACGTAACATTAGCGTAACATGAGTTAGAGTTGTTAACTGATGTGAACTGAATTCTAGATGAGAGAAAATCTGCTATCCATGCAATAATATTAGGGTGAATGTTCAGTTGGGAAAGTTTAAGCAACAACCTTTGGTGTGGAACGCGATCAAATGCTTTAGAAAAATCTAAAAATATTGCGTCAACTTGAAAACCAGCGTCAATCAGTGCATGAATATCGTTAATAAAACCGGCAAGTTGGGTGTCGCATGAGTAGCCCTTGCGAAAACCGTGCTGATGATCGAAGATAATGTTATGATCTTCAAGGTAGTTGATGACCTGAGTATGTATAATATGCTCGAGTAATTTACAAACTGTACTTGTTAAGGAGATGGGACGATAGTTAAGCGGAGAAGCACGATCACCTGATTTGAAAATGGGTATTATCTTAGCTATGCGCCAGTCGTTAGGAATGGTGCCAGTTGATAGCGACTGGGAAAATAATGCGGTTAACATGGAACAAATGCTATGTGATGTATTCCTTAAAATTTTATTATTGAAGCCCATATGATCAGCGCTAGAAGATGTTTTGAGATTGTTTAGTAGAGATAAAACACCAGGCTCACTGATGACTATCTCGTCCATAGTTAGTTCCACTAGTGCGCTTAATGTAGGCAAGGAAGTAATGTCTTCATCTGTGAACACAGTTACAAACGCATCGTTAAGAAGTTGAGCGCACTCTGAATCAGGGATGGGAACACCAACAGAATCTGTAAGAGTGATGTCAGGTCGAATTACTGGGTTTGCCACACGCCAAAAACGGCGAATATTATTTTTCAGCATGGAAGACAAGTCATGAGAAAAAAAGTTGCGCCGAGTAGATTTTAATAGTGCCTTATAATCCTTTTCACATTCTCTGTATTTGTCATGTGAACTCACAAGACCATTCACTTTTGCCTGTCTGTATAGTTTTTTCTTTTTGTTGTTCAGCCGCCGAAGACGGTTGGTAAACCAAGGAGAACTGCTATCACAGGTAATGGTTAACATGGGAATGAACTGGTCGATGAGATCATTGAGGGCAGTTTTAAAAAGGATCCAGTTCTGCTCTATAGAGCGAGAGCAGAAATCATGCAAAAATTTATCAGAAAACATTAGTAATTCTGCATTAATTGCATCAAAATTTGCTTTGCCGTAACATCTTATTTTCTTTTTAGTAGTTATCTTTTTACTAGCGCGAAATTTAATGTACCCAGTGATAACATCGTGGTCAGAGATGCGTTCCTCATGAGTTATGCCTGAAAATATATCAGGTTTGTTTGTGAGAACTAAGTCAAGTACATTGGAAGAGGCTTTAGTTGATCGTGTTGGTTGGTTAATGAGTTGTGTTAATGAAAAATCAAGGCAAGTGCTGAGAAAAGAATGTGCTTCTGCATCTGTGTCCACTACGGAAAGTGTTGACCAATTAATTCTTGGAAAATTAAAATCTCCAAATATAATAACAGCGGAATTGGGAAAACGCGCATACATTTCACTGAGCACCCGATGATATTCATCTGAAAACGGACCAGACATGTCGGGAGGACGGTAGAAAACGCCGATGATGACACGAAATGCACCATCATTCAAAGAAACCCAAACACATTCAAGGAAAGAATCGATAACGATAGGTGTGGCAATGAAATCTTCCTTTATCGCGATGAGAACACCGCCCCCCCTTCGCAATTGTCTATCGCAGCGAAAAAATTTGAAATTTCATACACTGGTAAAGATGTTGACATCATGAATAGTGTCGTTCAGCCACGTCTCAGTTAGTACCACTAAAGAAGCTTGACATGAATCGATGAAAGATGATAGTGCAATACCGTTAGCTACAACACTTCTAATGTTGGTGTACAAAAACAGCCATTCGTTATCATTACCACAATATAACTTGGCAGGTGAGGTGGTCGATGAATTCAGGTTAACAGAAACGGAGGGAGGACGTCATTCGCCATCCTCGCGCCCTGATACAAGAATGGCTCGACTTTCGTTGGTGTTCCACATGTAAAGATCATCGTTAACGAAGAGCTTATTGAAAACGAGTCGCACTTTATCCCCATCTTTCTTAATAGATTTTGAAAACTGGAGAAGCTTCCGTCGCTTTTCGCGAACGACTTCGGAGTAATCGCGCGAGATGCTTAAATTAGTGTTTTTTAACTTATAGCCGCGGCTCATGACAGTGTCAACTTCCCTTTCATTAAAAAATTTGGCTATGATAGGCCGCTTTTTCTCGGAAGAAAAGCGGCCCACGCGATGTGCTCTGGAAACAGATTCAACAGTAAGCCCAAGTTTTTCTTTACAAAAGTCATTTACGAGACGTTCAGACTCCTCCCAAGTTTCCGACTTCTCTGGATCATCTATACCGTAAAATAGAACATTGGATCGCCTAGAGCGATTTTCAAGGTCGTCAATTTTTTCCTGTACAATTGCGAGACCCTTGTCACTGTTCACCACGAGCTCAGCAGATGGTGCGGTTGCAAATTTCTGCTCTAGATCGTGAACTCGCTTTGTTAGTTTTTCTAAGTCAATTTTTAAGTCTGCGTGAATCTGAAGCACTTTGTTGACAGTCTTGAAGGACTGCATTGCTAGCTTCAAGGCGTAAGATGGAACCAGCCACAAGGTCCAGCTTTTCCTCTTGAGCCTTAGTCATGGGTCCCGGGTTTAGCTCGACATCGCCTCCCAAAACTAGCAGACACCATAAATAGCATACACCAGCGCGGAAACTTTTCAAAACATGAGGTGGCCACGACACCGCTAAAAGACAGACGTCATCGTCACGGTAAGAATAAGCGTCATAGTAACCAACCTGTAGATACATCAGTGGTGAGCGTGGGATCGCAGTGGCGGTGCCGTGGCCCAGAGGGGCGTCGAAAGGCGCGCACTTTTGTACCGCCCGATCAGCAGTCAGAGTCCCACGTTGCCAGACGGAATCGACCACTGCGTCCAGAAGTGGCGGAGCATCCAGAATAGGTGACGCAGGCAAAAAACATGTTGATAGGCCGCAGTCGGTTGACGTACACGCGCCGAGCTGAGAGCTTGTATCGTTGAGGCATTCCGTCTTGTGCATCGTCCATGGCCGGCCCAGGAAAATCAGCAGCAGCGCCTGTAGATACATCAGTGGTGAGCGTGGGATCGCAGTGGCGGTGCCGTGGCCCCTTAAAACGTCACTTTAAGTCACCGACTTTGCCGCACTGCAGAATGCCCTACAGCAGGGTCGAAACACGATCCCCCTTTATACGTACTTCGTAAAATGTTATCTTCGGTCCGGTGTGGTGCTGGACGGGAATGTACGATGCGGTTCTGTACGATTGATGCGGCACGGTATCGTATGGCATGGTACTGTGTGGTACGTTGTGCGGTACGGAATAATTTTAATATTTTTTTTAAAGATTTGTGACTGTATTAACTTGATCCCCAGCACTCCCTCGACCATGGGAGGGACGGGGTGTCCTCTTTAGCGCAGATGTTTTCTGGTTTGGTTTGGTTTGGTTTGGTTTGGTTTGTGGGGTTCAACGTCCCAAAGCGACTTAGGCTATAAGAGACGCCGTAGTGAAGGGCTCCGGAAATTTCCACCACCTGGGTTTCTTTAACGTGCACTGACATCGCACAGCACAGGGGCCTCTAGAATTTCGCCTCCATCGAAATGCGACCGCCGCGGCCGGTATCGAACCCGCGTTTTTCTGGTCAGCAGCCGAGCACCATAACCACTGAGCCACCGCGGCAGCCTCAGATGTTTTCTGAAAACGGCCTGTATGAAAACGTCACTTTAAGTCACCGACTTTGCCGCACTGCAGAATGCCCTACAGCAGGGTCGAAACAAGATCCCCCTTTATACGTACTTCGTAAAATGTTATCTTCGGTCCGGTGTGGTGCTGAACGGGAATGTACGATGCGGTTCTGTACGATTGATGCGGCACGGTATCGTATGGCATGGTACTGTGTGGTACGTTGTGCGGTACGGAATAATTTTAATATTTTTTTTAAAGATTTGTGACTGTATTAACTTGATCCCCAGCACTCCCTCGACCATGGGAGGGACGGGGTGTCCTCTTTAGCGCAGATGTTTTCTGGTTTGGTTTGGTTTGGTTTGTGAGGTTCAACGTCCCAAAGCGACTTAGGCTATAAGAGACGCCGTAGTGAAGGGCTCCGGAAATTTCCACCACCTGGGTTTCTTTAACGTGCACTGACATCGCACAGCACACGGGCCTCTAGAATTTCGCCTCCATCGAAATGCGACCGCCGCGGCCGGTATCGAACCCGCGTTTTTCTGGTCAGCAGCCGAGCACCATAACCACTGAGCCACCGCGGCAGCCTCAGATGTTTTCTGAAAACGCGATCAATAGATAGCCACAACAGTACCAAGGCACCCCCCCCCCCCGTTGTAAAAGCCCGCATTTCCCACTTTTGTGCGGTCGGACCACATTTGAGCGCTGTCATCGCTGTTGTACAGAAAATAGAAGCAATTAACTCGTGTTCATAAGCTGCCTGTGATCAAGCAGTGCGCCTGGTTTCCCCGTTGGGAAATAATGTCCTCTATACGCCACCTTCGGAGAAGCAAACACGCCCTACCTGCAAGTGTCGTGTTCTGAACAGTATTTAATGTAGAACAGTTGCAATATCCACCGTGACTAACGGTCTTGCGCAATCATCCCAGTCATTAGCCTCTTTCCTACAGTTCTTTTAGTCATTAGTCTGCGACGTGGTTGTGCTAGCGAAAGCAAATGACTGAGGGTGTGTAAGAAACAGATTAAGGACAAATGTTTGCGCCTGTTTGCTTTTATATTGTATGCCCACCCTGCTAAGGTCTTGTAAAAGATCGCAGTGTCAATAAATAAATAAATAAATAAATAAATAAATAAATAAATGTGGGTAGCCACACCACTTGTTGGAATATATCGCAGTGTACTGGGGCTGTGAACAGTTCAGATTGTTTCTCTAGAAAAAACCCCACGCGCTGCGGGTGCATTGAAATGGATCAAATCATTAAATATTTTGTCAACCGTTTCACCAAATAGCACGTTCATGAAATCAAGAATAAGATCGCGAAGCAAGAACTACGAGAGGGTCATGATTCACGCAATTGTTAATGGTAGCGGTATAAACTGAATTTGCAGTGCCGGGTCACGCACTAGACCCGCTATAAATATTGCCGGATTGACTCTATGACAGAAAAAAACAAACACGAGGGGTTTAGCTAGGGCGAATCACTAATTACCGGGCGATAGTTTCGTTAGCCCTGGTTTTGCATGGTTTATCTCTACTTTCTATGGTTTTTCTTCATTTGAACTCGCTTACCTTGTTTGATATGTCACATGATGCAAGTTTCAGTAATATTTAATCATTTTAGGTTTGTATTGCAGTAGAATTACTCATTCCCTACATTCATAGATCCCTAGGAGTCCTCATACCAGTCCTAGTGCAGAGGTGCAGCGGTTCAAGTGCGTGCAACTGCCCTGCGATGACAGGTGCTGCCATCGGCGGGGATTGTTAGACCTAGGTTGCTCTTCCGGTGGGGCAAGTTGCGATGACGTCATAAGCACACGTGACGTAGGTGCCGCCACCTGCCGCACATACAGTTGGCACCTAGCTTTTTCAGGTCTAGGAGGGACCAGGTACACAGACAGAGAACGGGACAACAGTGGGAAGGTTGACACGTGTACACCGTGGCAGGTGGTCCACATGCCAGAACCAGGCTGAGACAGAGAGAGAGGCAACGGCTTTTCGGTGCAATGGAAGGCCGTGTGGTAGCGCACTAAAATATTTTTAGCTTGGTCCTATTATGCAAGTTGGCAACATTAGTCAGCGAAGACGATCACACTTGGTAAACACAATTCGCAAACATTGCCTGCAAATAACCGCGCGTCTAGTTGAACATTTGTGATGAATGTATGTGCAAACGTACGTTCGTGTGTGCGCGATCTTGAGTGTGTATTTGCGTGTGTGAACGCGACTGTGTGTCTTAGACATGCATCTAGCACGTGCGCACTTGCATACAATTGTGGGTGGGCATAATACGACGCATATGAACCTCTGAAAATTTCCTTTATATTCGTGAGCTTCTTTTTAACATTTTGTCTTGAACCTTGCTCAGTCTAATAATGAAGCTTACAAGTGTAGAGGAATCTAAGAGTCTAATAATGAATGAATAATGAATCTAATAATGAATCTAATAAAGAATGCAATATTAATGTTTAAGGAATCTAATAATAAGCAGAAGAACATACGCTATGCCCCGTTCATGTGCTTTTCTGGGCATAGCGCAAAAGTACAACACTAGGACTTGCCAAGAGTTCGACATAGCAAGTTCGGTCTCTATATACACGATTTCACTGCTTAACGCCCTCTCAATAGCGCCTTCTTAGCGAAATTGCGCAGCTATGCGCATTGTTTTTTTTTTTTTTTTGTCCTTCAGGCACCTTTCACTTCCTTTTATACCATTATGGAGAATAATAAAAAATGAGCCGCGCGGTGCGGAAAAAGGAAAAATATTCTCAAAGCGCGAAAGGGGAAAAGGGTAGGCCAAACTCTGTACTATAGTTATTTTTCTGTTTTCTTAGAGTTTGCACAAAAAGGAAATGCTGGTTCCATATAGGAAATGACAGTCTGGCTCTTTTAGAAGTTGTGCAGAGAAGTTGGCGAAGAGTTCGAAAAAGCAGTAACTTAAGATTAGCAAACGAAAAGGAACGCCGAATAAACAAATCGTCAAACAGGAAAATATCTCGCCTTAGGAGAAAAAAAAAAAACACGAAAAATAATCCTTTTCTTCTGTCGACAGTGACTGTTTACTCGTTCGGAATTCGGGGCACTCTGCTATAACCGGTTACGTAACACGCTTACGTAACATCTCTCGGCGCACCTTGTTACGAACGAAATCTCTGCGCACAAACACTCCACTACGCAGCGTAAACTGTCTGCACCTTTTATACGTATACTCGTTTTATACGTAGACTCTGATCTCTGGCCAAGGGGAAGAAGCATCGCAGACCCAAGAAATGTCACGGCTTATTTTCTTCTTTATTTTTCTTTTTCATGCCTTGCCTGCTCCTTTTCTTAACTCTCCTCTCCTTCCATTCACCTTCTTCACCGTACTCCAGTCCCACTTCCCAACCCAGAAATCTTTTCCCAGCCGTTCAAATTGGAGCCCGGAGTCCTATTACAGCTTCAGAAGTTCCCCCTCAGTGCCTTAACCCTGGGTCAAGTTCCTTGGGCCCTTCCTCTTACCGTCTCCCAGAACCCTCCGCCACCCTTAGCTAAGGAATGTCTCCCGATATCTCCAGGCTCTTGGAAACTCTTGTCCGACTTAATATTTTATCTCAGGGAGGCTTAGCGGTTGATCGAGCTGGCGGAATTAAGAGAGCCACTCGTTTCCACTCCAGCCTCGCTTCTTGTCTCCTTGCCGACTTTTTACTTCCCTGTGTCGTCTTCTATCTCGGTGAAGCTTGCTTAGTTCGCTTATGTGCGTGTGTGGGTGGTGAGATTAGAAGAGAGCGGGCACTTCTGATCCTAAGGAGAGGAAAGGTTAGAGGGGGGGGGGGGAAGGGCACTGGCTAAAGCTCTTTTCCGTGTGTCCTATCTGTCCCGGCCAATTGATCTCGCGACTGCTTACTGTAGTCCCCCATTTCTATTTTCTTTCTATTAGTCGTTCCGCAAGCTTTTGAGTTTCTTGTTATGCTTCCGGCTGTTGGGTGCAAGCGGACATGCTTTTTATTTTATTTTTATTTTACCATTGGGCTACTTTCTCGGGGCAAGCCAGCTAATTTCGGCTGGAAAAGAGGAAATGGAAGAGCGAAGAGAAATGTCCATCGTTGTTGTACGCCGACGCCGGGCCTTTACATGTCCCGGTGTTTTTATTTCCCTACCGAACTTTTTCTCTCTTATCTTTGTGTAGGTACGGAACTCGCGTAAAAGACAGTCAGAAGTCGAGCAGCTTTTCTCTATTAGCCGAGTCCATAATGAGCCGGTTCTTCGCTGGGTTTTCATTGAACAGACATGTTATTCTTTTATGTGCATTGAATTGTCTAAAAGTTCGAAATTAACATCGCGAAAAACGAACACGAAAGGCGAGGAAAACACAGGTTTGAAGATGTACCAGCAACTCGTCCACACAGCTGTTGCCTTTAGAAGTGTTCTCCCCAGTACCCGGCAAAGGAAAAATTATTCGGTTACACTACTAATTATTCTGGTTACTGACTATGCGAAGCAAGAGCGACCAACCGAGAAGTCAAAGAAAAGAATAAAAATGATGGAAGCACTTCTATACATACGGATAGTAATGTACATAGATGGATTAGGTCATCATCGAAGCAAGCAAGATGAGGTGTGTGTGTGTGTGTGTGTGTGTGTGGGTGCGTGCGTGCGTGCGGCGTGCGTGCGCGGGTGTGTGTGTGGGTGTGCGTGTACGTGTGCGGGTGTGTGTGTGCGTGCGCGTGCGTGTACGGGTGTGCGTGTGTGTATATAGTGTCACTGCCCTCCCTATATATGTATATATATATATATATATGTATATATATATATATGTGTATATATATATATATATATATATATATATATATATATATATTGGGGGCAGAAACACTTGAGCTTGGTTGGCAATAAGCGTGAAGAAAACAGACGTACAGAAACACTGTACTTATTTGCTTTCAGTGTTTCTTCACCACGTCTGTGTGTGTGCGTGTGTGTGTATATATATATATATATATATATATATATATATATATATATATATATATATATATATATATATATATATATATATATATATATATATATATCCACACATGTGGCAGGTTGCCCAACCCCGTTAGCCAGATGGCCAGCATGCCACAATGCAAAGCGATGACTTAAGGATCAAAAGTAAAAAAAATGTAAAATTCTGTATTGTAATGAAGATAACGTAAAAATGCAAAGAAAAATGATCAGGATGAGAGCACAGAAAACTTTAGCTCGGTCGCTTTTCGGGAGATAATTTATGAGATGACGCGAGACACAACTGTAAACGAAGTTTACTGGTAATTGCTTTTTTCTTCTCAAGCTGCAAGTTTTTCGATAAACTACGCAAAAAGAAATGAATCTAATGGCTAGAAATATAGGAACCGGGTTCTGCGCTTTGCTTTTCCTAAGCCCCGTATTACAGCGTAATTGCATTAGCGCGCGCCAAGTGCATAGGCACGGTGTGGTGTTCCATAATGGGGGCCGCACGCGGATAATGTAAGAAGCAGAGAAGAAACCATATATAAACCTGACAAACAGAATTCCTGCTATATCAGTCTTTTAACTGTATCTTTACTGCTTCTTTATATTGCGAAACTTACCCTCTACCGGTCAATTTAATGCGGCGTCCTCTTGAATCCAGTTTATAAGAATTAAACAAGCAAGAAACGTTTTTTAAACAGGAAAAGCAAAAGCTGTATTCGAGAAGCCGGTGTGCTGGGTGAACGTAGCTCCGTAATTAATGATTCAGTCCAAGATGTACTGCTGAGGCTACCGTTCCATCGACGAGGGTTTTGGTTTTTTTATTCTTTTTTGCGCTTGAAATACATTTTGTGTACTTATTCTGTGCCCGCGATCTCACTGTATAATTGGCTTCGAAACCAAGATGACTTCAAAAGTTCGAAGCTAACTGTTAGCAAGAGCACTCTATTATGCAGAGCTTAAGGTTTAGTTAGAAGCATGAAACTTTGCGAATTATGACCTCATTGATCGGTACTTGGTTTGTGAAAACAAATTGTGCTCGCTAAAATCTTATGAAACGTGTAAGCGTCATCAAGGACTGTTGAACATTTGTTACCGCTCACATCTTCGTTTCTATCGTATCGGTTTTGGGTTAAAAACCCACTACAGCGAAGATAACTCTTCATGCGAGGTTTTATTCTATGGCACGGCGAACACCACTTAGGCTTTCAAGCACCGCTCATTACTGCGTCTGGAAGAAGATACTTTTGCGTCTAAATACTCTATCCAGGCCTTAATGAGTAGCCTACATTGTTCGTTTCTCAATGCAAAGCACCAAAGCTTAATTTTTAGCAGGCGTGCTCGAAATATCTTGCGAATATCATAGGGGCTGGAATTTTCTATACGAAATGTTGGCATTTTTCCTCAAATCTCCCGAGGAATACTGAAATCCCATTCAAAGAAGGATATAACGCTACATATTCAGGAAAAAAAGGAAAGAAATATGTTATTATTAATTGCTACCCAATCCTAGTCCTCTGAGAAATATTGCCTACTGCGTTCGCAAAACCCTCTTTTGCGATACGAATTATACAAAATTTCGACTAAAATAAAGAAGACACCGCTAGTTGCTACGCACGCTCAGGACAAGCTGCGAGTTCACATTTACACAATATTTTACATTGCGCTTAAAAATGTTGGGGTGAAAGCATTTTTTGAACACAACGATATTGTTACATGTACAGCCGTGAGCGATATGTGAGGGCACTAAGTTTGAGCAATCATCTATTGATTACTCCATAAGAATGTGCGGCAAGCGCCGTTCTTTCGTTTTTCAGTTTTCCTGCCAGCTTTCTTCTTGCCGTATAATTTTCAAAAGCGATTCTCAATTTAGTACAGAAATTACTGGAACAAACGCAACTTTATGCAAAAAAAAAATCTGCCTCCTCTCGTATTGCTCACGACTCTACCAACCTAAGTGACCAAAAGGACGAACAACGATGATCAGAAAGGCATATCGGAGCGGCATAATTATGTTTTTTTTATTTTTTTACGCAAAGAGCGCTGCGCTTTGGCGTAGTCATAGACTCAGCCCCCCGCAATCTATTTCTACCCCACTATGCTCTTTACTTCAAAACACAGGGGTCAGTTTTAAAACGTTACGCTTCTCTCCACCCGTTGCAAGCAGTGGGCTGGGATTTCATGGCAGTAAAATAAAGCGAAGGCCAATAACCATTAAATGCAAGAGCATTTCTTCCCTAAATGACCTGGGGTCGAGGTGAGCTAATCAACCAACGGAGCTACATTCTAACCGTCGGAGCTAACCGTGCAGAGTTTCACGCAACGGACACAAACGAGCCATAAGCGTGTCGCGAAGTAAGGAAAGGAAATAGCGTAGCTACCAAGAGAACAGCTAAGAAGCAGATAAAATAAATGGGAAAGGTGAAAGTGACTACTCTGGACACCTGTGCGAGAAAGGTCGGGACTCGCCTTCGTTTTCTGCCTTACCTTTCTGACCTTCTTACTAATACTGTAGCTTCTCTCACACCATCCATGCTTCTTTGCCCTCGTCCAACACCCTTTCCCACTATGCACATTACATTCCTGCCTTCCTTCAACGCCGTAAACTACCACCAACCTCCTCTTCTCTGCGTCAACGTCGGTGCCCTCAGCGAATTTTCTAACCCGCCATCCGCATCACCCACAGCCGCGACCTTCCCCTTCCTTCCCCAGCCTCCCTTTCTGCCTTCCTTCAACTCCCTAGCTCCCCGCTCCACTCCCAACTCTCCCCAGACGTCCCAACCCGCTTCTCCTACCTTTCCTACCTTCACCTCAAAAGAATGGCCAGATAATTAGGCGCCGCTGCGGTTCTTCGCCACGTGCCCCTCCGTGCACCTTAACCAGCCTGGACTTCTTCCCTACGCCGGCTAGCATGCCTGGCGGCAGAGCTCGCCAAGAAAGGAAAGAGGAGACGAAGGTGGGGATAGAGATGGGGAAAGGCAGTGGCAGCGAGTACCCTAGTGAGGAGAAAAGGGAGAACCAGCCCATTACCGTCTCCGCCACTAATGAGGGGGAGGCCGTCCCACGCGGCCAGCCCCCCCCCCCCCCCCCCCCCCGTACCCTAGCGGCAAAGAAACGAGCAGCAGCGCCACCTACAACAGCGGCAGCACCTGCCCGGTTTTGCCGGAGCATGCGACGCACGATGACAATTTGCCATCAACCACACACCACCGGCAGCATCGGGAATGGCCTTGCGCGCCCCCTGGAGTCGCCGGCAGCACCCCCTGGTGATGGCGGAGCTAGGCTGCTGCCATGGCGGCAGAGGACTGCTCTCGCACGCAGTCAGAACGAAGGCGGTGGGGGAAGAAAAAGTGCTGCGGCGATAATTTCTCCCAGGCGACCCCTACAGCACTGACGTTGCCGGGCTTCGCACATACCTGACTCGCTTCATCGAAGTCCTCCTCCTTTACCGCGCATCTACTGCGTCTCGGAAGGGACTTAATTTGGCGATGGCTTTGTTCCTTACTTTAATTTTTTGTCGCAATTTCTTCTTATCGTGTTCCTGCAAGTTGTATCAGAATGAACGTCCAGCCAAATGAGAAGGCTGTTCGGGAAGCTGTCTGCCATTTTCGGTCCCCGGGTAGCTGCCATGGGGCTCCTTGTACTACATGAGCCTTTGTTACCGACGTGACTCCCTTTCGAGATGGCGTATTTTCTGTTGTCTTGTTTGTGCGAGTTTGTCTCGGTATTGTCCGTGCTTTAGGAATGGCCGTTGCTGCGAAGGCCTAAGTTGTCGTTGGTGCTAAGCTTGTAAAGCCGTGCTAATACACCCTCACGCTATTTAACCTTCGTTCCTTAGAGGCATTTTTTTGGGGGGGCTGAAATATACTGCGTAGCTGTTAAATGCTAAAATGAGGAGTGTAGTCCTTCTGTATGTTTTCATTTTCTCAGTAGCAGCGAGTACCCTGAGCAGTACACACAATGGGCCCAGTATTGGAAATGCTGGCTTCACTCTGATCCTTTGTATGATCGACCTTTGCTGATACATTTTCAATATTTCGCAATGAGCTGTGCTGCCGGGGTATTGCTTTACTTATATTCATCTAAGACCCTAACAATGTAGCGGCGTGGCAAAGATTCTTAAAGTGCTAAGGGTAGTTGGAAAATTATCGAAGCCTGTCCTTGATATTTGCGAAGAGTCGTTTTTCATGAAACGTTCTGCAGGCATCAGCCAGCAGTTTGGAAGCGAACGCTGATTAGCGCGCAACTAGCTTCTGTTCCTTTAAATGAAAAAGTCCACGCTCTTGTCTCTCCACTTGCTTTCGATTCTGAAAAAATGACCCCTAAATAATTTTTGCCGATTAGAATAGAACCGTGGAACTGAATCAAAGTCGTGAGGGCGAAAAGATCGGAAAGATTGAGAAAAGCCTCTTAAAGACCGACAAAAATTTCCAGAAGATATGAAATCCGCCGATATGTTATTTTGCATTCCTTTGAAGGATTCAGAAGAGCAGGGCCTCGTCGGCTAAATGTAATTGAAATATATATATATATATATATATATATATATAAACAATGACTCTTTGTCGCAAGCCTACCTACAGAGCATTTCAGACCACCGATTGCACAGCCCCCAAGAATTGTACTGCTGGCAACCAAGTGAAAGCTAAAGACGCCGGTTACTATATCTGGGCCCAAAGCAGATGTCGATGCAATTCTATCTGGCCTGAAGAAAGTCTCAAATTACAGTCGTCATCATTAAAATCATGCGCACTTCTGTGACGGGTAAAAGCAAACACAACCGGCAGCAGTGGCAATTAGTATAAAAGCCTGAAGCTACCGACCCACTGCGACCCCTTCTAAACAACGTCTTACGAACATCACCACTGATCACATCGCTGAAAGCTCACCCTGTTTCGCCAAGTCCACGTGAACTGGGCATCCAGCGACTATTCATATATTACGGGAGTCCACAGGCGGGAGATGGTGTGGAACGGAACTTTCGAAGCAGGTTTTCAATCAATCTTTCAGCCTTTACAAAGGCCCGTTTCCTGTCTATTGTGCGAATAATTTATTTATTCCATAGCTATTTTGCTTCACACTGCTCCTAGCTTTGCGGCTCGCGTCTTTACTTCTCTCAGTAAACTAGTAGTTTGCCCGTCGAAAAATTGCCTTTTCGGCGAAATGGAGTCGTCTTTCTCCGAACAGATAAGCCTGTCATTCTCAATTTTGCCGGATGTGATGAAAGGGAACCCTTTAGGCGCCACTTTCCTGCCACCCGATGCTGTGCTCACTTCGGCAGCGGGATAGGGCTGTTTTCTCGGAAAATCAATCCCGCCTCTCAAACCGGTTCAATAAGCTTGAAGCCTCACCATATATCTTTCCGTCGCAACACCATCGGCGTTTTGAAAGCGACTGGCATATATACTATAGTATATACAAGTTTGTTTCCAAACCATCGTCCAAACCAGTCGTGACGCCAGCAGCATAGCTAATCAGCCCAGTATTGGAAATGTATTGGCAGTGGCGGGTCCTACCAAGGACCAGATTGAAACCACCTATTTCCGATACTGGGCAGATTACCTGTGCTTATTGGGAACATATTACGCCACTGGCGTTCCTTCTGAGCGGTTACCTCTTGTAAGCTAGGATGTTTCAATACAAACTCTCAGCGGTAGCTTTTCAAGAGCGCCTGAAATGAAAGCTAAATGCGCATTTGACGAAATGGCCTGGGTATATTGTGCCTGCCGGCTTTCCTCTTAAGTCGCCTATGCACCAACTGCAAGACTTTATTAAGCTTCACCGATAAAAATTTGTACATTTTCTCGATCCTTGCACCTGTCAGTGAAGGTGAGCAGCGGTCTTTGGCTTTCACAAATACAAGTGGTTTGTGCCGCAGAAGCAGAAGCTGGTTTTGAAGCACTTATTACCTGAATCAAAGGAGCAGACAAAGTCACTCAATAGGCAGTTTTGAACAAATGCAATGCAAGCACGATGGGAAATGGAAGAAGACACTGCAAGGGCCGACTTCTTGCTGAGGATGTAGAAAGAATGCGCCAAACTTACCTTCGTTGTTAGAGACAGGTTTGGAGACCTGGTAAAGAAGAAATAAACAGAAAACCAATTGAACTGTCTAACTCAGTAACAAAGCATTTTGAATGAAAATATCAGTGAAGCGCGTCCACATGCATCACGTGTCTCTTATGAAGTGCTACAAACCGGAAATACCATTATATTTAAAGTTTTCGTAAGATAAAAAACCATAACCTGATTCACTTCGCCCAACAATCGGCGCTATAAAACGTTCCACTAAGGAGTTAGCTTATGACAGGACACCTTATCTCGTGAAATCTTCGCTATGTGTTGTGTGACAGAGAGGAAGATGCAAGACTGCTAAAACATGGAATTGCTGAGTTTCTGCTTTTTTTTAACACTCCACTAGTGACTACTAAGCCCCGCCGCGGTGGCTCAGTGGTTATGGCGCACGTCTGCTGACCCGAAAGGCGCGGGTTCGATCCAGACCGCGGCGACCGAATTTCGATGAAGGCGAAATTCTACAGGCCCATGTACTGTGCGATTTCAGCGCACGTTAAAGATCCCCAGGTGGTCGAAATTTCCGGAGCCCTTCACTACGGCGTCCCTCATAGCCTGATTCGCTTTGGGAAGTTAAACCCCAATAAACCAAACCAAACCAGACTAGCGACTACATATACATATCATGTCACGCATGCATGCATTTACACAAACAATTGTGCACGCGTGTTTGAAGTTTGAAGTTGATTTATTTCAGGCAGACGTGATACAAATGTACAGGTCTACGTACGTGCGGTTATGTCATGCGCATAAATAAATAATAAAAATAAATGTCTAAGCATGTGCGTGTTCTCGCATACAAAAAGACATCCTTAAATATACACTCTAAACAAACCAGCACAGAAACACCACCAATATTCTATTCAGCAGCAACACGCATTTCGCCGCATTCATTTTCCCGCCCACGGCCGTGGATAGTGTTTTTTGTTCCTTCATTTCAGAAGCCCATCTTTTCTAGTCGATGTTCCTCCACTTGCATCGGATGTTCGTTCTCCGAAGTTGGCGTCACAGGAAGCGTGGCTCTGTCGTTTATTTTCCCCCCCAAAGATCATCTAGCGATAACAACACCATCTCCCGTGTCCACCTCATTATCGCTCCGATAGCTGCAGTAACCGATAGCAAAACATTTTTTATAGCGCGCTATGGCCGCGATGGTTATGGTGTTTACTGCATCAGTTGGTTTATGCTTTCTCTAGCACATAGGATATATTATTCTGTATTGGTAGCCACGTTCAATGTATAGGTGACTGTGCACGTAACAAGTGAAGTTAATATTCCGCAGGACTCGTGTTTCTCAGCTTATAACGTCTGGCAAGCTTTATAACCGGTCCGCTATCGTCTTTCCCGTGTCATCGTAAATTCTCAGACACTGAGGCCCGCGGATGATCACGGTAAACGTGAAGATCTAATGCCTAAAGTACAACCAAGCACAGCGGAGAGATACTTCGAGCGCAGGACCGTGTTCTGACCGCGAATGGACAAACCATGAAAAATTAAAATGCATAAGAATAAAAAAACAACATGCTTTATGGGTGCACTACTTTCTTTGCTTCTGCTTATCCCCCAGTCACTAGCCGAAGATTTCTTTGGGTTCTGTTTTTTTTTCTGTTCTCCCGGTCCTTAAGATTAAGTGTGATAGGCTGGGGGCTTCGCTACGATGGTTTTTTTTGGTTAGCTTGGCCCAGTACTCGGGAGTAGAGTGTGATCCCAGCTCCACCCTCATCCCTTTCATTTTTTTTTTCCTGTGAGGTCAGTTTTCTGCTTAAGGCTGATCGAACCGAGCCGATAATGCGAACATTTGCCCCAATCTACTGTCAAATGCCTATTCAAGTTTCAGCCGCTCTTTGACCCCGTGTCCAATGACCGAGCTTAAGAGGGTCGGTCTCGCTGGCTCACACATACAATATAGGGACGCCAATGTCCTCTTTAACTTGCGCGCAGTCAACATATTTGATGTCGTTGTATGACGGGTCAACCAAGGAAGCTAAATCTCCTGGCTATTGCAAGCGTATAAACATGGTGTAGTAGCATCGCGTACTGCGATTGCCTTATAGCGAAACAAACTGCATCGTTTATGAGCCAACCTAATGAGGGTCATCACGGAGTCCGTCGTTCACTCTATAGCGCGTCTTTTAGCTCGGGCTATTGAATTTCGTAACCCCAATGCCTAGTTCATGTTCATAGGTAGCTAAGACGAAGTGCAGCTTATCTGAATGTAAGTTGCGGTCGCTGTGCGGAGTGAAAAAGTATACAAGCGATTTTACAATGTTTTTTTACTTATAAACCAAAATAATCGTGTTTTTTCTTCTACATGTTTTTCTTTTTCACTTTCTTCCCTTTCATTTCGCCTTGTATTACGAATTATCATTGCACTAAGAGGCGCTGAGTGTGGTTAGGGGCGGCTCAAACCGGCTTTATTCGAAATTCTCGTTCATTGAAAATGTCAGTTTGGTCCGATCGTCATCGAAAACAATCAAAAATACCATTTTAATTTGAAGAACGCATAATTCGAACAAATGTACGGTCTGCTTCCAATATGAATTATAGCTAGCAAACTTTGTTGCTAAACTACTCATTTTATTTTTTTTAAAACAAAGTGCCAGCAAATATGGTATGGTGTCCGTGAATTTTCGTTAAATTAGGAACATTGAACAGTCCTTGATGACAGAACTATTGAAATTCGAAATCTTGTCATCAGAATCTGAATAGCAAGGTGAAACATTTCGTTGCTGAAGCATCAGCTGAAATAGGCTTGCTCTTCTGAGTTATCTCCGACATGAACGGGAAGAGTCTGTTTCCACACAAGAACGAGAACGGTGGTTACCTCTCCATTAAAGTTGAAAGCGTATGGTTCTTATTACACGTCCGGCAGAAACCTCATCAAGAAAAACGAGCAAGCGTGCTTTTCATTCGTCGTTGTATGTTGAAAGAAACAACCGAAAATTTTCTGTCGCCCCAATAAAAATTTTGTAGTGTATTCGAAAATGAGCTTCTCTTACCAAACATTCTTCTGTAGTAACAGTAGAATTTTTTTTAGTATTGTGCTGTTATTTTTCGTACCTACAGAACTGCAGAAAAATATTCTAATACTGCAGAAATCTCTGCCATTACGAGAAAATGACGGAACATTTTGTCGAACCTTGGGTACGATTCGGACGTTTTTTTTTTCCCCTCAGACTGATAATGGAGTAATCATTGGTCGAACACAAAATAATGTGTTCCCTTTTATGTTGGAGCTATCTGTACGTCAATATCGAGCCACTCACATTAAGGATCACTTATTCTTAATTTACAGTCTGTACCTGTAATCATTCGCTTCCCATGTGAGGGCCAGCTAACCACATCTATATCTATTTTAGCTCCGAGCCTTATTTTTTTCCCTTCTTCTTTTAATTAAGCATTATTGTGAAAGTATGTTAGATGCACCGACTTTCAACAAAAGTTCTTCCCTTTACTCCCTCAATTAAGGATGTAAATACTCTTAATACATCTTGATTAGTATGAAGAAGTAAATATGTATTCGGTAGTCTGAATGAAAAAACCTTCAGGATAATAAAATTCATGGTAGAAACCTCAACAAAAGAAGTAAAATATGAAGTACGTTGGTTCAAATTAAGGCACAATAGAAAGGCTGGACGAGATTCCAGTAGCCGAGCTTATGATTTGCATCAATCATTTACTGCTGCATTTATTCTGCTTAAAAAATTTTCGAATATGGCAAGTTTTTCTATTGTGCTTTTCTTAATGCTGCTCGTAGTGGCGGGTTCATCAAGTCAGTTGGCCAGCAGTGGTACTGCTCAAGAACCGATTCTACTCCCTTCCGTTCTTCTAGTATTCAGTTGTTTCCTTACGCCTTTCGTTGCTGTCATGTAAGTTGTATGCACAAGTGCATGGTCTGTTGTTAAGTTATCAATTAATTGCATATCATTTATCTGTTCCTTTCTTTTTTTTTACTTCTCTCTAACACTTTGTCAAGGAGGCTTGCCTCTTTTCGTTCTTCTCGCCATTTCTATTTTATCTTTTCAAAGATAATGAAACAATAATTACAAATAGTAAGAACGGTCTGCAGGAAAACCGTCATATAAATTTACCTGAAGTTTTGCTATATCTCGTTAGCAGGTGTTTTATTTCGTCGGCTTCACCCCCGGCGTACTTTGTTCTTATTATTTACTCCCAGCTTATTTATTCTTGTGAAAAGTTTGCAAGAACGCCGAAGCTTCACCGTCGAATATTATCACATACGCGTGGAATCAGTACTTTTCGTTTTCTAGTCTTTTTTTTTATGCGCTCACATAAACAACCTTTCTGTGGTCAGAAAACAATAATAAAAGCATAATTAGCAAGAGTTCTTCGCTGGCATTCTGTATTAACAGGGCTGCTAATTACAATGGCGATTATGTCTCATTTGCATGTTGTTCATCGCAATTTACAAGTTAAGAGCATCATTACTGTCATGCGCAGTCACTAACTACAATAAGTCGTCAGTAGATGGTTTGTGCAGCATACATTATGTGGAGTCTGCGATGCACGGTGCTCGCAGCTTCGCCTGTGAAGTTAAGCTCTGATTACTCAGTGTCCCAAATCGCCAGCTGTGTCTCGTGTGAAATTCAGTCAATAATTTTGCACTTTATTATCCTCTGCAGCAGTGCCTGCATAAGTAAGGCATCGTGGGCATATCTTCGGGCTATTTTTTTTTTCGCACAACTCAAACCGAACCACGCTAATGCTGCACGCGCCCGAGTCGAACAATTCTCTAGAGAGAAAAAAAAACGCGTGTATTATTTATTCACTTGCGCAGAGCGTACGTCAAGAGACTGGCGTCATAAACCTCATGCGCAATTTCAAGGATCGTAGTGCTCTGCATTGCGCAGATGCAAATTCAAGAACTACAAACAATGCATGGACTGTGTAAAGCGATGTTACACGAGATTTCTTCATTCCGTAATATCATTTTCTCTAATTTGTGCGTTAGACAAAGCGTAGGTTTTTATTGTGGCACTCCCTGCCATTTATACTGAGCAGAGGAGGCTTTCTGGTCTATATTAGGAAAGCAGATTTGCTGGCTTGGCTAGCACCAACTGTAGGCAGCCTCACTCATTTTCTAAAAGCTTCAGATCAGCTCACCACATTTGTTTTTATTAGTCGTTTGAAGGGCTTTACCAGCCTCTGTTTAGTGCACGTATCAAGAATTCAGCCTTCTTTATCTATGTTTATTTCGCGCTTTTTTCATCCACACTCTCTAAGCAAAACATTTGGTTTTGTAGCAAGAAATTCGAAACAAAAATCAATGTTAGTTTATGTCCGCTTTTAGCGACACTAACGAGCGAAAATTTCGCTAAAATATATCCTGCCTGAGGGCGCTATTTGTAAACGCAGAGCCCTAGCATATTTAAGACTTTTCTTTTTTTTTGGAGGGGGGGGGGGGGGGTGGGGGGGTGGAAGGATGATGCGGGTGATTATAGCTCTTTACCTTTAGACACAATGGTGAAACGTTTGCGGGCGTAGACGCCGGAAATATTAAAAAAAAACTTTTCGTTCAGTTCTCTCCTAAAAATTGGACTCTGTACTTGTTATTCTTTTCTACTATTCTGACGTCTAGTTTCCTTTTGCACGTCTCCACTAGAGTACGGGTGGAGTACTTTGCGTGGGAGGCTAAACATAAGTAGGCTTTACCCACTGGGCGTAATTTATATTGGCGTTCACAGCAAAGTTAGCCTTGAGCCTAAAATAGATAACGGCGCATATATCTCAGGCGGAGGCCGTTATACCCATTTTACATAGAGAAAACTGGCAAGAGGGGGCCGAAACTCATTCAGAAGAGCATGCGCCGAATTTCCTTACTATTTGCTGTGAACCCGAGTAATATTCTTTCTGCCTCTTTTTAACAAGCCGGGTGTTTTCGGAGATGAATCGCAGTCCACGTAATAGAGAACCTAAAAGAATTCAAAGAACTTCCGTACTTGAGCAGCTATTAGTTGTCCGGGATTATGCTTCTAGGAAGGCAGGCGTTCAACTTCGTGGAGATTTATAGGGCATCGTAGTACTCCGGTGTCTATTTTGATACCAGCCTTGTTTCTTTTTTGTGAGTGTTCAAACGATAGGTTCATTAAGAGGGGTCTTAATCGGCAGAATCCCCGTGATGAGGGTCGTCTCACGTTGGTGCTATACCTTATGTCTGTCTGTCTGCAACAATGGATTTGTGGATCGGTTCGCTTGCGGTTGAACTCGTGTAGCATTCAAAACGCCCAGCCCCGATTCTCAGGATCGAAGTTGTGTCCCAATTCCTCGTAGTTATTTTCACGTCTTGATACGTCATATGGACTCACAGTTCGGGGGCGTCACAGTCTCTGTCTCTTTGGCTGCCCCGATTGAGCGAAATATTCCTAATACCAATAATGGCTGCGTTTGGGCGAGTTGGTTAGACATGTTAAACCTGGAAAGCGCATAAAAACAACGGACAACAGAAAGAGACAGACACACGAGCGCTTACTTCCAACTGATTTTTATTTTCATGCGAGAGCAGAATATATGTACACTTCAGATCACCTGCGCATGCGAAGAAAACTCATACAAGATAAAATATTATCTGGCTGCACATGCAAAAGAAGAAAGATATGCAATCTCTAATACCAAATCTTTAATAGCAATACATCCTCAGACTTTCTGGTAGCTTCGCCTTTTTGTTCATAAAGAGGTCCACAGAAACTTACAAAATCTAGATGAACAGCATATCCGAAACAGACCAGCGGCCAATTAGTCTTCAAAAAGCGTTTTTAATGATTCCAGTTTCCTCTACGATACATTGATCGTATAACTTAAAGTGATCGTCCTTCTTAGAACGCATTAATACACTCGTTCAGTATATTGTTCGAACCTCCCGTATGACATCGCTACCTGAAAAACTGAACCTTTACCTAGCATCCTCTAGACTTGAAGGCCGTCATTAATCTTTATTAACACGAGATCATTTATCCTGCTTAATTGGTGACCTCCTCGCTGGTGTGCGTGGCGTCTGTTATGCTTAGCGAGCAAACGAATGCGAGCTCCTAATTAGTGCAGTGAAACTTCCAGCTCTCGTGTGCGCTGCGCTTAGCCCTAAAGGTTAAAGTTCACCTTCTGTTTTTCACCTCCGAAAAGTTAGTCCGAACTGCTCGTTTCACGCTCATCATATGCGTCTTCGTCGGAAAGCAATACTAACGTAGAATGAAGGCACGGTCGACATACGAAGAAGTTGAAACGGTTTAATTTGCGACAAAGTTTCTTTGTCAAGTACAGTTTTAAGGAGGCGCCTTCATATGTTCAGATTTCAAGTGCCTCATCATGCACAGCCATGGCTGATTTAGCTGCAGGAGTGGAAATTTGCTTCGCGGTTGAAAACGCTTACGCTCTAGGCGCCGATACTCTCATGCGGATTAATGTCCGAATTATTTGCTGTCAACTGAGAACAAACGTATAAACTACCGTACTACTACGTACTAGTAGCTTTCGCACCACTTACGGTTGTGGTAAAGACATTTTGTTTCAGATAAAGAAGTGAGGTAAAAGATATTTCCAGCTGCAGGAAAGGCCACTTGTTTCTTCGACACCTAATTTGGGCCTAGCGAGAATAAAACATGTTTCAAGGGGGATAGGTTCATTTGGGGTTTAACGTCCCGAAGCAACTCAGGCTACGAGGGACGCCGTAGTGGAGGGCTCCGGAAATTTCGACCACCTGGCGTTCTTTAACGTGCACTGACATCGCACAGCACACGGGCCTCTAGAATTTTGCCTTCATCAAAATTCGGCCGCCGCGGCCGGGATCGAACCCGAGTCATTCGGGGTTAGCAGCCGAGCGCCGTGACCACTGAGCCACCGCGGCGGGGAACAACCTTTTTTTTTTTTGTAATTCTGATCTCATCATGTGCCGCACTGACCTGTCAGCTCAAGCCAACGCTGGAGAGGGACTTAGGTACAGTCGGGGACAAAAGTCTCCGGACCACGTGTTCCTCTAACGAAGCCGATAGCTCTGCTATTAGTCGGCGGCTGGAGGTAAAAGTTAAATTTTTGTTCTTTCATCTCAGCAAGTGCGGTCGCCAGCCGCTATCTGATAGTAGAGCTATAAGCTTCGTTTGACGAACACGTGGTCCGGAGACTTTTGTCCCTGACTGCACAGCTAATCATGGATTTCTAAAAAAAAAAAACTCATGAAATAATAGGCATTGCAATAGAACCGTCGCATGCCGCGGTTCAAGTTCACATAATGTTCATTCTGGGACCACTTTCTTAACTTAGTGTCTGATGCCTGCTCTCGCCAAAGCTAACTTGTTCAGAATTCTAGACTTGTACTCTGTTTTGCGTAATTTTCCCTAAGTGTCTTTTGTGTGACCTGTTGCGTTTAACTTACCTTGACTAGGCAACTCACCTTCCATTACTGCGTTCATTAGCACGAGCGCAGTGCATGTACACGAGCTCCCAGTTGAAGACTTCTGGGCCGCCTTTGGTCGGATTTGTTTCTAGATGTCTTATAGTTGTAACAACCACTAGGCAGTGCTATAATGAAGACTGACTAGTCAAGGGAAGCTAAGCAACACAAGTTAAAAGTTAAACTGAGTTAAATGCTAAATGCTTAAATTTTACCCTTTTGCAGTATTTACCACCTGTCGCCTTGTCTTCCAAGCGCACCCAGTGCCCGTTCTCAGAAGGCGCAAACGTTATTTCAGCTCGAGTGTTCTAAGCTGTTTAGCATATTTTCGAGCTCGCTAATCTACCTTGACTAGACTAGTTCGCCTATATTTGGGGAACTGCCAGGTGCGACTCACCTAAGCGCGCAGACTTCGTTTAACGTAAACTTTCTTTTATTTGTGGCCTTTCCCGCCGCATAATTTTAAACGAATTTCTGCATAACTATTTTCTACATTTTTTTCCCCCGAATCTATGTGCCACTTCTATGCACGCTGCATACGGCACGAGTAGTCGAGTGAAGTGACGCATCCAGCCTATCTCTCACTAAAGCATAGAGCCCTAACCTAGCTTAAGTTACCCTGATTTTTTCGTCTCGGGGACTTTATTTCCCTATTTTATCACGAATTCCTTTGTTCGGTGATGTATTCACACGTCGCTTTCTCGCTTCTCTTCCTGCTGGAAGTATAATGCGAAACAGCACATTGTGATAAACATGTTTCGGACGGCATTTCGCTATTGAGGCGGAGAATTTTCTAAGGTTTCGCATGATCAACAGGCTTCTCTCTAGCGCCGTACAGCCTATAGCGCCTGCTTGCGCACGTTGACGGCGTCAGTTTTGCTTTGCACGTATCGCGAAGCACGCCACGTTGAATTTCAAAGTGAGCGCTGAAGGCTTCCTTGAAGCAGGAAGACCTACACTAGTTCGCGGGCTTTGGGAAATGCATTGTGACGGGCTTCACTTCGAGCTGCTCCCAGAGCGGCACCGCCGAAGACTTGTGCTGCTTTTTGTTTTCTAAATACGTTGCGAGCGCTCCTTCACTTCGAGCAGTCCGTTGTGAAGGAAATAAAGGCAGGCTTTTCGAAAACCGATTTGTTTGATTGATTGATTGATTGATTGATTGATTGATTGATTGATTGATTGATTGATTGATTGATTGATTGATTGATTGATTGATTGATTGATTGATTGATTGATTGATTGATTGATTGATTGATTGATTGATTGATTGATTGATCGATTGATTGATTGATTGATTGATTGATTGATTGATCGATCGATCGATCGAATGATTGAATTATATATAGACTTAGAGACTGATTGACTAACTGGCTGATCGATCGATCGATCGATCGAATGATTGAATTATATATAGACTTACAGACTGATTGACTAACTGGCTGATAGATCGATCGATCGATTGATTGATTGATCGAATGATTGAACTATATATATAGACTTATAGACTGATTTACTAACTGGCTGATCAATTGATTGATTGATTGATTGATTGATTGATTGATTGATTGATTGATTGATTGATTGATTGATTGATTGATTGATTGATTGATTGATTGATTGATTGATTGATTGATTGATTCCACAAAACAGTAAAGCACGGGATCATGAAATTCCCATCATCGCTGGGTTGGTGGCGGAAGTGAATAGTTGATAGTAATGATAGCCAAGGATGGGAGGAGGAGGATATACAGAAGGAGCCCTGTATTTTAGATTCAGGTTTGTTCTTGTTGCAAAAAAAAACGGCTGCACCAGCCTTTGGCAATGGAGTAAACAACTTGCCATTGCTTGCAACCAATCAACTATCACAGGCGCTGGCTATCAAAAGTACAGATATAATAAGAAAAATTAACGAAAGAAATGTTAAGAAATGTAGCTGCTGTACTGACATTCTACAATCTTTCCATTACATATTATCCTCATGATCCTTGACAACGGCGCCATAGAACCCCTTCAGGCCGTGTGACGAGTTATCTGAAGGCGCAAACTTTGAATCATTGCATTGCGCTCAGCCCCATTTGACACCAATTACAAGTACTTCGACCATGATCCTCGTCTCTGAAGACGTAAGGAGCTCTCAACAGACACCTCTTTCTTCATAGCAAAGCTACACGCAATTCCAACGAATACAAAAAAAAAGGAAAAGGCAATTAAATCCGGCCCGCAACCTCACACACTGTCTCGCAAGCTATCTTACAGAGCGAACACCTTCTCTTCGCAGCAAAAAAAAAATAAAACAAGGGGGGAGGGGTGGGGGGGACAACGCACAGAGGCGCTGAGAAGTCGACCTGTTCTCCCTACGTTGCCTGGCGACGAAGAAGTGCGGAAATTCTATCCGACGAAATGTCACGCGAGCTAGGGGCGCAAGCCTGCAACGGGTAATTCCTTTGGAATGCAAAATCATAGACGCGCCGAGTCGCCCTCCCACTCCCGTCCCGCTTCCCAGCAACCCCCTTTTCGATCCGCATTGGTCGGTACTTCTCGCACGCTCTGTCTTCGCTCTCGCAAGTACGTACTTAGGGCCTTACGTCGCCGAGACGACCACGTGAAATTAGCAGACGCTCTGGAATAGGAGCTGGTCGTAAGGGAAAAGGAGATCGGGAAAGTGTTACAAAATACTGAGAGGACAGAACACAAAGGACCAAGAGAGACCTTAGAAAAGGGGGGGGGGGGGGGGGGGGGGGGCACCGAGCGAATCTTTATTGCAAAGGCAAATTCTGGATGTCACGAAAAAAAAAAAAAATTAGCAACCATCTCAAAGTGTGCAGAGTACACTTTGCATAGCGGAGTTAGTTGCAGACGTCCTCGGTGTCTCTTCCAAGTATGACGTTTGGCTTGGTTCGGTTTTGCGGGGTTTAAAGTCCCATACCGACTCAGGCTTTGAAGGACGCCATAGTGAAGGGCTGTGGATAATTTCGACCACTTTTGAACATAACATAACGAATATAACTCGCGAGATCAACCTCCTAACTAGTTTCCCAATCCTTAGAAGAACGCTTAGGTATTTATCTGAATTGTTGGGAGCCTCGAGATCCTTGCTGAGCCAAGGATGGCCGTGGAGGTTACCCGACCTTTAAAGCTTCTGCTAACAGCTATTTTTTAAAACGTCTGTGCTTTACCAATTAGGTAGTAAAAATAACTTTTTAGGCCATTTACTCCACCGTGGTTACACACTTTGGTTTCATATTCTGCACGAAACAATTTTTCTATACCTTGAGCTTGGCGCGTGATAGCCTGAGATGCTTATGTGCCAGTAAACCAAACACAATACGGCCTTCTAAATCTGATTAGTGTCGTTTAATGTCCTTGACAGCAAAAACCAGCTGAGAATGACCTTAGGTGCCAAACCGAAATTTTTGTAGAACATATTCGTCTACAGATATGTACGCTCACTCATAAAACTATCTCAGTTGTTTGTACAGAAAACTACAGAAGAATTCAACTTCAGCCGTGTACTAGTTTCCTGTTACTATGACGATGACGAAGTTACGCCACGATGACGAAGCTTTCTCTTTGCTCGCACGCATACGTTCCCCTTCGATAATTTTCTCGACGGACCTGTGTGAAAACCGTTATTCAGAGAAAAGCGGTTGCCGTTGCATGCCGAAATCACTCTCTTCTTCTTTATGAAGAAGTAATAGACAGACAAAAGCTAACTCTTAACGCCGGCCACTCTACCTCAAACTTCCTTTAAACTTTGTCTTTAAGAGAGCAAAGGCGCCGACTTACTGCTAGCTACGAGTTAACCGCGCACTTCCCGAATAAATCCCTTCAAACAGCTACTCGCTCAATCGAAGAAACTCCTGCCTGCCGAAGCGTGGGAAAAGAAATACTGGTCGCTGCCATCGCCGCGTGACGGAGGGACCTCCTGGAAAAACCGAAACGAAGTAAATCTTACTAAAAAAAACTGTAAACGCGAAGACTATAAGAAAGGAACAAAATCCGCTCGTAAAAGAGCGAGCATAATTCTAAGTAATAGGGACAAGAAGCAGTCACGAGAGTAAGGAAAAGCCGATGCGGTTTTCGCGAAGCTACGAAGTCGTTTCCCGATAAGATCGATCGGTCCAGGAGCGCAGCACCTTGGTGACGTCATGGACGAATTCAGTTAACATCGACCAGAGGAGCAGCGGCGCTCGCTCAGGTGCGCCCCCTCACGCCCAGTCTTCCCCCTTTCCCATTCCTGGCACCCTCCCCTCCGCGTGCAAGAAGGTCGATACCTTGTGCACGCCAGCCGATGCTATTGGCGATGCTTGCACTGAAAAGGCAGTGCACGAAGCGAAATTGTTCGTGTTGTGGTGGACGAACGGAATGTACTGTGGCCGCGGCCGAACGGGCTGTTGTCGCTGAACAGAATCTATCAATCAGCGAGTCAAAGAAGTGATCAGTCAATTGATTGATCTTCATTACTATATTTCCGGCGAAATATTACTATGAAGCATAAAGGAGTTAAGTGGGGGGGCATTGTGGAGGAGCCTGTGTTGCGGCCCAATGGAGGTGGTGGTCTGCCTGCGGTCTATAGTCAAGCCGGCGTAGCGATCAACCGGTAATAGTTTTCGGGAGCAAAAATATCTTACCACGTAATATTACGCCTTACAACCACTGTGATCCATCACATGGTATGCCCGTATTGTTTCTCAGCATTAGGCCACAGGTTAGGTTCGTTTTCGTTGTAGGCAACCACTGCAGTCCTGTAGAGTTCCGTGTTTACTAAGTATAACGAGTCCTTCAATAAATTTGAATAAACGAAGTGTTTGATAGAGTAGCTTTTTTAATTTTTATGAATAACATATAAGACACGTGATAAAACTAATGATATTATATCCGACAGTTGTTTTACAGTGTTAGGTAACGGTACTTTCTCTGGGTGAACCAACAGGGCCACCGCGATACGTCGTAGCATGATACCTTGGTCGTGCCTTGCTGCGAACACCGTTAAGGCTTAAGGGGTTCTAGAAACGGCTAAACGCGTGGAGCAAAAAATTTGTTTCCGAATACGAGCGGAAGTACGGGGTGGCGAAACCTGGCTTGAGGTAGGGGATCTTGGTCGTCGCCCCTGTTAGGATAACCTTGTGTCGGAGGCCACGGCGAACGTTTTCTGGGGTATGGAAATACTCTTAGACGCCGATGGCCCAAGTCTGGCCAAAAGCGAATGCTCCTCCTCGACGGAGGCCTGGAAAAGAGCTCGACTGTATCAGGATAATCTAAGAAAACCGACGCTGTTCCCACTCCCAGCTAATTCCCATAGCCTATACCTTTCAACCAATTTCCTGTTCCTCACTGTCCATCCCTAACCGCTACGTCGCAGGGGAGACCAGGGGAGTCTCCCTGGGTCCGCTCCTTATGCTGTGCCAAAGATCCACCGTGCGAAGGAAGACGGGCATATACGACTGCCCGTCTATTTAGCCTTATGCTGTGCTAAATGGCTTAATCTTATGAGCATTTAGATTCAGAAACTCAACTGCAGATGCCATTTAAAAGTGCATTCTCGCTGTGTTGTCGGACGGGAATAGCACCGATGAATCGATTAAGTATATCGGTAGGGTTTAGCGCTTGTTGACTCGGAAACCTAGACCATCAGTCTTTCATCTTAACAGCTGGTCACCAAATCATAATACATTTTGAATGTGGTAAATAAAAAAGGCGGAGTTGAAAGAACAAGTTCGGACGATGAATTTTTCAACTTTAGCTCAATGAAAAAAATTTATCATACTTTCAGAGCTGTTCCTAATATTACCGCAATTTCCGGCATACAGCGGGTGTGTTCACAGGGCTCAAGCTTGGCTGCATATTATACATATTCTACACCCTGTGTATACTGGGCATTGGCCGATATTGAAGAAGAAAATGCTGTACAGTCTGTACCTTTAGACGGGCCGCTAAAGCCAAAATTTCAACCTTTAAATGTGCATAGCCCGCGGGTTGTATGCCAGAATTTACGACATGTAGAGACAGAGAAAGATCAAGACTGCCTTTGCTAAGCCTGAGCCTAAGAAATGGAGAAGGGGCGTTACATAGCAAGGAAAGAGGGTGTAACAAGCTGATTTTGAAGTCAGTTACCCGGTACTCGCTGTGACAGATCGGATGGATGGGATAGCCCCCACGCCATACGTGGGTGGGTTCGTGGCAGTCGTGCTGCAACTTATATGCCTCCGCAGTGCATACAATCCGGTTGGTTTCGCACAGAATGCTGAATAGTGGCCTAATTTTTTCGATTTACTTCGCGTTTCCCTACAAGCAACAGAGTTCGCACCGTTCAACCCGCGAGCTCGTTAAAATGTTTGCGAAAAAGCCTCTTAAGATATCTTTCCCGCACCCCGGGGGCATCCGAAGCAGGATGAATCAAGAGTTCTACTCCAGTTTAATTCCCTTTTAATTATTACTCCCCCCTTTATCCTTGTGTGAAGCTACGTCGTGTCACTACTATCTCTGGCAGGTTCCAGCTGACGCAGTGGACGAACGCAATGATATTCATTCGGTGAAAAAGGATTGGTGCATTGTGGTGCAAGTAATCTCTTTCGGTTTGTTTCGTAATTTTTTTTTCATCTACGTCATTTGTTCTGTAACTATCGCGCCCCACATTCTCATATATATCCCCTTCATCGCTGCTGGCGCGTATGAGCGAAATATAATCGCGATAAACAAAACACTGGTGCCTCAGTGCCATTCGTTTTGTAAAGAAAGCTGCATTGTCCGCGAACTTGCGATTTCGCTGTGGCGGTGCTTCGAGGACGCATAGAAACCGACCTTGAGCCGTTGCCTCGCAGCCATCGCAGCTGGCGGACGCCGCGCGCTCGCCGCGCTATCTGGCATGACGTCATACCGCGCGCCTCGACGCAAAGCCACCGCCGTTTGGTATGACGTCACACCGCTTGCCTCGTCGTTGCGCTCGCCTCCGCTCGCTTCGCCAGCTTGTCGCATGCCTGCTTTGGCTACGTATATCCAGGCATAGCAAAGCTAAGCCACTGCCAATTTGATTAGCGTTTCTGTTGCGATTAATATAGCTGTTCGCCATTGGCTCCACTGTCACCTCTAATGTGCAATTCGACGGCGTAGACAATCTGAATAAAACGCAATTAATCAAAAAGAGCGACAGTGTTAAAGTTCAACTTGTTTACTCCCACTCTTCCTCGCTGCTTCATCCGATGCCGCTTCAATTCTCTTCACTGTCGGATCCACTTCTCTATCCATGTTATACTATATCCAAACAACCGTTACACAATCACAAAACTTATCGGTTCCAACTTTATTCAATTCTTATCATCTTCGGCCACATCCATTTGTTCAATCAACGCCACGCCCCACCATCGCCGCGTCAACCATTCGCCGCTGAAAATGATTAGAGCGGAATACTCTTATAAAAGTGGTCTTGACTGTCTGTAGACTGTCTATAGACATCTTGTAGACTCATTTGCCTTCCTATTGATATTTTTCTAAGACGCGGGTGCGATCCCGGCCGCGGCGGCTGAATTTCTTTGGAGGAGAAATTCGAGGCCCGTGTACTGTGCGATGTCAGTGCACGTTAAAGAACCCCAGGTGGTCGAAATTTCCGGAGCCCTCCACTACGGCGTCTCTCATACATAGCCTTAGTCGCTTTGGGACGCTAAACCCCATAAACCAAACCTATAGATATTTTCTTTTGTTCATTTATAGTCTATAGACTGTGTGTCGACAAAATTCGACTAAAACTGTATGGCCATGATTATATAGATTATCGATAGACTGTCTATAGAGTTTGTGTTGCCTACAGACTAGACTATAGGAATTGCCAATAGAAGACTTCATAGACAAAAATCTGTGGACAGTCTGTAGGCTGTGTAAAGAGATTTTTGTAAGGGTAAAATAAAAAAAAGTATGATTGTGTTCCAATTCGGCTAATCAATTCCAATTAAATTCATTCTTAACTGCCCAAAGCGACGCCAGCTTCTAAAATCTGCCCTGCATATCGAGTGGTCCACATCTTTACCTCCGATATCAACCGGTCTGTCTGTATATTGCGGACGTCAAGAATTGAATAGTTGATTGATTGATCCCAAAACGACTCGGGCTATGAGAGACGCCGTAGTGAAGGGCTCCGGAAATTTCGACTGCATGGGGTTCTTTAACCTGCACTGACATCGCGCAGCACACGGGCCTAAAGAATTAAGAAGGGAATAGTAGTTACAATAGAGTAGTAGTTAGTATATAATAGTAGTTAGTGGGCAAGGACCATAACGTTATTCAGCCAGCAAGAAGTGGTCCACTTTTCTGAGTTCCGACGAAGTCGCGGCCACTCCGCGACTCCCCGAGACACAGAAGGCCAGCTGGGCATTCCACAGCGAGCCGAGAGAGGGTCGGGACTTTCTATAAATACGGGCGCTCGCGTTTTGGCCATGTTGTCGGGAACTGCGTCGCATCCCAACGGCAGCTCAAGAATGCGTGCAGCACCGACGCTGTACGGTTGCTATCCGCTCCTTTGTCCTATTTGTGCGTTTGTATGTCTCAGCTTACCGACCTTCGGTTGGCGTTGAGACTTGCGCATAAAACCAGACTAATTGTTTACGCGTAAAAACTCACGAACTGGCTTTAAATTAGCTTGGAAACATGGCACAAACTGGTCTTCATCTTTATGCGCAGTTAAGTGTTTGCCTTCGGCTAGAGTCCACGCATGAGACATGTGTAAATTTAATGCTTGCCTAGTTTCTTATTGACTTTTAACAAAATGAAAATTACGCAGCGAACAAATATAAACTATTACGCGTCATTATTTACTTACTGGCCTTCGATTAGCTTGGAACCTCACAAAAAATCATCTAACCTGTTATACTTAGCGACTTACTCGTGGTCATTGCTTAGCGTTGTCTACTTATCTAGGCGTGACTATGTATTCACGGTCTTTAGTTAACTTGCCACAGCTCAAAATAATTTTGCGTGACTATTACTTTACTGCCTTCACCTAACATTAGTACTGACGTATCAAGCAAGTTTTAATGCAGTTTGAATTTTACTATTATCCCACACATAATAAGATACACATGATTCTGCATGATCCCGGTTCTTTCAGTCAGTGGATAGCTCTCTTTTAATTTTTGGTTTTCGTGTCGCACTCTCCGCATGGCGCCTGACCCCTTGTATGTTCATGCGGATCTGCTTGAAGCAAATTAGTATATTATGCTGAAAAATAAACGACCAAACCTGGTGATAGTTGACTCTTTGTTAGACTTTTCTTTTCTTTTCTGCGTCGCACTAGTAAGCGTGTCTGGGGAGCCTAAATATCGTGACGATGGAAGCAAAGTGGTTTCTCTAATTATCATTGTGGATAACGGCCTGTGGGGCGAGTCGGTGCATGATTTGAACGGCGGTGAAACGACAACTGCACAAGAAAATGGCGATGAGCACATGTACTTGAGCATAAGAACGACTCGAACACGTAACAGGGCCCACTGTACAAGAAAGATAGTTCAGAATAACGGGGGCGAATTGGTGCATGATTAAATGAGCGGCGGTGCAGCGACAAAGACATTGGCCTTTTCTCGCGCAATATTGGGGGTTAATTTAATTATCAACGCGTAAGTAAAGCTTTGTTGTGCCTCAGTTAGGTTAGTTGTAGCAGAACAAGGCTTCAGTGACAAGCAAATTAAGGCTCTAACGTAACTAAACCCACAACTAACATGCGCTCAACGCCTCACGGTGGCGCAACTAGCAACCAGCTCAGAACACAACCTAAACATAAGGGCGTAAAAAAGAGAATAAGTTGTCCTCTAGCGCACACTTATTCCCTTTTTACTCCCGTATAGGCGTATTCGTGTTTATAATGCGTTGGCTTGTGTCAGGGAGGAAACTTTTTCTTGATTGAGTGTTTCGGGAACTATCTATGGAGCTGTTCTACTAACTATTCTCAGCACTTCACAGTGCTTACTCTCAGAACTATGCTAGCCAGTGGAAAGGACACCCGTCACACTTTCTAAATTACTTGAAACCATATATTATTGCTGCGAAGGCTTGTAATGTTTGTTCATTCGTCAACGCTTTCTGCGCACAGCTTTATCACTTGCCACGTAGCGCTAAACCGACACCGACACAGGGAGACAAACAGGACGGGCGCTAACATCAACAAAGCGAGTTCTCTCTTAAATAGGAGACAGTGCGGCTGATAGGGATATTTCATTTGGTGTGCTCATACCGCTCTACAGCGTCCATTCCCTCATAAATGCATCTGTCTTTTTTCCGAGTGGTCAGCAAAACGGGAGGCATGGTGAACCATTGCGACCAGTTCTGGGGCTGTTTTTTTGGGCGGAACGGTGAACTTCGGTCCTAGTTCAAGCACACGTGACACTTCGCGAGGAAGGGAGATTACGTCTGTGCAGTAGACGTTGCTCACCGCTGTGCATGTCGTCCTAGGGAGCAGATACCTCAGAGCTGGCAAGACTTGTTGCCAGATGAGTTCCGCGGACCTTCCGGCGATGACGAGGTGTTCCCGAAAGGCCTGCTCACTTCGAGAAAGGCCACACACTGCTTGCAGACGGAGGTGTAGAGCGTTCTTGTGAAGGCGGGTTATATCCTGCCATTTAGGCCTCATGATTCTGCATATCTCGACACCGTGTCCTTGTGATGGAAAATAACCGCCGAACCACCAGAGCAGTTCTGGTGGTAGGATCCTGTGTCGAATGTAGAATCCGAGCATCCTTGATTTGCAAGCAGCCGTGGCAGTGACGGCGACTGTAGTGCATGGTTGCAAAGACGTACATGGAAAAGGGCCCTTTGTAGAAGAAATAAAATTTGCCAGAATGGAAGCTTGGGCGAGTTGGTGATGGTTCACCTGCTATGTGGCATGTGAACCGTCACCAACTCGCTCAAGCTTCTATTCTGGCAAATTTTATCACTTATAGTCATGCTGGACGCCACCAGGTTTGTCTCAAAAAATCGCATCCACCCGCAGCTGCTTCTACGTGCTTTGAGATGGTTGCTTTTCGTGCTTTATCTCGAAAGTTCTTCGTGAGCTTTGAATTGAGCGCAGCCGCGAGCAGCTGAGATTCTGTCCTAAGACGACCACCGAGCCCGTCTACTGCTGTCGCCGTCGCCAAGTTGCGGGCGCAGGTCAGCCGATTAAAGTTTTTCTTTTGTAAGAAATTCGGCTACTACCTGACTGTCAAACTGTTGTCGCCAGTACATGATAATGACTGGGTATTGTTTTTCAATCCAGTTTCAATGTGCTTTTATTTGTAATCATGAAAACAAACAATTCAGGCAGCGAGGACACAAGGCCCCTAGTATGAAACTTTCACTAGGCAGTTTTTCTTTGCAAAGTTGCTGCTTCACTATCTTTGCGAACAATTCGCACGAGAGGTATCTTTAAAGAGAAACATTTAAAAGGAAGGAGGCTACAAGACGGAAGTGAGAATGACAAGGAAGAAATGCGAATTTGGAAGGTGGTCCCTTCCTGTGAGCGGTTAATCTTTTTATTTTTGCGTGACTGGATGCTTTTATTCATTTCACTTTCTCCTGCAGTCCCCAATTGTTATAGGCATTGGGCTGCGTTCAAGAAAGTAATGCATCTCCCACTTACCCCGCCCGCTTTAGTTCTCAAAGTTTACCGAAAATCTTGAGGCCAATGTGCTGGCGAAATATATAATTTTGTTGACAGGTATCAAAACATAAATCATACCAAACTATTTCCTACTGTCCTAGCATCACGCTCACCGAATATTAAAAGGGCAGCTGGATAGAAACACAGTCAATTTAACAAAATTCAGAGGGTCGCATTTTTCCCCACCCTGTAGAAAATTATAAACAGTGTATGGGGCAATATGACACGCCTTTCTGAAGTCAATATATTATTCATCCTTTAAAGAAAGCTATAAAAGTTATAGCCGCCGCGGTGGCTCAGTGACTATGGTGCTCGGCTGCTGACCCAAAAGACGCGGGTTCGATCCCGGCCGCGGCGGCTAGAATTTCTTTGGAGGAGAAATTCTTGAGGCCCGTGTACTGTGCGATGTCAGTGCACGTTAAAGAACCCCAGGTGGTCGAAATTTCCGGAGCCCTCCACTACGGCGTCTCTCATAGCCTTAGTAGCTTTGGGACGTTAAACCCCATAAACTAACTAACTAACTATAAAAGTTATAGATCTTTAGAGCTAGCAATTGAACTATTATATTCATTTCAATTCCTCCTAGACACCACAATGTAGCCTGTTGCTAAAATAATGCTATTAGGAATTCGAGGAGTACACATCCTTAAAGCTTCTGCATAAGATAACAGCAAAAACCAATTTTAATAACTAAACGCTTGCATTATTCTAGTAGCCAGGTTTACTGAGAGGCGCAGTTTTGAAAGATATAGTGTGTAAACTTTCGCTCGCACCTTTCCCGCCGCTTTCTCATTCACCAAAGTCCACTTCGCAATTTGTTTTTCTCTGCTCAGAAGCAGTCAATCTGGTCACACCTTGACCTCCATTCTAGCGGATATGTCGGGGGTCAAACCAGTGAAGTGTCAAATTACTATTATTATTGCGCGTTTAAAAGTTAACGGACGTTAAGTATACAAATGCCGCGTTTTCCCCGCGTCCCGTTTCGTCTCCCTTTCCCTAACGTAGGCGTAACGCTGGGCGTAAGATAAATTTTCCAGCATCTCATATTGCTCCAGTTTTGAAGTTTTCACACTTTCTTCGAAGGAATATTTTGGCGTATCTTCAGAATAAGTAAAAATCCAAGTAAGTTGATAAGTGAATGTTGCTAAAGAAAGCACGGTTCGGGTAGCAGCACGGCACGAATAAGTACCGTGATGACCAGAGAATCTTTTTTTGTTATTATTTTCTTTCCAGCCAATCTGACATTCATTCTTTCACGAGCAACAAGTTGATATTTTCATTTTCACAGTCATTTATTTACTTTCTTCCAACTAACCTGCAATCTTACCGAAATGACATTCTATTTGAGCGGAACAAGCTTCATATTGAAAGAACGTCCAAAGCGCTTTCACCGTTTTTTTTTATTTCTTTTCGCGGAGGGCACAGACGTCGCTTCAGACGCTAACAGTTGCGCTTCGAAGAAATTCTTGAAAAAGAAAAGAATTTCTGATGAGTGTTTCGCCGCCCATATTCTCCTAAGCCCTAAACACGCACGATAGATGTTCTTCACACATATATTGCGAGAATGGAAACCTTGAGTGTCAACGACGGGCTTTCATTTCAGCCAACGACAGCGCATTTCAAGCATATTGCCTGTGGATCTCCCCCCCCCCCCCTCCCCCTCTTCTGTGGGCTCCTATGAATTCCCAAAAAGAGGCATCTAAGAGAAATGTGAGGTGAGGAAGCTTTAGTCCCGCCCAGAACATCCGTCGCTCTCGTCGAAAAGAAAAAACAAGAAGCTTTAAAACCCGAAGCGCTGCTATTCGGGTAGTGGAAATAGAACGGGGCTGGAAAAAGAAAGATAAAAAGAGATATACAGACGCATCTTTACTGCGCATGCGTGTTAAGCCCAGTACGTAGAAGAAGGTATTCTGTTTACTCGACGCCTTGACAGGCTTTGGCAGCTACGCCAGCCCGAAATGAAGTCGTCTCCGCTCGGACTATTCCACAATCTCCTTCCTACTCCGCCTCTTCGCCCGTCTATCCCTGAAAATCTCTGTCTTCTGCCGTTCTCTATCGGTACCTCTTTTCCTCACGCTAAATCCCTCGCTCCTGTGCGGTGCTCTCCCGTTTTAACCCGTTGCTATAGGAACGTTGTTCGGGAATTTTTCGACGTTGTGAGAAAAGCCTGTGGCTGCTCGACAGGTCGTCTTCTTCCAGGCCCGATAGGGATAAGGAAAGAGCCGGTCTACAACCACGGTGACAAGCCCGAATGTATTAGTCAAGAAACTCCGCCTGTTCTTTTTCAGGGTCGCCTGTATGCCGCAAACTTGCCGCGAGATAGGTCTGTTGTCTTCAGCGGTAATATCCCGCTGCCCAGTCTGAATGAGCAAATGACATGACATCCTCTGCCTGTCTATGTGTCTTTATACTTCTCTACGTTTTAAACAGGAAGGAGTAAAAAGGAGCAAACTCCCTTCTAGAGCACTCTTTTATAAAAGATAGTAAGCTAGAGGATAGCTTACTCTTTTTACTCCCTTATTGGCGTACCTATGTTTAGAGTGATGTATACGTATATGTGTGCATTCGTTTGTATGCGTGTTTGTGTGTGTTTGTGCCTGCGTGTATTGGCGTGTGTGCGTGTTCGCGTGTGAATGCGTGTGCGTATGCATGCACATGCGTTTGTGATGTACTTCTTACTGCAAGGCCGTACAAAAATTTTAGACAGTCTAAACTGTCCAAGACTTCTGTCTATGAAGTCTATAGATTTTCTATAGACAAACCTCGTAGGGTATCCTAGGCGATACAGATCTTAGATACAGTACAAACTCTATGAGTAGTGCTAATCCTATAAACATTACGAATTCTATAGACAGTCTATAAATTTATGGTCATACACCTGCAGTGAACTTTGTAATAGACAGTTTCTACACTATGAATACACAAAAGTAGAAAAAAATTCAGGGGCACTTTGTTGACCTAAAGTGTGGTGAGGCGAAAGCCTTTTGCGCGGTGTTGCTGCTTGTGTCACTGATGTGGGGTTTGGATGTCAATTAAGCACACAATTGTTTTTTGAACCTTAAATAATATAGACACTGGAGGGCGTTTGCGAGGCATTCGTCTGATTCGATGCCTTTCTGCAAACACTCTGCAGCTTCCTAGACAAGGAGAACTACGTATGCGTTGGCAGGAAGTAGCGTAGCCAATAGCACGCTTGGCTGCGGAACGGAAGGATGGTGGTTCGAAACCCATCGTGCACAGATTTTTTCTGGTCTGACTAGAAAAGCGTGACACCTCTGCTGACAACCTTCTGTCGACAACGATGAGGCATTAAAGGCTTTCGCCTTAATATGTATAGGAAGGCAAAAGAATCTGTAAGAAGTTAATAGATAGTCTTTAGGCCATTCTTATAATGGTGTGTTTCAAATCGGTTTCATAATAGTCTATAGCAACACACTCAATATCATGACTCTGCTCGCGCACAAACGTAAACCAATCGTCTGCGTCTTTTTTTTTTATTCGAGCTGTTTGCCATTAGGCATAATGAAAAAGGGAAAGAAATTTATAAAAAGGAGTGCAAACAAACCTCACTTAAAAAGCGGCAAAAGTTCGCGATAAAGTGGTTATCTTGAGTCCACTTGCGATAGTCGTCTGAAACGTCCCGTCGCAGGCCAACCTTTCTTAGGAAGCGTCGTCTCACGGAAGCTGTAGCCGGGCAAGTCCACAGCAAGTGTTTTTCGTGACACTGGTTGGGCGCAGCACCACGGTGGGGACACTTGCCAGTCACTTGGAAACGTTTGTCACGCCACCGATGACGCACAGAAGGAGTCAGAGCCGCTCCTGCCCGAATCCGGCGCACATGTACCTCCTCCTCCCGAGTGAGACTCCGGGGGAGAGCGTACGAACACGGGGGAACGAGAGCGCGTGTTCGCTGACGCAAAGCACGTTTCTCGGAAACATGGGACAGGAACGGATCTGAGGGAAGAAGGGAAGGTGGCGGGATATCGCATTGAAAATCGTCTGCGTCTCGCACTGCCGCAGATATGCTAGTTCTGAATTGAGGCAATGCAATCAAGCCAAACGGCGCGCACCTTTCAGCGGTCACGTGATCGCCTTCTGTCAGCCGTAACAAGTGAATATGCAGTGCTTCCAAAAACACGGTCACAACGACAAATGTTTCTTTCGTTACAAGATTACAACTGACATCGTCGTATTCTGGCGCAGTCAAGTCACCTTCAACAGCGGAATATTCACGCTTGTGTGCTGCGCATCTTCTAGAGTGCTACAAGATCTAGACTCTCTTTATAAATTTTGAGCTTGCTCAGGGGTAGAAGCATAGTCTTTCGTTCACAGAATCGCTAGAAGTGGTTTCACTATGCACACGATGTACTTCCTTCAATTAAACTAACAGATTTTGCTCTGTTTCTTCTTCTTTTATTTCGGAGGCAAAAAGAAATCTTTTCTTAGAAGCGCTGGCCAAGTTGGTTTATGTGCCGATAAAAACATTCGCCAGTTGTTCAGTGTTCGTGTTGACCGAATTCGCTCTCTTTCGGTGCTTTATACATTACTAGCTGTTTTCAGTTCAGCCGCTGGGGCGCATCAAAGATATGAACAAAAAAAAATCTTCGGATGAGCACACAGCTGGCAAGTAAGCCTTTTTATCCCCGGATACAACCCAGACGTCCGTTCCGAGAATTTGTCTCAGGAAGCAATAGGTTTTTCGAAAACACAGGTTAGTGTCGCGGATGCAGGTTGAGTCGAAAAGACTGGTTGCCTGAACGGTTCCACGGAAATTCTTCGGAGGAGAGAAAACGTTTCCGCTTTTATTCTTCAGCTTGGCCCAGAGACGTTTAACTAACACTACGTATTAATAACTAAAAGCGCTAGGAATTAATGAGAATATACGTCTTGAAAATAACTTAGTGAAAATTTAATTGACCGTCCCAGAGCGCACATTTATGTAAAACTTCTTGCGGTTGTATGCAACATGACAGAGAACAAAGTTTTTGCACACACAAAAAATGGAAGACGCTTAAGCTTCGCCTTTACGAGTGCAACGCGACAGCATGTTGCACCGCTGCCAGGGAGTCCACGGACGGCCATCGCCCGTTCAGCGCGACGCTTTGCCCTTTGGAAACACCTTGAACGCAACGCATTTTAAGGTGAAAGCCTTTAATGGTTCATACTGTTGCCCGTTGCAAAGCGTGTCACACTCGTTTAACTCATGAACTAAAGATAGAAAAAAAGATTGAAGAAAACAATGGTTGCTTCACAAAGAGGAGGAAAAAATGAGCCTAGAAGCCAAGTTTGATGACTGTAGCATAATTAGTTAATTCATTATGGGCAGTAATGTCGAAATTGCGCCGAAATAGCGCGGACGTCGATATAGCCCCAGAAACAGTGTGACGTCACATTCACCGAAAGTCTTCACGGCATAGTGTCCTTTGCTTTCGCCTCTCCACACTTTAGTTACCAATGTATCCTCGCATTTTTTCAGGAATAGAAATGCCACAGTAATTGTCTCACATCTCGATTGACGCCGGAACAGCACTGTAAGAGAAGGGAGGAAGGTGGGAGTGAAAGAAGAAAGGCAGAAAGATGTGCCGTAATGAAGCAAATGAATATTGGATTTGAGGAAAGGAAGCGACGCAGTAACTGTCTCACACATATAAGTGGACATCCGCAGCCCCCGATAATAGGTCGCCGGTTCGAATTCCTGCCGCACGCTAGGCTCTAACCTAACTAGTAAGTTTATGCTGCACGAAACGCTGAATCATCGTACTCATCCGGAACATTCTGCTGCAAACGGTTGGCGCGATACGATTTTTTCCGAAGCGCAGTGCCGACAACTACAAAACTACTATGACGTCGAGGGCTTTTCGACCGAACTAGATGTATACGTTGTCGAGTAAAAACGAATTCTCTAGTAGTTCACCACTAAAGTTGAGAATGGCATTTGGAAATCATACTCCAAGCGGAAACAAGTTAAAAACGATAAAAACTTTGCTTGTCACGCATAATTACGGAACCTTAATTATGGAGCATCAATACGTAGCCTTTGCTTGCCATACATAAGTACGGTGACGGACTTTTGATCCTTGCCATTGATCTTTCTTGTCTTAAAAGAGCTGATTTAAAAGGCCGTATGTTCTGTCAATGCTACTTTCTTTTAAGAGACAGCGTAATGTACCCGTTGTGCAGCAAAGCCGGCGTTGCCGTTGTCGTCGCTGCTGTTGTCACCGAAAAATCCAGAGTAGTTGTAAAAGTGGCAGTTGCAACAGGCTCCCATAGATGGCGCCAGCTACACCAGCGACGCATTGGATGTTCAGTGATCGGAGCAACCGGAAGCAACGCACAAAGCTCACGGGACGTCGGTCACTGTCTTCCTCCTTCCCTGATATAAATACGCAGCAGACGACGACTCACAGTACTATAGTAGGATACAAATAAAAAAAAAAGCAGCTGCTAACACTTGGACATGATGTGCGCCGTCTTGTAGTACTCCGCAGCCAATCACAACGCTAAAAGAAATCAGCTTTTTAATGTCCCACTCTGGCAAGCAAACCAGGCATCTAAATTCTAGAGCTGATAATTTTTATCTCGTTATTAACTTCTTCTTTACATAACAAGAAAAAAATTTCAACAATGGACTACGTTTTTGTGGTGGAGGAATTCTGTGCGGCGGTCGTGAATGTGGGCGGAGCTTCAATGCAGACTTAAGACGTATCCGTCTATAGCGTCGCCTCTCAAGCTGCTATGCAGCGGACCCACCGCTGTGTCCCCTGACCCTTGTGCTTCGAGTCAGACACGCTATACCTCTGTAAGCCACGCAGGCAAGCTCGTACGGCTTTGTTAAAGCGGGGCTATATGTAGTACGTCCTGTACTCCTTCACATAATGATTATTGACAGAGGAAACACTATGTGTCTTCGTGGGCAAGAGGAACCTATACTCTTAAAGGCGGAACTTAAGCGTCCCTCTAAAGTTTTTTTTTTTCTATTATTTCTTCCTCTTTCTACGTCTCGCGCTGCTTCCAAGTTTGCTTGCATAACGTGAATAGTTTTATGTTGGGCTTAGTGCCGCATAAGCAACATAACATATATATAGCTGTCCCATGTCTACATATACAATTAGAGATACATTGGTGATATTGCTAGCCTGGTCGGCTTTGCAGTGGGAACTAAAGAAAGACATCCGCAAGAACATCGCTTGAAGCCCAGAATAGATTCCTGGATTGAAAGAAAAGAAAATGGCCCCACCTGTGGACAATGTCCTCCAGCTGCAAAACTCTGTTGAGTAGCAAGCAGTGCATCAAAATTGAATTCTGCGCATTGACTTGCGCTGAATACTTTGTACAGCAATTGCCGTGGCTCCGCGTTCTTCCTGTTGTTGTTTTCGTTGTTTACGTCATTCAACCGCAACATAAAAGGTTGAATTCGTCTTTCACCGAACAAAACGCTGTGCGGTAAAGGACTGTCCCACACCGCCGCACCGGACAACAGCTGCTGAATTTCAGTCCTCGCAACCACGAGGAGGAGGAAGGTGGGGGGGGGACATGAGCAACAGCCGGCATCGCCAGAATTCCCTGGGGTAAAAAATACAATAAACATCAGAGCAAATAAAAACACGTCCAAGCGTCGCGCATAGCTTTCCAAGTCGGTCGCGCGCAGTCCAAACACCGCCCACACAAACTGCCGCTCTCCGAGAGAAACTGTTACTGCGAGTCGACAAAGCAAAGCATGAAGAAAGAAAGCGATAGAGAAAGAAGAAACGGAGTGAAAGTAACTCTGAGAGATAGAAAAGAAAGATCAATTTCAGCGGATAAAGGGACGACCAGGGCCATCATTCCTCCATTTGTGTTGCGGAGAGACTCAGTTTCAAGTTCAATGGAGAAGTAAAAAGGTTGCCGCCGAGACGAAAAGGAAGAGTGGTTCTTTTGATCATGACCCTCTCGCTCACACACTGTCTGTGACTGTGTGTGCGTACTTTCCCAAAAGGGAGCCGGTGGGGGGTGGGGGGGGGGGGGGGGGGGGTTGCAGGTGGGGATGATTCTGCGGGTAAAGTGCGCAGAACACTGCGTGTATGCTTTATCGTTCTCCGACGTCAAAGAGAGACATGTACTCTCCCCCCCCCCCCCCCCCCCCCCCGAACCTCCTCTGAGGGGTCACACTAGAGTTCCTCTCGGCTTTGCCGCGCAGAAGTTCCTTTGTTGGAGAGGCCCTCGGGATTCTGCCATGCTTCCTGTGTCCTCAAGCTACACGCGGCGAGCTGGTCGCGACTGCTCCTCTGTGCAAACATCGACGGGACTTATTTGCGAACCCGGCTCCATGATTAGAGGCTGACTCAGACCGGCCGAAACCCGGAGTTCCTGGTGGTATTAAGTTTACGCTTGATTGGTAATCACTGCGCGACCTCTATATTCACTCAGCTCTGCTAGGAAAACATGTGTTTTGTAAGTGGAAACGCTGCGTCTACACAGCGACTAAACAATGTCGACAAAGCACAGCGCTGTATAACACGCATGCGCATTACCATACCTGCAATATCGCTCAGAGAGAAAAAATAAAGTTTTCTGCTTAGGACTCGTCACCGTAACCCGATACTCGTGAATGCTAACTATAGATGAGGAAAAAAAAAGCATAATTTAACAGGAGGGATACATGAAGACTCGTAGTGGAAAAATGTCTTTTGCAAGTTGTTTTTTTTACTTCTTCGGTGTATTGTTACGTTACCTTCCTGTCACGTCCTCTTCATTCGTACCGGCACTGTTACCAACCGCTCAGTAGGCACTATACATTGCGTGACAAAAGGTTCGGCAAAAAATTCACAGCAGTCCTCGGAAAAGTTAGCCGACATGCTTTGCGTCTTTATTCGAAACTTTACTGGTTTGGAAACTTTATTTGCTTTCCCTCTGTGTGCGTCTATTATAACCCAACTGACGCCCGTCTGTGGCGCGGTCAATTTCCATGCTTGCCGATCACGTTTACCCGTGTTTCCGGGCTGTCTGGGGCTTGTCTTTGCCCATCAGTCAGCCCTTAGCACAATGGGACAAGGGATTTATAAAGTTTGCCGAGTTTTGTGCTGTGCGCCAGCTTTTCGGCGCTATTGTCTTCTCTTGAACCTTGTTATGACTCAGCACTAAGTGCTGCCTTCAACATTTGTCGGCAGTTCAACAACTGCGCAATGCTGAACATCTGTTAAACACGTAAAACAAAAAACTCACAGGGACACCGAATTACTTGTGTTGGCAGTGCGATAGTACTAGAAGTAGTTTATGTCATTACAGGAAGTGACGTCATGCAATGACGTCACCAGACGGGATGCGACGTCACTTGCCACCAGCCAATGGGCGAATTTTATGGCCGACGCATTTTTTTTTCTCTTTAAGACTTTTAATGCTGTCTAATTAAAAGGACAAAAATAGCAGGCATTGCGCGAACTAATGAGCCCCACAATGTTTTCCTATAGTTTGCTTGTCTAGGTACTCATTTTTTATTCTCTAAATTATGGATGCCACAGTCAAATTGTTGAGTTTGTAAAGCATAAAGAACTACTGGCGGTAACTCCATTGAAAACAAGGCTTCTATTGTCTCCGAAAAATCGCAGGAGACACGCTTCCAGCACCGGTGATGGCTGCATAAACAGCTTTTCAGTATGTCGGGAGCGGTCATGAATGTCCTTGCGACAAAAAAAAAACGCTCCTGTGTTTGAACTGTCAATTCCCGCAGAGATGGCGCCAGTTGGGCCCGTTTAGAAACACTTCTGGCGACAAAACCCGTCTAGTTTGAACAGAAAACGACCGACACGCATCAAAGCCTCAAACCATTTCCTGCAATCCAACAATGCATTTTTCCGCCTCGTTTTTCGAAAAAAAAAAGGTTGAGAATGGGGTTTCCTAATGGAAAACGCTTTGGGGGGGGGGGGGGGGGGGGGGGTAGCAGCTGCATCTCAACCTCTTTCGCCTCACTTGGATCACGTGTCCATGAATGGCATTTAGCTAGAGCTATTAGTCCGGGGATGTCCCGTGTCTTTTTCTTTATTATTTTGATGAGCATATAAAAGGGCTTGGTGCCTAACAGTCGCGCCGACAGCTACTTTTTTCACCTGTTGAAAAAAAAAAAGAACGTGACTACGCCAAGCAGTCCCTTAATGTTACGCTGATTAAGAAAAAAATAGGAAGAAAAGCACGCTCTTCCTAGTGCGAAAGCACAACGTAACGTGGTCCCAACCAAGAATGTTGTGTGAACCCTCGGAGTAACTCGGGTTAGTTCGGAGGAGCGTCGCGCAAGCTGCAACCAATGGGAGGAAGCCGAGGTGTGTTTGGGGGAGCTTCGCACCACCTGTAGTCAGTGGGAGGGTGACCTTGAGGGTGACCTTGGCCAAGTCTAGCACCGAAATAGCTCTTGCAGAAATAAATTACATATTGCCGCGACTGGGATTCGAACCCGCAGTGGTACGAATAGATCACCTTCGCTGGCCATTGCACGAGAGCAGTATGCTATCCCCACAACCGATCATGCCTCGTATTAAACTGCAACACACGCTCACCCTGTGCTTTGACTCTCGCCCTGTGCTTTGTCCATCGTGGTTCTTATCAACTTCCATCTGCCGCGCGAACAGATCAGACCAGCTAAACCTCGACCGGAGCTTAACCTGAGTGAAATATCGTCCCCAATCGTGCCGACCACCCAGCAAAGCAAAACCTTGAGTCCACCATTCAGGCTAAACACATGCTTTCGCACGTCTACTCAGTTTAACTGCGTCGAAACCCTACCGTTTTCTTCAGCAGAGAACGACCGTAAACGTATTGTTATAAAGTAAATACTGAAACAAGAAATAATACTAAAGGGTTTTTGCAACCCATGAGCCTGAACACCTATGAGAACATAAAGTGCAAGCACTATTACGTAAGTACTATATGTGATGCGATGATGACGTGAGACACGTGAATGGAGACGACTTAGTTATGAATCCATCAATTTATACTTACCGGGAATGCTATAAAGGATGCTACAGTCGAATACAACTCAACAACGAGGCGGCTTTTCCCGTCAAATGACCTCATCCAAGACAATGGCGTAGGCCGATTCTCATGACCCCGCTAGCGTGACAATTAAAAAAGTAGTAGATGAAAGAGGATAGTCCCCTTAGTCCATAGCCGGAAATAGTCCCCTCCCTCCATTGTCGCACCGCTGCATGCATCGTTACTTTAGCAGGGTCATGAGAATCGACCGATGTCATTCATTGGCTGGAAGGGGATCATTTGACGAGAAAAATCCGCTTCGTTCATGATTTGTACCCGTCTATAGTAAGCCTTAATAGTGCAGACCCACCTGATTAGCATTGCTTTCAGTAAACGCGAATTATCGTTTGCGTCAACGTCAACTTACCTAGAGAAGTTATCTTGTGCAACTGCTACTGCAAAACAAAGCAAGCCTGATGTCATTAAGACGCAGTTCTTCGGTGCTGCATTCGGCCGCCGATCCCGTATGGCTGTAGCAGCACCTACCTTTTCGACGTGAATAATCGACGCAGCTCCAGACGGTGGAGTTCTCGCCCGGAACCCCGGGATCAGGGCTCAACGGCTTAACCAAACGGAGCATGATATAATCCCCGCACCTCACAACGACGTGGGCGTCTCTTTCTCGTGCACTTGCGTCCGCGAGGCAGTGGAGGCGTTGCATCTTTCAGCAGCCTTTGTATACTGTCCTCACCGTATTGTCTTGAATCCCTGAAGCACAAAGCTCAAAGCCTAACCTATCGCGGTCCTTTTTCTTCTAAGAGCTTGCCCACAGTGAATGTCATTTTTGTTCACCTGAAGGGGTATTGGTTCTTATTGGTCTATGATCATACCAACACCCCAAAAAATCGCCCCTTGGCTGCGAATCATTGTGACAACTTGTCCAGCTTTGACTCTGTCTGAATCAGGAAGATATAAACACACGCTTGTCTAGAAGACCAATTATTAAGGCGAAAGCCTTTAATGCCTCATCGTTGTCGACGGATGGTTGTCAGCAGAGGTGTCACGCTGTTCTAGTCGGACCAGAAAAAAAACTTTGTGCACGATAGGATTCGAACCACCGTCCTTCCGCTCTGCAGCCGAGCGTGCTAATGGCTACACTACTTCCTGCTAACGCATATGTAGTTCTCCTTGTCTCGGACGCTGGAGAGTGTTTGCAGAAAGGCGTCGAATCAGACGAATGCCTCCCAAACCTCCTCCAGCTTTTAAGATTCACAAACAATTGAGTACTTAATTAGCATCTTGACCACACATCAGTGACACAAGCAGCAACACTGCGCTAAAGGCTTTCGCTTCCCCGCACTTTAGGTCAACAAAGTACCCCTCCCCCCCCCTGAATTTTTAAAGCAACAGCTCTGACTAGGGGTCAAATATATTACGTGAACAATAATACAGAGTCAGTCAGTGACTGGGAAACACTCGTTTAACCATATAGAGTGACCAAAAACCAACAAAGTGTTCGGTGTTGACATTCTACGATCACTCCAACACGACGTTCTTGTCAACAAAAAGCGTTCAAATGTCCTTAGTGACTTTTTCCGGGCATAAGTTGCACACTTGCCTACGGTACTTTCGCCTGCTGCTTTGCTTCCCTAAAAAAGTTTGATGTCACCTCAACTGTGATCTTAATCCCGGGTCAGGGTTTTAGCGCTGCCTAATTTAACCAACCGCCTGAACGATTCGGGCTTAGTTTATAGAAGTCGCATGTGTGTTCGCCTGCCCACTTCCCAACTGTCAGAATCAACGGGGTTCAGCTCCCGCTTTAGAAGTTCGGTCACGACGCATTAGGATGGCATACACGAATGTGCTTTCAGGTGTGGCCTACCTGTGGCCTATTTCGCCCTGTCTGGGACTCCCGTTCAAACGCTGTACAGCACTGAGCATCGGCTCACACGTCGGCTCACTTTCCAACTCTCTAAGACCATTGAGAGTGAGGGTTTCCGCGACAGTAATAAACGAGTTTGGCGCGGCACAAAGTTCTCGCGGCGGGTGTGCGTGCTCATAAATATTTGCGGCGTCACGTGGGAGTTTTCGCGGTTGCGATCAATACAACCCAACTTCGACCCGACTACAAGAAATCACTCTGTTAGGTTTTTCAACGTTTCTTACTTTGCAGACTGCGACTGATCGGGATAACAATATAGAGGGTGTTTCACCTAAGACTTTACAGAATTTTTTTAATTGGCTGCTTGAGTTAAAATAGCGCTTTTTTAAACATAGCACTGTCATCGGTGTAGTGCATCAGAATACAACTAAGTCGTGCTAACTAGCAGGCCGGGGAGCTAGTATTGAATAGTTAACTTTTTAACCAATACTCTTAGGCTCCTTAACTATCGAGAGGCGTGTAGCCCATCGTAACCAATATCCATACCAGTTTTTAGAAATTCGAAAGCACGATTGCCCTCGGCGCTGTCCTAAGAAACTTTGCTGCATCATGCCGAAATATATGTATTTTCGAGAAGCTTGCAGGCAAAGTAACTCGCCCAAATAGCAAAAATTTGTAGGGCCACAGTGTCGATGGTAACGGCGTTTTCGAAATTGTAAGAACTGATATGGATATTAGTTACGGTGGGCTACGCGCCTCTCAATAATTAAGGAGCCTAACAGCAATAGTTAAAAGTTAACTATTCAATATTAATTAGCTAGCCTTCTAGTTACCATGTCTTACCTTGTTTCTGGTGTACTAAACTGCTGATAATGCTATGCCGAAAAAAGAGCTCTTCTATCTCAAAAGCTTAGTTTTAAAAATTGTGTAGAGTGCTTGGTGAAACACCCTGTATATGTGGCAATTCCAAGTATTGCGTCTCTCACAGCGCTTGCGTAACTTTCACTGGGACGTTAAACCTCATATACGCCTTTCAAGTATGAAGACTTGACGGCGGCAAGATTAGGGCCACCGCGTATGAAGACCTACCCAGCGCGCTTGTCTGTACTTTAATGTCCGTCCCCAAATTAGACTTGCTCCCTCTACTACTATTGCAACTGTGCGTCACAATGCATCTAACCAAGAAGCTCAGCTATAAACTCTAGTTAGCAGTTTTCATGCGTACTTCTTTCTCGCTTCCACACCAAAGCCCGCTGTCATAATACGTGAGAGAGAGAGAGAGAAGTGTTAAGCTAAGCATGTCCAAACTCAGCCAATTGTCTGTATGTAGCCTCAGGCTATGTATCTGTCTGTCTGCGCTTGTACAGCCACGCGCGGCATGATTTTAAACAGGCTAGACATGGTGCTTTCTTTACGAAACAGCAGGAGCCCTGTGGTGGTTTAAACTTAGTATGAAGATACCAGACGAAGTTTTAGAGCTTTCTGCAATGCCTGCCACGGTGCATGCAGCCTTCTTTAGAGCTCCACCTGCACTAAAGTCACTACCAGGGTGTTTCAGGCCATACTGAGCGTGATTCTGCAATAATTAGCAGGAAATAACTCGGTCATTTCTCTATTATCGACAAAAAACGCAGCCATAGCTGCTTTTCTGGCCTAAACAAGTTATGTTTTCTTGTGAAAGTGGTCCTGCAAGATGGCAGATCATGAAAGCCAGCCATGTGATTGATTTCTGTTTTTTTCGCAACGCAACAAAACCGCTCCACAGAAACCCTTAATCCAGATAGGTCAAGCAAGAACCGACATCATCTTTATCCGCTCCAGTTTACACATGTGGATTACTGGTCATTGACCCCTAAGTATGAGCGAAATAAAACGCGGATTATTAAAATGTGCCTCAGATAGACGGGTCGTTCTTTAGAAATTTTTTTTGTGCTCATTCCCTGACCATTCTTTTGCGAGTATTTTTGAGGGGTTAGCTCCACCGAATGATGACGTCATATCGCTAATTCTGTAAACTTTCAAACTTTCTTCATACTGAAGACCAGAACTTGTGACACTTACGTTCGTAAGCGGCAAACACCGCATTATTTTGTATTACAGCGTTGAAGTGACCTGTCGGTACATGTATGTGTGTACATGCAGGCTATAAATTTATCAGTTCTTTACATTTTCAGGAGTAACAAGTGTAATTCGCTATGCTTATATATTACTTTGCCATAGGTATCACAGTATTAACTTTATGGAATGCTGTAGAACCATTGTTGTCCTTATTTTGTAATATCATGCAATACTATGTAAGCATGAAATTCCTCCTGTGCAGTCAGTTATTTAAATGAGCCGGGACCTTTTGTCAAGCTGTTGCCACAGCTTTTAGTCCCGACTCCTTCTTTGTAAGAAAGGAAATAAACTTCAACTTCAGCTTCATTATTAAAACGATAGTAAGAATAGTCATCGGATTCCTTACAGATTTAATGACACATAAAAGCAAGCGAATATTAGGAGAGCCTTATTATGCCTCCTATAATGCTATCTACTTATGCTTTTAGCTCGGGTAGAGTAACCTGTCAGGCTAATCGCTATGGCATAATGAAGATCCATTTCCGAAATCAACATGCCGCTCTTGAAAAGCAAGTCAGCGAAGGAAAGCACTCAGTGCACGATGAATAGGACGACAGAGCAAAAGCTGATCAAACAACCGAAAGTTTCCGTAAGCCAGAAATTATATCAACGTAAAATTACAGGTATTTTCACACCGAAATTTAAATCACAAAGTAAAATTTTTTTTACCATAAGTATTAGGCACTCAAATGTTTCTTCGTCAAATGTCCATGTCTTCCCGCTGCGATATTTCTGCTTTTTTCTAACATCCGCCGCGGTTACTTAGTGGCTCTGGCCTTCTCTGAATACGAGGCTTCATAACTCACCCTACCTCGGCGTACGAATTTTCATAGGCGAAGCACACGTATACACTGAGGATGTAGCCAACCACCAGTGGTTCGAAAATTTATCCAGATTCTGAAGTGCAACCTGTGACAAACATACCCTTTCATTTTTTGTGTGCGGACATTAATGTTTCAAAGAAATTTTTCCAAAGTACGATGTTGATTCTGCGTGCTGAGAAGATGAAAAGTAATACATTCGGGTACGTTATAAAGGAGAAAATGGTTGTCCTGTTACATCTCTTATTCGTCTTGCATTCTTTGACCTTTATTTCATGCTGTTGAGCTACCGCAGTGGCTGAGTGGTTGTGGTGCTCGGCTGCTGACCCGAAAGACGCGGGTTCGATCCCGGCCGCGGCGGTCGCATTTCGATAGAGGAGAAATGTTTGAGGCCCGTGCACTGTGCGATGGCAGCGCACGTTAAAGAACCTCACGTGGTCGAAATTTTCCGGAGTCTTTCCCTACGGCGTCCCTCATAGCCTGAGTTGCTTCGGGCCGTTGAACACCGTAATACTAAACTAAACTTCTTTCTTGCCTTCTTTTTTCGATAGGCTTGGGATTCTTTTTGGCCTCCGATCTCGATAGCACTCATGAAGAAAGTAGTGGTCCTAGTGAGGGCATCTTCGATGCGATGGCGATAACAAGCCTTATCACATTGGCTGAAGCCTCCTAGCTTAGATCTTCTCAGTGCCTGATTCTCCCACTTTCCTGTTGTTGCTTTTTTTTTCGCGCCTGCCGGAAAAAACGCATTTACTTCGGCGCCTCATCCTTAGTGGGTCTGGCTTCCGCGAGGGCCGCCCCCGCTGCGGCTCAGTCGAAAGCCCGCGTGACGCGGAGAACTGACCGGAACCGGAAAGCGCACTGCTTTCTTCCGGTTGGACCGGATCTGCCGATACCCAGGGTAGATGCGGACGTTTTTCAGCCCCATTAGAGTCAGCAGAGCCGGTGTGGCGGCACGGGAGCTGTTCGAAGCGCTCATGCGGCTTGTCGACGAAGGCTTGGACTGCGAAGTCGGAAACAGCTACTTACTAAGTTCTTAGCTCTGTTTGCTTTTTTTTTTTTGTGCACGAACGAAACCGAGATATTTATTTCTTCACGGGCAGCTAAGCTATTTTTTCTTCCCTTAGAAAGCATAAATATGAAGGTTGTGTTAAATATTTTGGCACAATACCATCTGTGGCCAAAAATCGCCGTGGCACAGGGTATTTTAGTCTGCATAAGATGGGATCAAGGACCCATTTTCAAGCATTTCACACCAGATAAGCTATGAACCAGGCCAGGGGAAATGTAGTGCTCATTTCATCACCGATGGGTACCGGACGGCACTTGAAGCACCGCACCTACATTAAAAACACGCATACGCCTATACGAGGTCTGTTAGAAAAGTATCCGACCTTTGGCCGTTGAAAAAAAACTTGCATAACTGGAGCGTTGCAAACCTAGTCATCTTTAAAATAGTCGACTTGGGACTCCACACACTTCTCCCAGCGGTGCTGCCATTGTGGGAAGTATTCCGAAAAGGCCCTTTTCGGAATGGAGTTTAGCTCAGCTGTCGTTGCAGCCATAATGTTCTTCCTTGTCTGAAATCGCGCTCCTTTCAATGGCCTTTTGATTTTGGGAACCAGCCAGAAATCGCAGGGGCCATATCAGGACAGTAAGGAGTCTGTTGAACTACAGGAGTCTGGTTTTTCACCAAAAAATCTGATTCGAGTGCGAGGAATGTGCAGGAGCATTCACGCGATGGGTGCGCCAATTTCCTGTTGACCTCAGCTCCGGGTTCTTGCGCCGCACAGCATCACGTAGGCAACGGAGGACATCCCTGTAGTACTCTTTGGTCATTGTTTGACCCTGTAGAGTGCGTACTCGTGGTCTGCCACACAGAAGGTGTCAAAGAAAGCAGTCAGCATCACTTTCACATTGCTGCGCCATTGGCGGGCCTTCTTAAGTCTCGGTGACGTGGAATGCTTCCACTCTGACGACTGGGATCTGGTTTCCGGGTCGTACCTGTACACCCAAGACTCGTCACTAGTGATTATGATGTTGATGAAGTCGGGGTCACTGTTTGCGGAATCCAGCATGTCCCGTGAGACTTCAACACGAAGCTGCTTTTGCTCCACCGTGAGCAGCTTCGGCACGAATTTCGCCGCAACTCTCTCCATGGCCAAATCTTCGGTGATAATGGAATGTGCGGAGTAATTGCTCATGTCCACCTCTTCCTCAATTTCTCGGATAGTCACGCGACAGTCCCGCATCACCATAGCGTTCAGTTCGGCAATGACCTGGTCATTTTGGCATGTTGATGGCCGATCGGAGCGTGGCTCGTTCTCCACCGATGTGCGGCCATCTTTAAAACAATTGTAACACTGCTTAAACTGTGTGCTGCTCATAGCATCTTCACCGAAAGCCGTCTGAATATTTCGAATGGTTTCCACTCGGCTGTCGCCAAGTTTATGGCAAAATTTGTTGCAGTAGCGCTGCTCCTTTCACTCCGCCATTTTCCTTGCAATAAAAAACCGACGAGAGCACTGCACACTGCCTCACTCAAACGCTGCTTCCCAGCGACTGACGCTATCGGCAGGCGGGAAAAAATTCATGCATGCGCATGAAGGTTCAAGGTCGCCTGATGCAAGCGCGCTTGTCTCATATCCATCAGGTGTTCGCAAAAAAAAAAAAATAAAGTCGGATACTTTTCTAACAGACGTCGTATGTGAGTGAAAGGGGAGTGAACTGTCCGCTAATGCAGTCTATTAGATAAAAAAAGAGTGCGCTAGAGGACAGCTTTCGCTTGTGTAGCTCTTTCTGTTTAGAGTATACCGCATGTTAGACGGATGTTTAAACCTCGAAGCCACTGCTGCGGTTGAACGCATAAAGGTGAAGAAATACAATGGTTAAAGGATTTGCATTCGTCGTTTAAGAGCCCGTCTAGGGTTATATATCCGTTTTTCTGTAGTGGCTAAAGATTTATGCTACTGATCACAAGGTCGCCGGTTTGAATACTATTATCGCTGCCCGTCCTCTGGTAGAAGCGAAGGGCAGAAACGTTTTTTTTTTTCTGCGCTATGTCAGTGTGAGTTAGAAAGCTCTATGTTGTCGTAATTATTCCTCACTCCTTCGCTATGACATATCCTACAGCCTATGCGCAGCGATCGGGACGGGAAAAAGATCGCACAATCACAAATGAAATAATGTGATATTATGGCTTTGGAACTTTGAGTTTGCAGACAGTATCTATTGAGAGTAAGTGATTGTGATGTTTATGTGACATCTTTTTTTTTTTTTTGAGAGAGAGAAAGCCGAGCCTGAAACTAACAATAACGGAAAGCGGCTTGATCGGCGTACCTGCCTCAGGTGACAGCAAAAGGCTTTTGAAAGCTCTCCGTGCGACCCCCTCTTATAAAGATTGTCTATAGAGAGTCTATAGACCTCCTATACTCTGTTGTCTTTCCATAGATATTCCTTTCTGTCTATTCATAGTCTATCGACAGTCTATAGAAAAAGTATACTAAAAGTGTATGGCCATGAAGCTATAGAGTGTCTATAGACTGTGTATTGCATTTGTATTGTCTATAGACTGTTCCCTAGGATTTGTCTATAGAGTTTCTACACGGACTTCACAAACAGAAGTCTATAGGCAGTCTATACATTGTCTAAAAAATTTTTAAGGGCACGCTTCTACTGAAAGTGTTGTGCTGCAACAGAGCACGCTTCGGAGTGTGCTACGAGCCTCCTTTCGTCTGGAAGTCGATTCCTTCAGCTCTTAATTTTTTTTTTCCTGCAACTGCACTTCATACCTCCGATAAGCTGGTAATTTAAGAGCTACAACTTTACGGTTGACGCGGTTGTTTCTCACTCACGCATATCGTTCTCTATTTCTTTTTCTCCCTTTCATATTGCGCCTGCTGTGCTGGACTGGCTCTTCTGTAGGTAAGTTGATCAACTTCTCTTCCTCCTTTTGGATGCCTGGGCGAAGAAGAAGCTATATATATAGTGCTAGACATCTCTAGCACAGGGTCTTCAAGCGGGGATCGCTTGGCAACCTCACAGGTCACGTGATAGCGCCTTCGTAAGCTTGTATTCGGTAAGAATTCATAGCTGGGAACATGTGGTGTGCTAATGACATCCACAACAGGTGTGTTAATGATATCAGCGACAGTGCTATGTTATGAATCGTTCGGACGAGCTATTCGCTGTTGCGTTTCAGATGAGCGACTTGTATGTGGTGCGATCCTGCGTCAGTAACGCCGCCTGTCGAGGAAAACAAAAAAAAGGTCCCGGAAATGTTTTGTCTCGTTGGACTCACACACCGTATGCCCCGTTTCATACGTCCGGTGCAATGCTGTCAAAGCTAGTGTTCTTGCCTGCGGATCGTACATGCGCGATCAAAAGGTAGTGCTGATGAGCTTGATTAAATGCGCTCTTATTGCTGACGACAGGCTGTTGCATTCTCTTGCCTTAGACCACTCGGCCAGAAGACAATTTTTTTGCATGCGGACTGCTTTTCACAGCGTTGGACCTCATGTATGAAACAGAGTTCTGTTGCTTCCGTGAAATGGGCGATCGAAACTGATTCCCTGTGGATGGTGTATTTGGAAAATATATCCTTGGGCTTTTTTTTTTCGATGCTCTTTCGCACATATAAAGACATATTATCGATCAACCAGCAAAAAAAAACACTGAATGGCTGTTTTATAAGTACGTACGGATTGCTGGCACCAGCCGCCGAGCTTTTCAGCTGAGAAGTCACTGAAGCACATTGTGTGCGATGCGAACATAGTCGCGTCAGTTATACCGTGGCCATTCCGCTTTCATGGGCACCAAGTACTGACACTCGCTGCCCTCGAAGCAGCCCTTGGCCCAGAGGAGAGTGCTGACGAGACACCGAGATGGTGCACTGCACAGTGACTGGATGTCGGGACTCTGTGATCCTATGAAGGATTTCGTGCTGATATACAGTCAAATCAAATCAAATCAAATCAAAATTTATTCGTCGGTATGCGTACACATTCATAAATCCTGATCTACCTAAGCACATTTTGCTTGTTGGCTGACCAGGCAGCAGATGGAGAAATGGAGAAATACCTCTATATACATACATTTGTTGTCTATAAAATCGTGCTAACATATAGAAAAAAAAAGTCTGAACACAAAATATCACATATAGAAGACTCAAGCTATACACAAGGCAATACATTTGCACACCACTTTCTTATGTCAGTGTAAGGGATCGGTAGCGTTCGCAGGGGTCATCGGAACGCGGCTGGGGGCGCTCAAAGCGAAGCGTCTTCTATTTGGAACGCGGCCGCTCGCGAACGCGCCAAGAAGTACGGGTGTCCACCCCGCCCCGCGGTACCGATTCGCGCACGTGCTGGCACGAATGTCTATTTGTGTTTGTTTTTATTTTGTGGTGGAGAGAGTGCTCTACCTTACGGAAGCTGGAGGGCTGGCCATTCCCTGGATAAACCAATCATGTGAACATTGTAACATGATTGGAAGTTACCGAATGTGGGCCGGGCCTTTAGGGCTTTAAAACCGGGCCCCGGAGCTGGAAGCGAGGTTCTGCGCTAAGGTGAGATGCTACGCATCTTCGGCAACGCCGAGTAGGGGCCTCCCCTAGTATTAGCCAGTTCCACCTTTTTGTTGTTTGTCCTTTGCTGTTTTAATTTGTCTCTAGTGCCTTAACTTGTGTCTATTGTAAATACTGTACATAAAATTTGAAGTGTTCGCCTTACCCCTGCGTCTCAACTGAACACAAGACCGTCTCTGACGGGGCATCCCTGGTGCGAAGAAATAAGCTTCAGTCTTCGAGTTAAACCAACCGTCTCTGGCGGGGCACCTCTGGTGCAAGGAAGATAGAGAACCTGTGGAAATTTACTGTCAGTTATCATCCTAAGCTTGATATTTGCAATACATCGATCATCGGAAATTTCATTAAATACAGCCGGTACATAATAACTGCGCATCTTTCTACCATAGTTTGTACAAACCCGTGGGTAACAAAACATGCCGTTTTTCTCAAGGTGACATCTTTTTTTACGGGTGTTCTATATACATTTGAATAATAGTACCGTGTTGACACTACAAAATGAAACAGTTAACGAATCTGAAGGATACCTAACGCATCGTATTTCTCATTCATGTCAACCGAGTGTAGTTTGGTGCCTGAAGATATAGTGTTCACTATTCATTTTAGGATAACATTTAATGCTTCTTTCTTGTATTCGAAACAGTTACCATATACAGTAATACCGTAGTTTAAAACAGGTTCTACTAATGCTGTATACATCAGTCGTCTAAGATGAAGCGGAGATTTGACACGAAGGTGTTGCATCATATCCGCAATGGCTCTTATTTTTCTAGAGAGGTAGACGATGTGGTCGCTCCATGTAATGTGTTGGTCAAAGTGAATGCCCAGATAGAGAACTGTTCGCTCTGTTAGCATAGCTTTACAATTACATTGGTAACAATGGGATGCATGAAGATGCAGTGGTTGGTTTAAAGTAACAATTTTATGAGGGTTTTTAATGCATATCAGTTTTGTTTTGTTAACGTTTAAAAAAAAATGAAATTTTGCGAGAAGCAGACAACGAATCAATTTATATCTATTTGAAATGATTCTACACCTGTACGATAATCAGTAGCTTCGAGCGCTAGCGCTGTATCGTCAGCGTATTGAAAAACCTCGTTTTAACAAAACCTTCTTTTCGAACCTCATTATATCGAAATAACGGATAAAACGAAGGAATGCCGATTACTCCTGGAAGCTCGGCCAACACGGGCCATAACGAAGTAATCGCCGGGCATCTTCAACTTCGTTGTAACTAGGTTCAACTGTACATTACCTGCGTGTCAATGCTATTTGAGTATCCGATAAAGAAATCAGCCGCATTAGAGAATCGCTGTTTAGGGCCTGAAAATCAATTCTCAAGGGAAGGAAATTAAAAAAAAAATCGAATAAGTGGATCTGCACACCACGCAGCATTTAACTACTTTTTAAAGTCTGCTTCAAGGTAAGAATCACAGACTATTTAGATAAAATCTGCTCTTCACTAAACGTAGCACGCCCAGTAAACTGCTCATCCTATGTACCCATCATGTGTACTCATCAGTATGCACATCATGCCCAGCACCAAGGCGCATATATTCTAAAGTGTATTTAAATAATCAAAGTCCTACGACTCCTATTCTGAAGCGTGTGCCGCTCGAGACGCTGCTAGCATGTGTGCCCTTTGCGCTATCGCAGTTAAACGCGCCGTTAGCAACACGGCGAGCAAAAGGGTCGATCAAAAATGCAAACGCTCCTACTAACCCCAGCTGCCACTCAACTCCCGCTTCAGCATATGATAGGAGTTTTTTATGCTTTTGCGTTTTCTCCCTTCTGGCGTTTCTTAGATCCTGCATGAAGCATTCGCGATTGCCTTTCTAGTGAGCTCCAGTTCTGATATAGCTAGTACAAGAGTAACGCTCGGTAGATAAGGAAGACATAGGAGAAAGTATTGTGAGCTTAAGCTAATTTATGACCGGTTTCCTACCATATGTAGAGGGAGAGGGACGATGGGTAGAAAGGATAGAAAGGCGAAAGCGCAAGGTCAGCTGAACTGCACACGAAGAAGGATGCATGTGGTATCTGACGCCAATTCAAGGGGTCCATTTGGACCAGCTCTCCGAACATCATCCCAGTAGCTTTGTGAGCCATCGAACGAAAGTGTCGCCGTATATATCCTCGGTTCCGAGAAGAGCCTGCTGTCAGCTTATCTTGAATCGATCCGCATTCAAAGAGTCGGTATGGCCAATATTCTAGTAAGTGCCATACTTTGTTGAAAAAGTACAGCCAGCAGACGCGTTACCCGATAGGAAACCGTTAAAGGACGTTTATTGCGGTCGTTTTGTGAGATTCGTTTGTAACGACCTGCTCTGAGCATTGCCTGACGTGTTTCTCACCTTTAGGCTCTATTAAGGCCAAAGCCTTTATATATAAAGGCTCATGACTCGCCGGCGTTTGCATCCGCAGTTGTCCCAAGCTAGCTCTCAATCAAACTGATCACGTCATCAACATGGCGTAGTATGCCGTGACACAAAATTGTCACACCTTAGCTGTTAATTAAAAACTGATGAGATCATTAACATGGCGCAGTATGTCGTAACACAAAAGTAATAAATTAAAATTAATTAATTAACAATTTGTCTTTATTTCATTTCATTTTCTCACAACAGAGAAAAAAGTACTTAAAACCTTAAGTACTGAAAAAAGACGTATGACGTCATAAAATGGTGTAGTATGCCGTAACCGGAAATGTACTGCGCATGCCTGTGACGTCACACATGACGTCCTCACCACAGGAACAGGGGCAGCAACAGAGGCGGAAATGGCTTTGGCCTCATCGCACTTTAGCAAGAGCAAAGTGCCCCTCAGAGTTTTTATAAACTTCAAGCGGCGTCTTCATACCACTTACTTACTGCGCACTCGCCGGATGCGTTATATTGGAGGTGGAAGTGGGGACAGTCTACACAACCCATGTTAAAACTCACCCTACTGATGCACTAAGAATTCCCTGCTGCGTAATTGGCCCTCAGCAACATATCATCGTTCAAACCGTGCAGTCCTCTCACCACTGTTCTGTACTGCATGGCTTTGGAAGGATGACGTCGCGACATATTAGTGGAGGCTGCATTCAGTGCTGTGTGTGACCTTTAAACACAGCATAAAGTGGCTGGGCAGGTTGTGTAGAGTGGGAAACAGGAGAAGCAGGTCCCGTCGAACGAAGCGTTCAAGTCGCCATCAATTTCCGCACACCTGCGCTGTGTATGCGCTGCAGTGGATGGATACCAATATAGCATGCGCGCGACAGCTGGTCGCTTTTTGCGCACGTGTCAGCTTACGCACGCGTCAATGGGATCTGTTTGCGTGCGAGCGTATTTTTCTGTCTTTGTGTGTGCAAACTTGTGTAAGCGTGCCTATTTTAGCTTCGGTACCGGCACGGTCACGAGCAGAATTGGTGAAACATCCGGATTCGAATAAACCAAAATTTCCATAAAATCTTCAGAGTCACAACAACGGAAGCGGCCTTAACTTTGTTTTCCTTGAGGCTACGCGCTCAGTGGCACTCAAACTTGGATGCGGGGGGCTTGTAATGCTGCCATCTTGAAATGCATGTGGCTGAGCGACCTTTGCAATCTATCAACCCGACAGGTAGCGCCCCTTCTGCGACTTTTTAAGCCAAGTGCAGCGAATTACTGGTTCTGCTTTACACCTCAGCCCTTAAAGGACGCCGTACATACGTATCTTTTCATTATTCTTCGAAGCTCCCATACCGGGCAGTCTCTCCTAGTTAGCTGGACACATTGAACCAACCTCCCATTTCTGTAACAAGGAAATAGGCCCCGTGTCTTCTGAACATTGTGCTCCTGAACGGCAAACCTCGCAACTCCAAACTGGTCAACACAGTTTTAAACAATCTAGCAAATATACAGAGAAGTGACACCGCAAGCGGGCGGAGTGGGTGAAGGAGCAAACGCGGGTTAATCACATCCTAGTAGAAATCAAAAAGGAAGAAATGGCTTGAGCAGGGTATGCAATGCGAACGCAAGACAACCGCTGGTCCTTAAGGGTAACGGAGTGGATTTCAAGAGAAGGCAAGCGTAGCAGGGGGCGGCAGGCAGTTAGGTGGGCGGATGAGGTTAAGAAATTTGCAGGGATATGGTGTCCGCAGCTGGCAAAGGACAGGGTTAATTGGGGAGACATGGGAGAGGCCTTTGCAGTGGGCGTAGTCAGGCTGATGATGATAATGATGATGATGAAGATGATGATTAAGGTCTCGATTATTTGGTGATGAAGCTGTGGTAACCGAGTCTTCGTCAGAAGTGTACAAACCAACACCCCTAAGGCACCCTGGCGTGCTGAAGTACTACGCCCTTGACCCGTCCTCCCGCAATTTGCAACTCTACGGAGTAAACAGGGCACTAATTTCACGTTGCCTACGAGCACTGAATAGTGCAAACCATGCCCTATTTGGGGATTTCGAGACCCATTACAAACGAAAAAAAAAATAGAAAATAAAAAACGTTTCCTCGAGGCGTTTCCGTGGTTGAGAAAGCGAGAATAGAATGATATAGTTTCAGTATCCCTTTGAAGCTCTAAGTAGTCAGAATGCCTGTATTTCATCCGTGCGTAGAACCTGTGAACAGCGAAACTATAGATATCTATGTAGCGCTCTCTTCAAGCTTCAGAATGTAAAAACAACGCTGGCTCAAACCCAAAAGGGTCAAGTAAGCCGCTAATACCTCAGGACATGTCCGACGGTAGCTCCAACCACACGACAAGCAGTTATTGCTGTTATATTTAGATTCATAATGCTACTTGATGGGATGAAATTGACACATCGTTCCCAATCGTCCTTACTCGCCGCATTGACTCAACTGCATTGCGTTCAGGTATCCAGCAAAAGCTTGCGGAATACAAACCCTACCACTACGACTGTATTTTTCTGAAGTCGAAATGCTAGAACTCCAGTGCTTGTGCGACATCAGCTTACAATAATCAATTCCACGTGGTCAAAATTTATTTGGAAGCCTCCACTAAGGTTTCTTCATAGCTCACGTGCAGGTTCCGTTCATTGCACCTTAGATACTACTGCAGCTACCTTTTATATTCACCCCCCCCCCCCCCTATAATCGCCATGAGTGGAGTCTCTGCTGTGCAGCACTCTGTCACTAAGACAGAATGTGGCTATCCTGGTGTCGCCTGGTCCTCATCAACATCGTCATCATCGACCACATAAAAAAAAAAATTTGGGACAGAAAGAAACTATTTAGAAAGGGGCCGATGGAAGAGGTCGAGTTGACACCTGCCTCGACAGAAAGTACTTGAAACGGAGAACAAAATGGCTGGGGTTCAGCGCCACTTGAACCTATTTATACGAGAGAAATCTCTGTTCAGTATGGTCTCCTCTCTCAAATCAAATGTCAGGGCCAAGGGTCAAGGGCAAAGGTCAAGGTCAGGTACTCAATTGTTGTAGCCACGTGAACACGTAGTCCCACTACCATAGCTTAGAACCTACCACCACGCAGTTAAGTTCGGTTTGACCTTGTGGGGCATTGAAGGTCATTGTAAATGTGGCGCCCATTGTCCCAAATCAAATGTCAAGGTCAGGGGTCAAACTCAATTGTTAAGGTCAAAGTTCAAGTACCCACCCAATGGTCATAGTCATATATGATCCTGTGTTCATACTACCACAGCTTGGACGGTACCACCACGCAGTTAAGTTAGGTTTGACCTTGTGAGGAATTGAAGGTCACTGTCTCATCCACATCGAAATCGGAAGTTGTACCCCGAGGAGTGGAGCTCTCTAACAATTAAACGCTGTGGACTCGTGAAGAACGACAGCAGTCCGCGCTAGTTTTCATCTATACTGTACCCGAGCACTGTACGTGTCACTTTTTCCTACTATGATTGGGAAAAAAAAAGAAAATTACTGGACAGTGAGAACGCGGCCGAGTAGAAGGATGGGTTGAGTTGTCTCGTCTGGTAGTTTTTTTTAGTTTTCGAGTTTGCGTGTATCTGCCTTGTAGGCGTTTCCAGCTTAAGTCCTCTTTGAGGTGTCTATTGAAAAGCACCATTCTGTGGAGAAATATGTATTCGAGTTAATTCTGGCCCTACGAGCAGACTGTTGTAGTAAGAGGAGTAATCCTCTCAGGAATGTTGGGCTTTCTTTCGTCTTCAAACGTTTTGAGGAGAATTCTTTTTATGCGTAGCATATTGCAATCACTCAGTTCAGCCCTTGGGCGCGGCCAGGCAGCCACCGAACCACGTGACGTGACGTCACCAAACCACGTGAAAAAAAAAAGAAAACAAACAAAAAAAAGGATGCCTGAGCATGGTGGCGGTTGCCACCGCCCCGTTTCAGAGGGGGCGCTCCTATCCATACGTCACGGAGGAAAAGCTGCTGAGAAAATCGAGTGCCGCCAAGCAATACCTCGCGCAACGCATTCTTGGCTTAACCAAGCTAAGCCTGGGCATCATTTTTTTTATTCTTTTTAATCATGCCCCTATAACTTTCGCGGTTCAGTTTTTGTTTCTTTTAAGGTATAATTTCGGCAAACTCATTTACAAATTCATTTAATGTTTCGGAAGAAATGACGGTAGGCGAAATCTGAGATATTTCAAATAAAACTGTTTTAGATAACACGAAATATATCGCAAGAGACTCAAGCTTGATATTAGACTAAAGAAACAGTATGAATAACTCACTTTGAACTTCGGCTGCAGTTAAAAAAAACATAACTTCAGCTACAATTCAGGAAATGTTAGCGCATGATGCAGAAAATCAAATCATGCTTCCTTGAAGAAGTTTTTCAGCAGTACAAAAACGAGGACCCAGGAAGAAAGAAGTACACAGGACGGGCGCTGTAATGCGCTGTCAAATCATTCATTTAGGCGTGATATAATAGCCGATTACGAGAAAGCATTTGACTCAGTAGAAACCTCAGCTGTCATGCAGGCATTGCGGAATCAGGGTGTAGAAGACTGCTATGTGAAAATATTGGAAGATATTTATAACGATTGCACAGCTACTATAGTTCTCCATAAAGTCAGCAATAAAATTCCAATACGGAAAGGTGTCAGGCAGGGAGACACGATCTCGCCAATGCTCTTCACTGCCTGCTTACAGGAGATATTCCAAGGACTGGAATGGGAACAGTTGGGGATAAGAGTTAATGGAGAATACCTGAGTAATTTGCGATTCGCTGATGACATTGCCTTGCTAAGCCACTCAGGACAAGAACTGCAAAGCATGATCAATCAGTTAGACAGGCAGAGCAGAACGGTGGGGCTAAGAATTAACATGCAGAAAACCAAAGTAATGTTCAACAGCCTAGCAAGGGAACAGCAGTTCGCCATTGGTAGCGAGGTACTGGAAGTAGTAAGAGAATATGTCTACTTAGGGCAGGTAGTGACCGCAGATCCGGATCATGAGAGGGAAATAACTAGAAGAATAAGAATGGGGTGGAGCGCATATGGCAGGTTCTCTCAGATCATGAATGGTAGCTTACCAATATCCCTGAAGAGAAAAGTATACAACAGCTGTATCCTACCGGTACTCACCTATGGGGCAGAAACGTGGAGGCTAACAAAGAGGGTTCAGCTTAAGTTAAGAACAACGCAGCGAGCTATGGAAAGGAAAATGATAGGTGTAACGTTAAGAGATCGAAAGCGGGCGGAGTGGGTGAGGGAACAAACGCGGGTTAATGACATCTTAGTTGAAATGAAGAGGAAGAAATGGGCTTGGGCAGGGCATATAATGCGAAGGCAAGATAACCGCTGGTCCTTAAGGGTAACGGAGTGGATTCCAAGAGAAAGCAAACGTAGCAGGGGACGGCAGAAAGTTAGGTGGGCGGATGAGATTAAGAAGTTTGCGGGGATACAGTGGCGGCAACTGACAAAGGACAGGGTTAATTGGAGAGACATGGGAGAGGCCTTTGCCCTGCAGTGGGTGTAGTCAGGCTGATGATGATGATGATGATGATAATAGCCGAAATAAAAAAAAACGAGCACGCATAATCTCTAACTGAACAGGCGCAATCACGGCGATAAGCTCCATTTACTATCGCTTGGCGAAGTTCCCGCTGCGCCAGTCAAAGTACACGCGCCCACATTCACTCGCACTCAGCATTGTCACGCTGAGCGAAAGGCGAAAGCAACGCATTGCCCTTTCTGCGCGAGAGCACACAAAAAACAACAAAGTAACAGAACTTGCACTAAAACGACACTTAAACACTCGCTTCTGTTTGTAAATCGAACCCCGCCCTTTGAACGATTTTTCCTTGCTCCGTGCGTAAGGCAGCAGCCATCTGGGCGGTCTCAAGCCCACAACTGAGTAGGGCAACGCCAGGCGTGGATCCGCTAGTTCGCTCTCATCGCCTCTCGGTTTTGTTGTTGTTTCTCTTTCGTTCCTGAAACTACGATCTCGGCGGCGGCAGCTGGTTGTTTTCATTTTAAAAGAAAATAAAAAGTAACAATTGCAGTACAGCCGCTCCGTCATCGAGCTTGCAGCTGCGCGTGAACACATGACCCGGCAGCGGTTTCGCTTTTAGACCGTCGTGGAGCGAACTCACAATAGGGCCATCAGTATGCGCTAGCGAGTGCAGCTGGAGGCGTCGTTCAGCGCTTCTTCGCTCGCGCTTTGCCGTCGAGCCGCAAACCCGCTGAAACGCCTGGATAACGTGCTCGGGAATGCTGCGTCCGGCGGATAGTCCGGATTTATTGCCACGTCGCGTCGTGGAGTGCCTGTGATGTGAGAGTGGGGACAACTTCGAGATAGACGACTACAGCCGCATCGACGTTAAGAACAAACAAGATATGTCTGTGTACGGAAGACAGGAGACAGCTCTAAGAAAACCGTAAGACAACGGCGTGGTGCCGATGGTGGGTTGGAAGCTTCTAGAAGCGGTGTTTTGTGAACGACTGTCTCAAAGTCTTCAAGGTTTACTAAGAGCCTACTAACGGAAGTTGTTGTGATTACACTTATGATGGGTGAGTTCTGAGCGCCGGGAGGTATTCAGGGCTCAAGCCAGAAACGTGTGGGGGTATTTACGAACGCATTGGAACTGTCACCGCCTAGCAAAGGATGCAAGAAAAGTTGAAGTCCCTGATGTTACAGAGCCTTTGACCAAACAGTCAGTCCTGCTCAGTTAACTACTTGGTAGTGTGCAGGAACGTTTGAGTAATTTGAAATCACAGATCCCTTTTCTTGAAAAAGAACCATCTGGAGCTGTCGTCTTGGCTCTTCCGAAGTTATACGACATTTATCTATAACAACCAAAGGAAACACACAGTCCGTTACAGAGAGCGGCAATTCCTGATATGGCTGTGAACGTTCAAGTCTGACGCTGTCAGCTAACTTTAGACTGCAGCCAAAAGGCTTTAGACGAGAGGAATTCAGCGTCCATTGAACACCTGCCGCACGAAAGGAAGTGCCGTATCCGCATGTTCCACCTGAATGCTCAGAAAAGCTTGCAGGTCTCGCCACCGCTATTCAACGCATCCTGTCAACGTTTTGACTGGTTCGCTTCGTTGAAACCTGGCTCTTTACAGTGGCACGGGTGAACGCACTATACACTGTCAAAACGTGGGCGAACTTTTCGTCAAAGGGGGCGGTGGTATACTCCCAATACTCACGCAGTATTCGTAACGCCACAACGTTCCTTGACCACGCTATTCGAAGATGCACCCTCCATTCGAGGCGAGTTAAAGTGACCTCTCCTCGCTTCACGTTACTCGTTTTTTCTTTTTCCATCCGGTCATTCATCCTGCATGGCAAATGAGTCACGCGTCTACTAGAACGGCGAAGGCTTGACGTCCGCCTGCTGTTATCTTTCAAGGAAGAAAACAAAAAGACAACAGAGACGAAAGATTAAGTGCATTTCAGAAGTGCGGCTCTTGAGAGCTCTGCACCTCGAAGCGTGAGCAAGGCGACTTGTGCACTTTGGAGACTCTCGAATCATTCTGTGTACTTCGGCGACTGCTTCGGTGAATGTCAACAGACGCGATACGGCGGCTCGGCGAAATATTCGCGCGCTTGCGAAAGAGCTACGCAAGCAGTTTCATGGTAAAAAGGGCATCGGCGGTTTCATCGCTGTATTTTTTTATTGTCTGACGTCACCGCCATACGAGTTGTTATAAAACTTGTATATATAATCGCGTAGTGTTCAGCGGACATTGACGTCAAGTGGTTCTGAAACAACTCACTTCTCAAACGCGGCAAGAAGTAGCCGGCACATTGCGCTACATCGTTGCAATTGAATCAATACTTGTGGATCCATTTGTATTTTACAAAGAAGATTCACGTCGTTGATGTAGTTGCTTTTTACCGTCAACATGCCTGACTTCGTTATGTTCGCTGTCGAAGCGTCACCTCCCTAAAAGCGTGCGAGGTATTGATCGAGGTGACTAGAAAGTGCTACGCTGGAAGAGGCAAGAAAGGTTTTTCACGGATATTTATTGAAATCCAGTTCTGTTTGTTTACACTCAGGCACAGACGTATGATGAGAGGCGAGAAAGCTTTCATTCCAGAGGCGACACTGAACACTGGACTTAACTTCCAGCCACCATGGAATGATCCACCTTGTACGTTAAGGATAAGCAAAGACTAAAAGATCGCTGCAGTCCTGAAATACACAAATGCTCATAATCCTTCCAAAAACTGACAGCATGTTGGAGGGCACCACTATACCTGGTTCGTAACTTGTTCAGCGCCTTCTGCTACTTGAAGTTTTTTTTCTGTCCAGAGACTTCCAAAAAAGATTATTAGTCTCTTGAATGCCGACAGCCTTATGACTATCCGTTTATCAACGTCATAGTCCAACGCAAAGCCTGGAACTTCTAGTAGCCTGACTAAACTTAACGTATATCCGCTCAACTTCCGGGGGATGTGAGAGCTCCTCCGCCCTACGAAGGAAACCGACACTGCAACTGGAAGAAACAGTGTAGTGCGTCGCGGAAAGTGCATGTGTGCCGGTGTGTTCCTCGGCGGGTGCTGTCCCGAATTGTTCAGGCAGGCCTCGGGCGTTGGCGCACCATGGAATATGTGGGCCACTCCGTTTCGCAAGACTTCGGGAAACTACGACCTGGTCGTCGCCTCGGGGGCCTCAAGGTCAGTGACATGTTGCTGCATCTTTTCACGCTAGCTAGCTCTCCTCAAATGCGCCCTTCGTGGTAAAAAAAAAAAAAACCTAAAAAGTTCCCTTTCGCGTTTTCTTGGCGAACCTATTAGTTTATTTTACTGTCACGATGCACAAATTAGTGGGGGAATTCTAATATTTATGTACTGTCAACCAAGGATAGAGGGAGCCTCAGTGAATCCGTCGTGTCGAAAACATGGGCTACTTGCTGCTGCTTGGTTTATGCATTGTGAAGGAAAAGAATACGGCCAGGCTCTTTTGAGAGTCATCAAAAAGGAACCATGCAGTCGACCATTGCTCGAAGTCACTAAGTTTAGTTAAGCATTCAACGCCTGTACAAGAGTATAGACGCTGTCGCTACGTAAACATTACCGCTACGATCATACTTGCGACGTCATCGCTACTATTCATAGCGTTTTCTGTACGCAAATATCATATCTTGGGTAACATATGTGATGTCACCGCTACGTTTTGGAACGTCATATGAACACAAATATCTTGCTGCAAACACTACTGTCATCGCTACTTCCCGGAAAACATTGCCTACTGCCGCGTAACGCTATACCACAGTTCCTTTTTTGTTCTTTAAGCAGTTTCAAATTCTAGAGAATATTTTATTGGAACTTAGAGAGGAAGATCTGATAGATATATAACGCGGTCGTCAACTGAAAATCTCCAGCGCACGGGCACAGTCGCCGTTTAAGTACCACGAACACGACGGACGCAGCTGTTCCCAGCTACTCCTGCCGCGTCTTCGGTGCCAGTCACGAGCGTGGATGCGGCATTCAGAGCACAGCTGCAGCCGCCAAGGAGGCGGCCTCGCGCTACGCAGGCGGCACATACACCGTCGTTGTCGTCTGCCCATATGCTGGAAGGGGGGGGGGCTGTCGTCAGCTGCGCTCTTACTGGAAGCCATGCGTTGCAATCAATATCTTCTTCTCTCTTATTTCCTAAAACCACCTCTTCTTCTTCTTGTCTTCCCGTTGCATTTATGCTTCCTTTTTTTATTTCTTCTTCATTTAATCTCTCTTGTACTAGGCGACGTTCGAGACGAGATCTTGAAGCGAATGGCGTGTGTGCGGGGCAGGACGTAATTATTTTTAATTGCCTGGTGAAGCGACATGCGGGAGGGGGGGCAGCGCGTGGGAGTTGTTCATGCACTTGAGCGCAAAGCGAACCCCTCCCACGCCCGATGGGGTTTTACATTGTGCACACAACGTTTCTTCTTGGAGGGGCGATTTTTGTACGCAAGTCGCGTTGAGACTCGACATTGAGGAGAAAGTTGAAAAGACGATCACATAATGTCACACGAGTAATAGCATCGACTGCTGGGGGTGGGATGTGTCAGGTGGTCATGTCACCCGAGTCATAGCGTCAGCTGTTCAGGGGGTGATTTCAAAAGTTGTCGTATGTCACCCTAGTCATAGCGTCAACTCTTCAGGGGGTGATGTGTCAGGTGGTCTTGTATCACCCTAGTCATAGCGTCAACTGTTCAGGGTGTAATTTGTCAGGAGGTCTTGTATCACCCCAGTCATAGCGTCAACTGTTGAGGGGGTGATTTGAAAAGTGATCATGTGTCACTCTAGTCATAGCGTCAGCTGTTGAAGGACTGATGTTTCAGGTGGTCATGTGTCACCGTAGTCATAGCGTCAGCTGTTCAGGGTGTGATATGTCAGGTGGTCATGTGTCACCCTAGTCATAGCGTCAACTGTTCAGGGTGTAATTTGTCAGGTGGTCTTGTATCACCCTAGTCATAGCGTCACCTGTTGAGGGGGTAATTTGAAAAGTGATCATGTGTCACTCTAGTCATAGCGTCAGCTGCTGAAGGACTGATGTGTCAGGTGGTCATGTGTCACCGTAGTCATAGCGTCAACATTTTAGGGGGTGATATGTCAGGTGGTCATGCGTCCCCCGAGTCTTAGCTTCAGCGGTTGAGGAGAGAATTTGTCAGCTGCTCACGGAGTAACCAAATGATCACGAGCGAGTGACCCATGTGACGCACTAAATATATCCATACATGACCCCAGGAGTCAAATGCATGGTACATTGAATCGGGAACCACTCGAGCCATTCAAAAGGGTTGTTTGGCTTACCCAAGGTCACGTGATCGGTCTTGTGATTTTCCTTGTCTGATGACGTAATTTCGTGCAGACGACGACACTGTGATCTCGCGGGCTTCTGGCATTAACAGCTAACACAGCAAATATATATTTATGCGAGAACCTCCGTGTTGCTGACGGCGTTCCAGCTGTCACTTGCGTGGCTAGCAATAAACGCTAAGATGCTTGCGATCGCATAAGTATGCGTGACCCGTGGTGTGTTGACATTCCTTATATCTTATTGACTTAGTTAGGTGTGCTTCTGGCTGCGCTGTATGTTATTACCAGAGATCCATTCGGTTTGCGTAAGCACTGAAACATTATGTGCGCGTTCATGATTTATGTGCAAATAAGCAGTCACAGTTGTGCTAACACATGGTTTCCCCATGCTCGGGATGTAGTTATGTCGGTAGTAAACATTTACTCTGGTTTATCGACTGGCGACCTCAGCTTTTGTGCATTGGGCACTCTGAGTGCGGAGCAGATATTTCTCCCACATGTCGCTTACGTAATATTTGCAGTGTCTGCAACCCGATCTACTAATAGCGGCATTCGACTCTCCTGAAACTGTGCCACATCGCCCGCTATGCACGTCACGTCCGGAACTATCGTCGAAACTCTCAAATTGCCGAAGAAAGTTTTATCCATTGCTGTTCGCGTTATTGGTTCAGAAGAAGCGACATTACTGTAGACATCAGTACATTATTTTTGCGGTTAACAATGTTCCTGCTGAATGAAAAAGATTTTTTTTACGCGCTCGCCTTTCCTGACTTATTCATCCTACTACTTTAGTGTTTCTTAACGCAGCTCTTGTTTTTTTTTCTATAGCTTGCTACGCGATCACTAACGGGATTTCAAACTTTTCATGCAGAATATAGATTCAATCGCAATGAATATTCTTTGCCGCCGCGGTGGCTCAGTGGTTATGGTGCTCGGCTGCTGACCCGAAAGACGCGGGTTCGAACCCGGCTGCGCGGTTGAATTTCTTTGGGGGAGAAATTCTAGAGGCCCGTGTACTGTGCGATGTCAGTGCACGTTAAAGAACCCCAGGTGGTCGAAATTTCCGGAGCCCTCCACTACGGCGTCTCTCATAGCCTTAGTCGCTTTGGGACGTTAAACCCCATAAACCAAAACTTAACCAAACCGAATATTCTTTAATGCCAACACGGCTCAGGCTCTAAGAGTTCATAAGACTAGGTGCTATCACGTATGTGTGAAGATGATCTGTCACCGAAAAAAAATATACAGAAAACAAACGTTCTTCCGAAATTCGCCGTGCCTATTAGCATGCTACATCTCTGCACCCTTTTGTGCTGGTCCCCAGGCAAATGAGGTATCCCTGAAGTGTCGGCGAGGTTTCGGACGAATTAAATGCCTTCAGGTCCGCTCTTGAGGCCATTACAGCCCGGTCGCACATGGAAACCCTTCTGTTCAGCCTGGATTAAAGTTTAAACCTCCAATTATCTCAACGCATTCAAGGCGGCTTGGGGTCAATGACATCGGAAACTCTTCTAATGCTGAAGCTTGAAAAGAACGGTCGGAACAACTTTGAGTAAACTGCGGACGAATCCAAACATCAATAGAGTTTTAAAAAGCCTCTTCGTTTTTATTTCTTCGTTTCCTGCTAGTTGTTTCCTGCTGCTTCTCTCCAGAGCGTTTTTGTTAGTGAGTTCAATGCCCTCTTGTGGGCCCAGCTTTTGTATGACCTTTTGCATGCTTTATTCACTGTAAAATGACTAAAGACTGATAAAATTGTTATTTACCAAATTGATTGATTGATTTACTGATTTGCAGTTTACTGGTTTGCAGATTGACTCAATGATTTACTGACTGAATGATTTACAGATCGACTCATTGATTGATTGACTTATTGATTGATTAATGAATGTATTGATTGATTGATTGATTGGTTTACTGGTTACCGATTTACTAGTTTACTGACTGACTCATGGATTTACTGATTGACTCATTGATTGATTGATTTTCTGATTTACCGATTTGCTTGTTTACTGACTCAATAATTTGCTGACTGACTCATTTATTTACTGATTGACTCAGTTATTTACAGATTGTCTCATTGAATAATTGATTGACTCATTGATTGATTTATTATTGATTGATTTACTGGTTTACTGACTGACTCATTGATTTACTGATTGACTAATTGATTGATTGATTGATTTACTGACTGACCCATTGACTTATTCATTGATCTATTGATTGATTGGTTGATTGATTGATTGATTGATTGATTCCAAATCAACTACTAGAGTTTTCTGAGTAACTATCGGGCCTTAAACCCTACAGAACCAAATCTATTTCTGAAGAGCACGCGTCCTGTCCCCTGTGTACGCGCGCATAATGTTTTTTTTTCTTAACTTTTTTGCACACACGCCACGTCAAGGGCGGGAGACATTTCTCACTTAACTTTATTAGATTTCGCGACACAATTGAGCAGTCAATTCTCCCTCCTTTTCTGCATACTGCGTTCACAAGAAGCTAGACCGGACTTTTTGACAGCCGCCTTTTTGTTATCCTAATCGAAACGCCTCCATGAGTTAATAAAGAAGATAACTCAAAACGCGAATAAAACATATCACGTGTCGCCGTGCGCCGTTCATCGGAGGCGTAAATTTAGTCTCCCCGTCGTCATGTGTTCTGGAAAATTCTGGCACAATACCAGAGCCCCTGTTCCGCAACGGGCTCCCAAAGCGGTGTTCTCGCTAAAGGAATGTCCTTACTGCAATCGCTGCAGGGCGTCCTCGGCGTTGCAGTCTTAGCGTGTAAGCCCTACGGGCTCACGATCCATCTGACACAGCTATTTAGGAGAGGAGAGACAGCGCAGTCTACCGTGAAGCTAGACCTGCTTAAGCGAGGCGTTCAGCCTGGTTATAGCTGGCCGCGACAGGGAAAGTTAGGTCGCCGTCAGGCGTAGAGGCTGGGGACTAATTCCTGTAGGTCTGCTTTTAGAGCACTGCTCTGGGTGTCGCGAACGACGTTTAGTACCTGCGGTGGAATCTGTAGAGTACTGCGGTCATGGCGAAATGATTTCGAGCAAAATCTTGAGGGTGTCTTTTGTAAAAAAAAAAAAAGTTGGCAATAAAAACAGGTTCCCTTTGTTTCATCTTCATCAGCCTGACTCCGCTCACTTCACGGCGAAGGCGTCTCCCATGTATCTCCAATTAACACTATCCTTTGCCTGCTGCGCCCGCCGTATCCCCGCAAACTTGTTAATCTCATCCGCTCACCTAACTTTCTGCCGACCCCTGCAACGCTTGCCTTATCTTGGAATCCACTCCGTTACCCTTTAGGGACCAGCGGTTATCTCGCCTTCGCATTACAAACCCTGCCCAAGCCCATTTCTTCCTCTTGATTTCGACTAGGATGTCATTAAGTCGCGTTAGTTCCCTCGCAACTCTGCCCTCACCTGACCCCTTACCGTTACACCTATAATTTTTCTTTCCATAGCTCGCTGCGTTGTCCTTAACATAAGCTGCATTCTCTTTGTTAGCCTCCACGTTTCTGTTCCATAGGTGAGTACCGGTGAGATAAAGCTGTGGTACACTTTTGGTTTGGTTTGGTTTATGGGGTTTAACGTCCCAAAGCGACTAAGGCTATGAGAGACGCCGTAGTGAAGGGCTCCGGAAATTTCGACCACCTGGGGTTCTTTAACGTGCACTGACATCGCACAGTACACGGGCCTCTAGAATTTCTCCTCCAAAGAAATTCCAGCCGCCGCGGCCGGGATCGAACCCACGTCTTTCGGGTCAGTAGCCGAGCACCATAGCCACTGAGCCACCGCGGCGGCTGGTACACTTTTCTCTTGAGGGATATTGGTAACCTGCCATTCATCTTCTGAGAGAACCTTATGATTTATAAGACATAACGCTGCCCACAGCACTCGGTACAGACAGCTACAAAAAGGTACAGACTGCACTCAGTACATGCAGGTTATGTTTTAGGCCATAAGACAGTGCTGCGGAGGAAGCACATTTTACTGACCGTCAAAAGATTTCTCTTAATTCGGAAATCTATTTCTCCATTTCTACTCTGTCACGGAAGACAATTTAGATTGACCTCCGCATGAAACAAATGTTCAGCGAGAGCTCATAGCATTATTAGTTTATCTTACAAGCTCCCTGAGGCTTTCCCCTCCCTTGTTCACTTTGTGATGACCTTACTTCATGCCTCGCACTCCTTTAAGTCATTGGCATTTCCCTTAAAGCTGGCACACACTTCTACCTCAGCGACCAGTTTTCCAGCGGATATGTGCTTTGTGTTGCGCTTTGTAGACTCGCCGACGAAACGGCCCGGAGGTCATGGTGTAGCTTCTTTCGTATTTTATGTATTCCACAGTTCGATGGAAATCCGCCTAGTCAGGCATGGGAACATGCCTGACCAAATGGATTTGTGAACAAGAAACCGCGTACGAGTTTCGAAAGGTCTTTTCTTTTCGTCTCCATTTCATTGGATTGTGTTGTTTACAGGCGCTTGTGTAGTTGCGTATACGTTAGGCTTCTATTATTTTCAGTGGTTATAACAATGGCTCACGTTTATTCATCTCAACCATTCCCATAAGCCGAATGATGTCCATTGCAGGACAAAGGCCTATCCTACTAACCTTCTATTATCAGCGCCCTATGCATGCCACTGTCACCCTACCTACAGCTGCGTTGTGCAACACAGTAATACGCTCGACAAGGAATACCTAACACACCGTAGACTTTGCCTACGCTTCATACCGTAATCTCGAACTGCAACTTGAGCTGTAGCAGCAGTGCTCTACACAACGAATTTCCCGCCGAATCTCGCGGTGGTAAAAAGCAGCTTCTTCGACTATAGGTCAGATGTATTCCTGGGTATAGACATAATAAAAACAATAGGTACAATCGTAGAAGACAAGTGCTCTTGTCGAAACGTTGGCAACCATCCTGAAGCTTTCTCCTTCCTTGTTCACTTTGTGAGGTACAATCTCAAGTGTTTACCAGCTATCTCTCTTCGCGGAAAAAAACAAACAAAAACTACACACACCCGTGAAGGGCATCTGGTCGATTACAAACAAAAAAGGGAGTAAATAAGGAGTACTATACTTCTTTACACCTTTTTTCCCCCAATCTTCCAGTGGCTATCTTTCCTGCCGCGCCTTTCTAGATACTGTTCTCGAACAAGGATTCCTTTCCGCCAACATCCAGGCGTGGGTGTTAGAGCGGTTTTGAACAGGTAGAGACGAGCGGAACATAAAGGCCGGACGTGGAGAGGAAGCTTCGGCTCGCGGAAGTGAGGAAGTGAGAGAAGGAAGTGGCGGTGAGGGGGATGGATTCTGCAGCGTTGGGCACCGGGCGTGTATGGCTGGGAGGCCGGCAAGCACTCGATTGCCAAGTGGCACGCCAAGTGTTCTCTCACTGCATCGTGCCACGTTTCTTTCTCCTGCCGGGGCGTAAAAACAGTAAAAAGAGAATAAAACCTAAACAAAAGTCGAGAGAAACCCAAAAGGGAGTAAATACGACAAAAAAGAAATAGAACGATATGGAGGTGTGCGGAAAGGGAAGCACTTCGATTAGTCGGCGTTACCAGGGGCAACGCGAGCGCTTCCACTTAGCACTTAGCGGGATACAGTTATATGATAGTGTGTATCGCATCCTCATCGAATTGAATGTCTCTCTTACGCGCGATCGACATCGCGCCTGGAAATCTGGCGAAAATATGTGCCACGCTCGATTTTCGGAAAGGATTGAGAAGGGAAACAGTGCCCCCTCAGAAAGTGCGCGAAACTGTTGTTTACTGTAACGCTTGGGAACAACACCCCTTACACTCGTCCACAGGGAACTAAAGAGAAAGTACGGGAATGTGTCAAATTCCGCGTCGACGGGTTATGAAAGGTGTGCTGGAGAAATCCAAATATGGCCAGAGTATTTGGTTTCACGCGTTCTGTGTTGTGTTTTGGGTTGTGGGTTGTGTATTGCCTGTTGCCTGTTGTGTGTTGTGTGTTGCCTGTTGTGTATTGTGCGTTGTGTCTTTATGTGCTGTGTATGTGTGTGCGTGTCGCACCTGTTTATTTTCTCCTGTTCGAAAGTGACGCGGTACTGTAGGAGAAACGAGCTCTTAAGGGCCTTTTCGGAGGTGGACGCAGTTTTAGACACTTGCTACAAGCCAGTTTCGACATGGTTGCAACATGGAATGCTCTATTCATGCCACAATCCTCTAACGGTCGCTCAAACACGCAGGACGTTACGCAGCAGCAATATATGAACGTCCATATCGGATCCGGTGAACTAGTCCTCCTTACTGTGGATAGGATTTGAAAGGAAAAGGTAGGAAAGTTTGAGTGGGCAGTGCACCAAACTCGTGTTCCGTGTTCGCGTGTGTTTCGGAACACTCGGCACTGGGCGGGGAATCTAGCTTTTTCTTGAACTTCCATTGATGAGGAAAGTAGCTGGTGAGTCAGGCCAACCCAGCCGCCAATGGTAATGGGGAGAAAAGGTAAGGAAAGAGCGGATGGAGAGTGTGCGAACTTGGGATCCACAGTAGCGAATTTTTCGAAATAGTTGACACTTCGCTGCTTCATTGGTGCGGGAAAATCATTGGTAGCCGGCGAGCAGGTCCGTCCGGCGGGGGGTAGGATTGAGGGGAAAGAAAGGAACGGAGAAATGAGTGGACAGACTGCAAAGTTCCTATAAGCCTCGACTACGCGTTGGGAAGTGTTTGGGAGCAGCTGAGGCATTGCGGCGAATGTTGCAGCTTCGTGAGCTTCGTGTTGAGGATAAAATATAGAAAAAAGGGGAGAAAAATACAACTGAGCAATGTATAAACATGATTTTCGTGCTAGCTAGTGCATTGGTATAGGCGGTGAGCCCGTCTGCCGTGCAAGGGACAGGATGAGGGAAAGATGGTGCGTAAAGCCCGACTGGGCAATTCACATTTTCGGGCATTGCGCAACAGTTGGAACAATGCGGGGGATTTTTCAGCTCATGAGGCACTACTTGCGTAGGGTCATATTCGTATTAATTTGAGCCTGTCTTACGAACCTTCTTTATCAAGAAGGTGATATGATTTGATCCAGTGTAGCCGCATCTGGTAACCCTGAATACGTTGTAGTGTTTGTTCATAAGATGTTTTTGAAAGGTATACGACTGCTTTTTTTTTTTTAGACTTTGTTCTCTGAACTCTGCTCACGTAATCTGAAGAAAAACGATGAGCATAGTTACGAGTGAATCCTGATAAAGAAATAAAACCACAGAACGCGCTTTGTCATGGACGCGCATTCGTTGAGGTGGAAACATTTCGGTTCCCACTGTCAAAAGCTGTTCCCTCAAACACTGCATGTTTGGTTGATTAACTGATGAAACAATAGTGTTGGTTTGCAGAACAACACGTTCGGTAGTTTTTCTTTACAATAGTGGACAGGTCTTCTCTGGAAGGAAAAAATGAAACCATTCGTTTTTCCAAGCGCGTTATCTTCAGTCCACTTCCAGAAGATTTCGCGTCTGATAGCAACGGCAGTTATATATTTATTTATTTATTTGTTTATTCTTTTTACACAACCTGTTTGTAATGCTCCAAGGCATAAATCATCCGTATGATGTGGTACCTGACGACGTTGATCGAGGAGTTGATACTTAGATTTTGCCGCCGCGGTGGCTTAGCGGTTATGGTGCTCGACTGCTGACCCAAAAGACGCGGGTTCGATCCCGGCCGCGGCGGCTAGAATTTCTTTGGAGGAGAAATTCTAGAGGTCCGTGTACTGTGCGATGTCAGTGCACGTTAAAGAACCCCAGGTGGTCGAAATTTCCGGAGCCCTCCACTACGGCGTCTCTCATAGCCTTAGTCGCTTTGGGACGTTAAACCCCACAAACCAAACCAAACCGATACTTAGATTTTATCTTATTTTTTACACCATTTCATATACTTCATGTCAGTAGGATCAGTGAGGTCTGGAAAACAAAGATAGCCGGTTCATTGGTATGATGCCTCACACTTGAATAATTCTTTCAACCGGAGTTTTCTTTGCTTCTATATTCTTTGTCATCTGTGCTATGCTTTGCGCTTTGTGCTATACATGCGCTTGACAAAGAAAAGTGACAAATGGACGACTAGAGCCAGGCTTCATACCGTGAACAGTTTGATACAGAAACCATAAACTGAGAAATTGAACGACACACACGGGCTGACTGCCAAACAAACCTTCATTCCGAAAGGACTAGTAACTACAACTTTATTCAGAGTAAAGTTCTGCACTTTTCGAAGCATTTCATTCATTAAGCACCGCTAATACATCTTTGTATGAAATTCCGTTCTTTCCTTGTAAAAGTGCTGTCGTCAGTCAGCGCTTGTGTCGTTTACAACCCCTGGTTTGGCATTCTGTCTTGTGTGCTCTGTTGCCAGTGCAAAGCGTCAACGCATGGTACGTGCGTGGAAATATATATGCATAAATATAATTCCTGAAAGGATGAACTGGCTAAAGAACTACTGCGCTACCATATTCACACTAAGACGTCGCTATTTTGGTTCACTGAGTCTCCGGTGGGCTATATTCGTTTTGTATTCGAAGCGATACGCTGCATTTTAAGTGAAATTCTTTACAACGACGATGAAACATTTGCGCTCTACCTTAAAAGAGCAGCTCCTTCGCTTGTACTTCGCTCAGAACTTGGAAACCGCTTTCACAAAAAGCACTCATACATGGAAAAGGGTCTTAATGCCAAAGGCAGAAAGAGGTCTGAGCAGCTGTCTCGCAGAGAGACTTCTGAGAAGGAACCAGGAAGCGAGCAGTTCTTGATAGCAGTTCTACACTGTTGACGGAGTGTAGCTCCAGGGGCATGCACTGAATACCGCTATCGCCACAACTGAGCAGTAGGCGTTCCAGAGTCATTCGTTGCCTAACTCAGCTTTGAATTACCGTTGGCACAAGTTACGCCGCGAATGCATGCCATCCGCCGATCGAGGAAGACGGAACACGCGCGACAAATATGTGTTCCATTTTCCTCGCGTGCCATAAAATATATCAGAAAACTTATCTTCGCCACAAAAGAAAAATAAGGACTAACGGAACCTCGCGTTCGAAAACCATCGGCGAGGAGTCGTTGGCGTGTACTGCCTTTCTGTCCGGGCTTTTTCTGGCGCCGATATGGAGGCCGACGCAGGAAAAAGACACGCGCGTCGGCAGTAACAGGCCAAACACGTCTGTGCAATGTTTGTTGACACAGTCGCGTGCGCGAGTTTACCTATCGAGCCGGCGTCGGGTGCAGAAAAAAAAAATAAAGTAAAAAACGAATTTCCCGGAGCGGACCAAGCGAGCCAAGCTAGCAGCGCGTTTCCGCGCTTTCCCACTAGATGGCGCTTCAAGCGCGAAGAGAAGCGAGCGACGGGCGAAGAAAAAAGGCGGGAGAAGGAAAGAGGAAGCGCGCGGAAACGGCAGTCCGTGATTGGAGGGCGAGGATGTCACGTGGGAGAGAAGATTGAGAGGCAGCGCCCCGTAGCGGCCGTTTCTCGCAACATACTCTCCGAGGGCGTGTATGGGGAGTAGGGGAGAGAGCGCCTGGCTCTCAGAGGGGCGCCGCCATAGTGCGAAGGGTGAAGAAAGGGAAATATATAAGCGATCCAGTGCTCCGGCGTCGCTCTTTCACGGAAAGAAAGAAACGCTAGAGAAGAAGAAGAAGCAAAGAGACGTAGGAGGAGGAGGAATCGGCGCTCCTCCTCTCCACCGAAGGGATAATCCACGGAGTCCGCACCTGAGTTGGAGCCACTGGCGCCGCTGGCGTTCGCAGCGCCTGGTCACCCCCACAAGACTTTCGACTCGAAGTCCGCGCCTTTCTCGTAGTACCTTACACAACAAGCAAAAAAAAAATCATACTCCAAACGGAAGGTCCAGCACCCTTTCTCCGCTGCTGCCGACCGAGACGACCAACTAAGCCGTTCTTCATATCCCTTCGTTCGCCCCCAAGAACCTACGCTTCGTGTTATTGCTCGCCGCTCCAAGTTTGTTTTCGTTCCTGCTTTCCCCCTTGTGAATACCGACAACCCCGAGGAGCCAACCCCTTTACCGGAGGTGCCCACGTTCTTCGTGTCAGTCCAAGCCGCCTCAACACACCGCATCTCACCCTAGGCCCGAAGCTGTCAGCCCCGTCGTTCCGTTTGTTCTGCATCGTACAACTTCGCCAGCACCGTCGTCACCGCAGCACGCGTGAATGCGTTCCGTGTTTGCTTCAGCGGCTGTTACCACCACCGCCTCCACCCGGCCGAAAACGCCGTCGCCCGCACCCGAGAAGTCTGTGTCATTCGTTTCCGGCCGCCGTGCGTTCGCGCCAACGATTTTTCTTCGGCGTCGCTACGCTCACAGCGCTGCTGCCTTGACGCGCCCGACGTCGAGGTCGTGGTAGTACCGTTCTTCGTCGCAAGCCTGTGTGGCTTTGTTGGCCGCTGCGACGACCACGGGGCCCCGCCGGGACGGAAGATTGAGTGAGTCTGAAGAGTGGCCAAAAGGCCATGAATCGAGAGACCGCGCTGTTTTTCCCTTTCTTAATTCCGCTGTCAAGTATCGCTTGTTCTCGGGTAGTATCAACATTAGCCGCAACGTGGCTCTCGACCACTCGAATAGCTTTTCATCGCGTGCACGGGAGCGGTGCAGTCAGTTTCTGTCTCAGCTTCGCGAGACGGCCTCGTGTCGTCACCTATTCCGCGCCCTGTCTCCTTTCGCCCAGCAATACGCTTTTATCGGAGAAACTTTCTGGTGACGCTGCCTACGGCTTTTTGTCCCGCGGTGGGTCCCGGATGCCTGGCCCATTTTTGAGGGCCGTCTTCTTCTCTCTCGCTGATTCTTATATACACGCAGTATAACGTCATTTCACCCCTCACCCACTGAGAACTTCGTCAGCCTCACATTCGCGTGAGAGTTAGTCTAGGATGCCCTTTTCTTCACCGTTATCGACTGACCGCTTTGTTTCTTTTCTTCGCGGCACTAAACTAGGTCACGACCTTGCGTATACGCTATTTGTATTTCTCGAATAATTTCATATCGTTCGGCGTACGTGTTCTCAACACCTAAGCCGCGCACATCTAACTAAAGGAGTGCTAGAGAAGCGAGAAAAAAACGGTGTCATTTGTAGCGAGAGTTTTCGCACCAGAGTTGGATAGATTTCATCCGCAATTTCACATCCCCCGCCATAAGGTGCCCTTCTAGAGTGACGTGTGTGTTTTGTGATGTACGTCGCACCGATACCTATACGCAGCACAGCAGTTTCTTCCTACGGCGATAGTGTAGTAGGCCACAGTTTCGCTCGCTCCCGCGACAATAAAAGAAACGACAATAACGAAAAACTATCATATACATCGTATACTATACAGCCATATATATCTTCCCGTGATCGTGGATAAGATGGGACCACAATGCCGTACTCTTTCCAGTCGCTACCGTGAGACCAAGCGAGCATCTATCTCGCCAGCACTACAGCTCCGGCCAACTCATCTTGTCACCCGCTGTTTTGGTTAGACGCTATTAGCAGGCTCCCCTCACTATTGCCTTGAGACGCCGCTTGTGTCGCTGTAATCAGTGCAGTACTTTCGTTTCGAGACCGATTTGGTGTGCAAGTGTCAGTCAAGTTTTGAAAGGATAGAAGCACGTGACGGTTTTGGTGTTGAGGATCGAATGAATAACCCGGTGAAAGTTTATGCAGTGATTAAGAGCACCAGTTAACAGTTTCGCTTCTCCCAACGTGCTTGAACCGGTTTTTAGTTGAAAGAGTTTAAAACCAAGGGCATCATCACCGCCATTGACAGGTGTGCAATCTCTTGGCACCGTAAAAAAACAAAAAAAAAACAAGGTGCAGTAACACGTCTTTTTTAGGTTGTGATGTAAGTTGAAACAAACAAAACAGAAAAATAATCTAGCTTTACTGAGGGGATTGCGCGTAAGCACAAATTAACCCAAAGCAGATTGGCGACCGAGGGGAAGATACTTTTTTTTTTTGAGTCACACTTCATAAGAACAATTTTAGCTAGTTCGCACTAAAGAGTTCAGTATTCGTGCATTCAAGAAAGAAGAGAATAGACAGGATACAAATCAATAAACAGCAACGTATAAATCCCTTTTAGGATCTCACCTACAGGTTCTAAAAGCTCAGCCAAGTGACATTCTGGCAGCTTAGCTTGAAAGAAAGAACGAATTAAAAAGGTTCATTTTGCCACATGGACTGCAACTGACAGTACATGTCAGCGTGTCGCCTGTTTGCTTCAGTGAGCCCGAAAAAGACGTCTCCAGAGTTTCTTTCTTTTTTTTGACGCTCACTTGAGCTGTATCAGGCCTTGGCGTTTTCTCCGACACGTGGCGACAAGATCTTGTTATACGCTAACAAAATTGTCTTCGTCGA